>NC_092770.1:78830607-79164852 GCF_047496795.1 Chiloscyllium punctatum
TCTGTTTCAGCCCCTCTGTTTCTTGATCTCTGTTTCAGCCCCTCTGTTTCTCGCCCTCGGTTTCAGCCTCTCTGTTTCTCGCCCTCTGTTTCAGCCCCTCTGTTTCAGCCCCTCTGTTTCAGCCCCTCTGTTTCAGCCGCTCTGTTTCTCGCCCTCTGTTTCAGCCCCTCTGTTTCTCGCCCTCTGTATCAGACCCTCTGTTTCAGTCCCTCTGTTTCAGCCCCTCTGTTTCAGCCCCTCTGTTTCTCGCCCTCTGTTTCTCGCCCTCTGTTTCAGCCCCACTGTTTCTCGCCCTCTGTTTCAGCACCTCTGTTTCAGCCCCTCTGATTCAGCCCCTCTGATTCAACCCCTCTGTTTCTCGCCCTCTGTTTCAGCCCCTCAGTTTCAGCCCTTCAGTTTCAGCCCCTCTGTTTCAGCCCCTCTGATTCAGCCCCTCTGATTCAGCCCCTCTGATTCAACCCCTCTGTTTCTCGCCCTCTGTTTCAGCCCCTCAGTTTCTCACCCTCTGTTTCAGCCCATCTGTTTCTCGCCCTCTGTTTCAGCCTCTCTGTTTCTCGCCCTCTGTTTCAGCCCCTCTGTTTCAGCCCCTCTGTTTCAGCCTCGCTGTTTCAACCCCTCTGTTTCTCACCCTCTGTTTCAGCCCCTCTGTTTCTCGCCCTCTGTTTCAGCCCCTCTGTTTCTCGCCCGCTGTATCAGCACCTCTGTTTCAGCCCCTCTGTTTCAGCCCCTCTGTTTCTCGCCCTCTATTTCTCGCCCTCTGTTTCAGCCCCTCTGTTTCAGCCCCTCTGATTCAGCCCCTCTGTTTCAGCCCCTCTGATTCAGCCCCTCTGATTCAGCCCTTCTGTTTCTCGCCCTCTGTTTCAGCCCCTCTGTTTCAGTCCTTCTGTTTCAGCCCCACTGTTTCAGCCCCTCTATTTCAGCCACTCTGTTTCTCGCCCTCTGTTTCAGCCCCACTGTTTCTCGCCCTCTGTTTCAGCCCCTCTGATTCAGCCCCTCTGTTTCAGAACCTCTGTTTCTCGCCCTCTGTTTCAGCCCCTCTGTTTCTCGCCCTCTGTTTCAGCCCCGCTGATTTAGCCCCTCTGTTTCTCGCCCTCTGTTTCAGCCCCTCTGTTTCACGCCCTCTGTTTCAGCCCCGCTGTTTCAGCCCCTCTGTTTCAGCCCCTCTGTTTCTCGCCCTGTGTTTCAGCCCCTCTGTTTCTCGCCCTCTGTTTCAGCCCCCTCTATTTCTCGCCCTCTGTTTCAGCCCCTCTGTTTCAGCCCCTCTGTTTCAGCCCCTCTGTTTCTCGCCCTCTGTTTCAGCCCCTCTGTTTCTCGCCCTCTGTTTCAGCCCCTCTGTTTCTCGCCCTCTGTTTCAGCCCCTGTGTTTCAGCCCCTCTGTTTCAGTCCCTCTGTTTCTTGCCCTCTGTTTCTCGCCCTCTGTTTCATCCCCTCTGTTTCTCACCCTCTGTTTCAGCCCCTCTGTTTCTCGCCCTCTGTTTCAGCCCCTCTGTTTCAGCCCCTCTGTTTCAGCCCCTCTGTTTCTCGCCCTCTGTTTCAGCCCCTCTGTTTCTCGCCCTCTGTTTCAGCCCCTCTGTTTCTCGCACTCTGTTTCAGCCTCTCTGTTTCTCACCCTCTGTTTTAGCCCCTCTGTTTCAGCCCCTCTGTTCCAGCCCCTCTGATTCAGCCCCTCTGATTCAGCCCCACTCATTCAGCCCCTCTGTTTAAGCCCCTCTGTTTGAGCCCCTTTGTTTCTCGGCCTCTGTTTCAGCCCCTCTGTTTTTCGCCCTCTTTTTCAGCCCCTCTGTTTCAGCCCGTCTGTTTCAGCCACTCTGTTTCAGCCCCTCTGATTCAGCCCCTCTGATTCAGCCCCTCTGATTCAACCCCTCTGTTTCTCGCCCTCTGTTTCAGCCCCTCAGTTTCAGCCCTTCTGTTTCAGCCCCACTGTTTCAGCCGCTCTGTTTCTCGCCCTCTGTTTCAGCCCAACTGTTTCTGGCCCTCTGTTTCAGCCCCTCTGTTTCTCGCCCTCTGTTTCAGCCTCTCTGTTTCTCGCCCTCTGTTTCAGCCCCTCTGTTTCAGCCCCTCTGTTTCAGCCTCGCTGTTTCAGCCCCTCTGTTTCAGTCCCTCTGTTTCTTGCCCTCTGTTTCTCGCCCTCTGTTTCATCCCCTCTGTTTCTCACCCTCTGTTTCAGCCCCTCTGTTTCTCGCCCTCTGTTTCAGCCCCTCTGTTTCAGCCCCTCTGTTTCAGCCCCTCTGTTTCTCGCACTCTGTTTCAGCCTCTCTGTTTCTCACCCTCTGTTTTAGCCCCTCTGTTTCAGCCCCTCTGTTCCAGCCCCTCTGATTCAGCCCCTCTGATTCAGACCCACTCATTCAGCCCCTCTGTTTAAGCCCCTCTGTTTGAGCCCCTCTGTTTCTCGCCCTCTGTTTCAGCCCCACTGTTTCTCGCCCTCTGTTTCAGCACCTCTGTTTCAGCCCCTCTGATTCAGCCCCTCTGATTCAACCCCTCTGTTTCTCGCCCTCTGTTTCAGCCCCTCAGTTTCAGCCCTTCTGTTTCAGCCCCTCTGTTTCAGCCCCTCTGATTCAGCCCCTCTGATTCAGCCCCTCTGATTCAACCCCTCTGTTTCTCGCCCTCTGTTTCAGCCCCTCAGTTTCAGCCCTTCTGTTTCAGCCCCACTGTTTCAGCCGCTCTGTTTCTCGCCCTCTGTTTCAGCCCCTCTGTTTCTGGCCCTCTGTTTCAGCCCATCTGTTTCTCGCCCTCTGTTTCAGCCTCTCTGTTTCTCGCCCTCTGTTTCAGCCCCTCTGTTTCAGCCCCTCTGTTTCAGCCTCGCTGTTTCAACCCCTCTGTTTCTCGCCCTCTGTTTCAGCCCCTCTGTTTCTCGCCCTCTGTTTCACACCCTCTGTTTCTCGCCCGCTGTATCAGCACCTCTGTTTCAGCCCCTCTGTTTCAGCGCCTCTGTTTCTCGCCCTCTATTTCTCGCCCTCTGTTTCAGCCCCTCTGTTTCAGCCCCTCTGATTCAGCCCCTCTGTTTCAGCCCCTCTGATTCAGCCCCTCTGATTCAGCCCTTCTGTTTCTCGCCCTCTGTTTCAGCCCCTCTGTTTCAGTCCTTCTGTTTAAGCCCCACTGTTTCAGCCCCTCTATTTCAGCCCCTCTGTTTCTCGCCCTCTGTTTCAGCCCCACTGTTTCTCGCCCTCTGTTTCAGCCCCTCTGATTCAGCCCCTCTGTTTCAGAACCTCTGTTTCTCGCCCTCTGTTTCAGCCCCTCTGTTTCTCGCCCTCTGTTTCAGCCCCTCTGATTTAGCCCCTCTGTTTCTCGCCCTCTGTTTCAGCCCCTCTGTTTCACGCCCTCTGTTTCAGCCCCGCTGTTTCAGCCCCTCTGTTTCAGCCCCTCTGTTTCTCGCCCTGTGTTTCAGCCCCTCTGTTTCTCGCCCTCTGTTTCAGCCCCTCTATTTCTCGCCCTCTGTTTCAGCCCCTCTGTTTCAGCCCCTCTGTTTCAGCCCCTCTGTTTCTCGCCCTCTGTTTCAGCCCCTCTGTTTCTCGCCCTCTGTTTCAGCCCCTGTGTTTCAGCCCCTCTGTTTCAGTCCCTCTGTTTCTTGCCCTCTGTTTCTCGCCCTCTGTTTCATCCCCTCTGTTTCTCGCCCTCGGTTTCAGCCACTCTGTTTCTCGCCCTCTGTTTCAGCCCCACTGTTTCTCGCCCTCTGTTTCAGCCCCTCAGTTTCAGCCCCTCTGTTTCAGCCGCTCTGTTTCAGCCCCTCTGTGTCTTGATCTCTGTTTCAGCCCCTCTGTTTCTCGCCCTCGGTTTCAGCCTCTCTGTTTCTCGCCCTCTGTTTCAGCCCCTCTGTTTCAGCCCCTCTGTTTCAGCCCCTCTGTTTCAGCCGCTCTGTTTCTCGCCCTCTGTTTCAGCCCCTCTGTTTCTCACACTCTGTTTCAGCCCCTCTGATTCAGCACCTCTGATTCAGCCCCACTCATTCAGCCCTTCTGTTTCAGCCCCTCTGTTTCTCGCCCTCTGTTTCAGCCCCTCTGTTTCTCGCCCTCTGTTTCAGCCCCTCTGTTTCAGCCCCTCTGTTTCTCGCCCTCTGTTTCTCGCCCTCGGTTTCAGCCACTCTGTTTCTCGCCCTCTGTTTCAGCCCCACTGTTTCTCGCCCTCTGTTTCAGCCCCTCAGTTTCAGCCCCTCTGTTTCAGCCGCTCTGTTTCAGCCCCTCTGTTTCTTGATCTCTGTTTCAGCCCCTCTGTTTCTCGCACTCGGTTTCAGCCTCTCTGTTTCTCGCCCTCTGTTTCAGCCCCTCTGTTTCAGCCCCTCTGTTTCAGCCCCTCTGTTTCAGCCGCTCTGTTTCTCGCCCTCTGTTTCAGCCCCTCTGTTTCTCGCCCTCTGTATCAGACCCTCTGTTTCAGTCCCTCTGTTTCAGCCCCTCTGTTTCAGCCCCTCTGTTTCTCGCCCTCTGTTTCTCGCCCTCTGTTTCAGCCCCACTGTTTCTCGCCCTCTGTTTCAGCACCTCTGTTTCAGCCCCTCTGATTCAGCCCCTCTGATTCAACCCCTCTGTTTCTCGCCCTCTGTTTCAGCCCCTCAGTTTCAGCCCTTCAGTTTCAGCCCCTCTGTTTCAGCCCCTCTGATTCAGCCCCTCTGATTCAGCCCCTCTGATTCAACCCCTCTGTTTCTCGCCCTCTGTTTCAGCCCCTCAGTTTCTCACCCTCTGTTTCAGCCCATCTGTTTCTCGCCCTCTGTTTCAGCCTCTCTGTTTCTCGCCCTCTGTTTCAGCCCCTCTGTTTCAGCCCCTCTGTTTCAGCCTCGCTGTTTCAACCCCTCTGTTTCTCACCCTCTGTTTCAGCCCCTCTGTTTCTCGCCCTCTGTTTCAGCCCCTCTGTTTCTCGCCCGCTGTATCAGCACCTCTGTTTCAGCCCCTCTGTTTCAGCCCCTCTGTTTCTCGCCCTCTATTTCTCGCCCTCTGTTTCAGCCCCTCTGTTTCAGCCCCTCTGATTCAGCCCCTCTGGTCCAGCCCCTCTGATTCAGCCCCTCTGATTCAGCCCTTCTGTTTCTCGCCCTCTGTTTCAGCCCCTCTGTTTCAGTCCTTCTGTTTCAGCCCCACTGTTTCAGCCCCTCTATTTCAGCCACTCTGTTTCTCGCCCTCTGTTTCAGCCCCACTGTTTCTCGCCCTCTGTTTCAGCCCCTCTGATTCAGCCCCTCTGTTTCAGAACCTCTGTTTCTCGCCCTCTGTTTCAGCCCCTCTGTTTCTCGCCCTCTGTTTCAGCCCCGCTGATTTAGCCCCTCTGTTTCTCGCCCTCTGTTTCAGCCCCTCTGTTTCACGCCCTCTGTTTCAGCCCCGCTGTTTCAGCCCCTCTGTTTCAGCCCCTCTGTTTCTCGCCCTGTGTTTCAGCCCCTCTGTTTCTCGCCCTCTGTTTCAGCCCCCTCTATTTCTCGCCCTCTGTTTCAGCCCCTCTGTTTCAGCCCCTCTGTTTCAGCCCCTCTGTTTCTCGCCCTCTGTTTCAGCCCCTCTGTTTCTCGCCCTCTGTTTCAGCCCCTCTGTTTCTCGCCCTCTGTTTCAGCCCCTGTGTTTCAGCCCCTCTGTTTCAGTCCCTCTGTTTCTTGCCCTCTGTTTCTCGCCCTCTGTTTCATCCCCTCTGTTTCTCACCCTCTGTTTCAGCCCCTCTGTTTCTCGCCCTCTGTTTCAGCCCCTCTGTTTCAGCCCCTCTGTTTCAGCCCCTCTGTTTCTCGCCCTCTGTTTCAGCCCCTCTGTTTCTCGCCCTCTGTTTCAGCCCCTCTGTTTCTCGCACTCTGTTTCAGCCTCTCTGTTTCTCACCCTCTGTTTTAGCCCCTCTGTTTCAGCCCCTCTGTTCCAGCCCCTCTGATTCAGCCCCTCTGATTCAGCCCCACTCATTCAGCCCCTCTGTTTAAGCCCCTCTGTTTGAGCCCCTCTGTTTCTCGGCCTCTGTTTCAGCCCCTCTGTTTTTCGCCCTCTTTTTCAGCCCCTCTGTTTCAGCCCGTCTGTTTCAGCCACTCTGTTTCAGCCCCTCTGATTCAGCCCCTCTGATTCAGCCCCTCTGATTCAACCCCTCTGTTTCTCGCCCTCTGTTTCAGCCCCTCAGTTTCAGCCCTTCTGTTTCAGCCCCACTGTTTCAGCCGCTCTGTTTCTCGCCCTCTGTTTCAGCCCAACTGTTTCTGGCCCTCTGTTTCAGCCCCTCTGTTTCTCGCCCTCTGTTTCAGCCTCTCTGTTTCTCGCCCTCTGTTTCAGCCCCTCTGTTTCAGCCCCTCTGTTTCAGCCTCGCTGTTTCAGCCCCTCTGTTTCAGTCCCTCTGTTTCTTGCCCTCTGTTTCTCGCCCTCTGTTTCATCCCCTCTGTTTCTCACCCTCTGTTTCAGCCCCTCTGTTTCTCGCCCTCTGTTTCAGCCCCTCTGTTTCAGCCCCTCTGTTTCAGCCCCTCTGTTTCTCGCACTCTGTTTCAGCCTCTCTGTTTCTCACCCTCTGTTTTAGCCCCTCTGTTTCAGCCCCTCTGTTCCAGCCCCTCTGATTCAGCCCCTCTGATTCAGCCCCACTCATTCAGCCCCTCTGTTTAAGCCCCTCTGTTTGAGCCCCTCTGTTTCTCGGCCTCTGTTTCAGCCCCTCTGTTTTTCGCCCTCTTTTTCAGCCCCTCTGTTTCAGCCCGTCTGTTTCAGCCACTCTGTTTCAGCCCCTCTGATTCAGCCCCTCTGATTCAGCCCCTCTGATTCAACCCCTCTGTTTCTCACCCTCTGTTTCAGCCCCTCAGTTTCAGCCCTTCTGTTTCAGCCCCACTGTTTCAGCCGCTCTGTTTCTCGCCCTCTGTTTCAGCCCCTCTGTTTCTGGCCCACTGTTTCAGCCCCTCTGTTTCTCGCCCTCTGTTTCAGCCTCTCTGTTTCTCGCCCTCTGTTTCAGCCCCTCTGTTTCAGCCCCTCTGTTTCAGCCTCGCTGTTTCAGCCCCTCTGTTTCTCGCCCTCTGTTTCAGCCCCTCTGTTTCTCGCCCTCTGTTTCAGCCCCGCTGTTTCTCGCCCGCTGTATCAGCACCTCTGTTTCAGCCCCTCTGTTTCAGCCCCTCTGTTTCTCGCCCTCTATTTCTCGCCCTCTGTTTCAGCCCCGCTGTTTCAGCCCCTCTGTTTCAGCCCCTCTGTTTCTCGCCCTCTGTTTCAGCCCCTCTGTTTCAGCCCCTCTGTTTCAGCCCCTCTGTTTCTCGCCCTCTGTTTCAGCCCCTCTGATTTAGCCCCTCTGTTTCTCGCCCTCTGTTTCAGCCCCTCTGTTTCACGCCCTCTGTTTCAGCCCCGCTGTTTCAGCCCCTCTGTTTCAGCCCCTCTGTTTCTCGCCATGTGTTTCAGCCCCTCTGTTTCTCGCCCTCTGTTTCAGCCCCTCTATTTCTCGCCCTCTGTTTCAGCCCCTCTGTTTCAGCCCCTCTGTTTCAGCCCCTCTGTTTCTCGCCCTCTGTTTCAGCCCCTCTGTTTCTCGCCCTCTGTTTCAGCCCCTCTGTTTCTCGCCCTCTGTTTCAGCCCCTGTGTTTCAGCCCCTCTGTTTCAGTCCCTCTGTTTCTTGCCCTCTGTTTCTCGCCCTCTGTTTCATCCCCTCTGTTTCTCACCCTCTGTTTCAGCCCCTCTGTTTCTCGCCCTCTGTTTCAGCCCCTCTGTTTCAGCCCCTCTGTTTCAGCCCCTCTGTTTCTCGCCCTCTGTTTCAGCCCCTCTGTTTCTCGCCCTCTGTTTCAGCCCCTCTGTTTCTCGCCCTCTGTTTCAGCCTCTCTGTTTCTCGCCCTCTGTTTTAGCCCCTCTGTTTCAGCCCCTCTGTTTCAGCCCCTCTGTTTCAGCCCCTCTGTTTCTCGCCCTCTGTTTCAGCCCCTCTGTTTCTCGCCCTCTGTTTCAGGCTCTCTGTTTCAGCCCATTTGTTTCTCGCCCTCTTATTCAGCCCCTCTGTTCCAGCCCCTCTGATTCAGCCCCTCTGATTCAGCCCCTCTGTTTCTCGTCCTCTGTTTCAGCCCCTCTGTTTCAGCCCCTCTGTTTCAGCCCCTCTGCTTCTCGCCCTCTGATTCAGCCCCACTGTTTCTCGCCCTCTGTTTCAGCCCCTCTGTTTCTCGCCCTCTGTTTCTCGCCCGCTGTTTCAGCCCGTTTGTTTCTCGCCCTCTTATTCAGCCCCTCTGTTCCAGCCCCTCTGATTCAGCCCCTCTGATTCAGCCCCTCTGTTTCTCGTCCTCTGTTTCAGCCCCTCTGTTTCAGCCCCTCTGTTTCAGCCCCTCTGCTTCTCGCCCTCTGATTCAGCCCCACTGTTTCTCGCCCTCTGTTTCAGCCCCTCTGTTTCTCGCCCTCTTTTTCAGCCCTTCTGTTTCAGCCCCTCTGTTTCAGCCCCTCTGTTTCTCGCCCTCTGTTTCAGCCCCTCTGTTTCTCGCCCTCTGTTTCAGCCCCTCTGGTTCAGCCCCTCTGTTTCAGCCCCTCTGTTTCTCGCCCTCTGTTTCAGCCCCTCTGTTTCAGCCCCTCTGTTTCTCGCCCTCTGTTTCAGCCCCTCTGTTTCTCGCCTTCTGTTTCAGCCCCTCTGATTCAGCCCCTCTGTTTCAGCCCCTCTGATTCAGCCCCTCTGTTTCAGCCCTTCTGTTTCAGCCCCTCTGTTTCAACCCCTCTGTTTCATCCCCTCTGTTTCTCGCCCTCTGTTTCTCACCCTCTGTTTCTAGCCCTCTATTTCAGCCCCTCTCTTTTTCGCCCTCTGTTTCAGCCCCTCTGTTTCAGCCCCTCTGTTTCTCGCCCTCTCTTTCTGCCCCTCTGTTTCTCGCCCTCTGTTTCAGCCCCTCTGTTTCTCGCCCTCTGTTTAAGCCCCTCTGTTTCAGCCCCTCTGTTTCTCGGCCTCTGTTTCAGCCCCTCTGTTTTTCGCCCTCTTTTTCAGCCCCTCTGTTTCAGCCCGTCTGTTTCAGCCACTCTGTTTCAGCCCCTCTGATTCAGCCCCTCTGATTCAGCCCCTCTGATTCAACCCCTCTGTTTCTCGCCCTCTGTTTCAGCCCCTCAGTTTCAGCCCTTCTGTTTCAGCCCCACTGTTTCAGCCGCTCTGTTTCTCGGACTCTGTTTCAGCCCCTCTGTTTCTGGCCCTCTGTTTCAGCCCCTCTGTTTCTTGCCCTCTGTTTCAGCCTCTCTGTTTCTCGCCCTCTGTTTCAGCCCCTCTGTTTCAGCCCCTCTGTTTCAGCCTCGCTGTTTCAGCCCCTCTGTTTCTCGCCCTCTGTTTCAGCCCCTCTGTTCCTCGCCCTCTGCTTCAGCCCCTCTGTTTCTCGCCTGCTGTATCAGCACCTCTGTTTCAGCCCCTCTGTTTCAGCCCCTCTGTTTCTCGCCCTCTATTTCTCGCCCTCTGATTCAGCCCCTCTGTTTCAGCCCCTCTGATTCAGCCCCTCTGATTCAGCCCTTCTGTTTCTCGCCCTCTGTTTCAGCCCCTCTGTTTCAGTCCTTCTGTTTCAGCCCCACTGTTTCAGCCCCTCTATTTCAGCCCCTCTGTTTCTCGCCCTCTGTTTCAGCCCCTCTGTTTCTCGCCCTCTGTTTCAGCCCCTCTGATTTAGCCCCTCTGTTTCTCGCCCTCTGTTTCAGCCCCTGTGTTTCACGCCCTCTGTTTCAGCCCCACTGTTTCAGCCCCTCTGTTTCAGCCCCTCTGTTTCTCGCCCTGTGTTTCAGCCCCTCTGTTTCTCGCCCTCTGTTTCAGCCCCTCTATTTCTCGCCCTCTGTTTCAGCCCCTCTGTTTCAGCCCCTCTGTTTCAGCCCCTCTGTTTCTCGCCCTCTGTTTCAGCCCCTCTGTTTCAGCCGCTCTGTTTCTCGCCCTCTGTTTCAGCCCCTCTGTTTCTGGGCCTCTGTTTCAGCCCCTCTGTTTCTCGCCCTCTGTTTCAGCCTCTCTGTTTCTCGCCCTCTGTTTAAGCCCCTCTGTTTCAGCCCCTTCTGTTTCAGCCTCGCTGTTTCAGCCCCTCTGTTTCTCGCCCTCTGTTTCAGCCCCTCTGTTTCTCGCCCTCTGTTTCAGCCCCTCTGTTTCTCGCCCCCTGTATCAGCCCCTCTGTTTCAGCCCCTCTGTTTCAGCCCCTCTGTTTCTCGCCCTCTATTTCTCGCCCTCTGTTAAAGCCTCTCTGTTTCAGCCCCTCTGATTCAGCCCCTCTGTTTCAGCCACTCTGATTCAGCCCCTCTGATTCAGCCCTTCTGTTTCTCGCCCTCTGTTTCAGCCCCTCTGTTTCAGTCCTTCTGTTTCAGCCCCACTGTTTCAGCCCCTCTGTTTCAGCCCCTCTGTTTCTCGCCCTCTGTTTCAGCCCCTCTGTTTCTCGCCCTCTGTTTCAGCCCCTCTGTTTCTCGCCCTCTGTTTCTGCCCCTCTGATTTAGCCCCTCTGTTTCTCGCCCTCTGTTTCAGCCCCTCTGTTTCACGCCCTCTGTTTCAGCCCCTCTGTTTCTCGCCCTCTGTTTAAGCCCCTCTGTTTCAGCCCCTCTGTTTCTCGGCCTCTGTTTCAGCCCCTCTGTTTTTCGCCCTCTTTTTCAGCCCCTCTGTTTCAGCCCGTCTGTTTCAGCCACGCTGTTTCAGCCCCTCTGATTCAGCCCCTCTGATTCAGCCCCTCTGATTCAACCCCTCTGTTTCTCGCCCTCTGTTTCAGCCCCTCAGTTTCAGCCCTTCTGTTTCAGCCCCACTGTTTCAGCCGCTCTGTTTCTCGGACTCTGTTTCAGCCCCTCTGTTTCTGGCCCTCTGTTTCAGCCCCTCTGTTTCTTGCCCTCTGTTTCAGCCTCTCTGTTTCTCGCCCTCTGTTTCAGCCCCTCTGTTTCAGCCCCTCTGTTTCAGCCTCGCTGTTTCAGCCCCTCTGTTTCTCGCCCTCTTTTTCAGCCCCTCTGTTCCTCGCCCTCTGTTTCAGCCCCTCTGTTTCTCGCCTGCTGTATCAGCACCTCTGTTTCAGCCCCTCTGTTTCAGCCCCTCTGTTTCTCGCCCTCTATTTCTCGCCCTCTGATTCAGCCCCTCTGTTTCAGCCCCTCTGATTCAGCCCCTCTGATTCAGCCCTTCTGTTTCTCGCCCTCTGTTTCAGCCCCTCTGTTTCAGTCCTTCTGTTTCAGCCCCACTGTTTCAGCCCCTCTATTTCAGCCCCTCTGTTTCTCGCCCTCTGTTTCAGCCCCTCTGTTTCTCGCCCTCTGTTTCAGCCCCTCTGTTTCAGCCCCTCTGTTTCAGAACCTCTGTTTCTCGCCCTCTGTTTCAGCCCCTCTGTTTCTCGCCCTCTGTTTCAGCCCCTCTGATTTAGCCCCTCTGTTTCTCGCCCTCTGTTTCAGCCCCTCTGTTTCACGCCCTCTGTTTCAGCCCCACTGTTTCAGCCCCTCTGTTTCAGCCCCTCTGTTTCTCGCCCTGTGTTTCAGCCCCTCTGTTTCTCGCCCTCTGTTTCAGCCCCTCTATTTCTCGCCCTCTGTTTCAGCCCCTCTGTTTCAGCCCCTCTGTTTCAGCCCCTCAGTTTCAGCCCTTCTGTTTCAGCCCCACTGTTTCAGCCGCTCTGTTTCTCGGACTCTGTTTCAGCCCCTCTGTTTCTGGCCCTCTGTTTCAGCCCCTCTGTTTCTTGCCCTCTGTTTCAGCCTCTCTGTTTCTCGCCCTCTGTTTCAGCCCCTCTGTTTCAGCCCCTCTGTTTCAGCCTCGCTGTTTCAGCCCCTCTGTTTCTCGCCCTCTGTTTCAGCCCCTCTGTTCCTCGCCCTCTGCTTCAGCCCCTCTGTTTCTCGCCTGCTGTATCAGCACCTCTGTTTCAGCCCCTCTGTTTCAGCCCCTCTGTTTCTCGCCCTCTATTTCTCGCCCTCTGATTCAGCCCCTCTGTTTCAGCCCCTCTGATTCAGCCCCTCTGATTCAGCCCTTCTGTTTCTCGCCCTCTGTTTCAGCCCCTCTGTTTCAGTCCTTCTGTTTCAGCCCCACTGTTTCAGCCCCTCTATTTCAGCCCCTCTGTTTCTCGCCCTCTGTTTCAGCCCCTCTGTTTCTCGCCCTCTGTTTCAGCCCCTCTGATTTAGCCCCTCTGTTTCTCGCCCTCTGTTTCAGCCCCTGTGTTTCACGCCCTCTGTTTCAGCCCCACTGTTTCAGCCCCTCTGTTTCAGCCCCTCTGTTTCTCGCCCTGTGTTTCAGCCCCTCTGTTTCTCGCCCTCTGTTTCAGCCCCTCTATTTCTCGCCCTCTGTTTCAGCCCCTCTGTTTCAGCCCCTCTGTTTCAGCCCCTCTGTTTCTCGCCCTCTGTTTCAGCCCCTCTGTTTCAGCCGCTCTGTTTCTCGCCCTCTGTTTCAGCCCCTCTGTTTCTGGGCCTCTGTTTCAGCCCCTCTGTTTCTCGCCCTCTGTTTCAGCCTCTCTGTTTCTCGCCCTCTGTTTAAGCCCCTCTGTTTCAGCCCCTTCTGTTTCAGCCTCGCTGTTTCAGCCCCTCTGTTTCTCGCCCTCTGTTTCAGCCCCTCTGTTTCTCGCCCTCTGTTTCAGCCCCTCTGTTTCTCGCCCCCTGTATCAGCCCCTCTGTTTCAGCCCCTCTGTTTCAGCCCCTCTGTTTCTCGCCCTCTATTTCTCGCCCTCTGTTAAAGCCTCTCTGTTTCAGCCCCTCTGATTCAGCCCCTCTGTTTCAGCCACTCTGATTCAGCCCCTCTGATTCAGCCCTTCTGTTTCTCGCCCTCTGTTTCAGCCCCTCTGTTTCAGTCCTTCTGTTTCAGCCCCACTGTTTCAGCCCCTCTGTTTCAGCCCCTCTGTTTCTCGCCCTCTGTTTCAGCCCCTCTGTTTCTCGCCCTCTGTTTCAGCCCCTCTGTTTCTCGCCCTCTGTTTCTGCCCCTCTGATTTAGCCCCTCTGTTTCTCGCCCTCTGTTTCAGCCCCTCTGTTTCACGCCCTCTGTTTCAGCCCCTCTGTTTCTCGCCCTCTGTTTAAGCCCCTCTGTTTCAGCCCCTCTGTTTCTCGGCCTCTGTTTCAGCCCCTCTGTTTTTCGCCCTCTTTTTCAGCCCCTCTGTTTCAGCCCGTCTGTTTCAGCCACGCTGTTTCAGCCCCTCTGATTCAGCCCCTCTGATTCAGCCCCTCTGATTCAACCCCTCTGTTTCTCGCCCTCTGTTTCAGCCCCTCAGTTTCAGCCCTTCTGTTTCAGCCCCACTGTTTCAGCCGCTCTGTTTCTCGGACTCTGTTTCAGCCCCTCTGTTTCTGGCCCTCTGTTTCAGCCCCTCTGTTTCTTGCCCTCTGTTTCAGCCTCTCTGTTTCTCGCCCTCTGTTTCAGCCCCTCTGTTTCAGCCCCTCTGTTTCAGCCTCGCTGTTTCAGCCCCTCTGTTTCTCGCCCTCTTTTTCAGCCCCTCTGTTCCTCGCCCTCTGTTTCAGCCCCTCTGTTTCTCGCCTGCTGTATCAGCACCTCTGTTTCAGCCCCTCTGTTTCAGCCCCTCTGTTTCTCGCCCTCTATTTCTCGCCCTCTGATTCAGCCCCTCTGTTTCAGCCCCTCTGATTCAGCCCCTCTGATTCAGCCCTTCTGTTTCTCGCCCTCTGTTTCAGCCCCTCTGTTTCAGTCCTTCTGTTTCAGCCCCACTGTTTCAGCCCCTCTATTTCAGCCCCTCTGTTTCTCGCCCTCTGTTTCAGCCCCTCTGTTTCTCGCCCTCTGTTTCAGCCCCTCTGTTTCAGCCCCTCTGTTTCAGAACCTCTGTTTCTCGCCCTCTGTTTCAGCCCCTCTGTTTCTCGCCCTCTGTTTCAGCCCCTCTGATTTAGCCCCTCTGTTTCTCGCCCTCTGTTTCAGCCCCTCTGTTTCACGCCCTCTGTTTCAGCCCCACTGTTTCAGCCCCTCTGTTTCAGCCCCTCTGTTTCTCGCCCTGTGTTTCAGCCCCTCTGTTTCTCGCCCTCTGTTTCAGCCCCTCTATTTCTCGCCCTCTGTTTCAGCCCCTCTGTTTCAGCCCCTCTGTTTCAGCCCCTCTGTTTCAGCCCCTCTGTTTCTCGCCCTCTGTTTCAGCCCCTCTGTTTCAGCCGCTCTGTTTCTCGCCCTCTGTTTCAGCCCCTCTGTTTCTGGGCCTCTGTTTCAGCCCCTCTGTTTCTCGCCCTCTGTTTCAGCCTCTCTGTTTCTCGCCCTCTGTTTAAGCCCCTCTGTTTCAGCCCCTTCTGTTTCAGCCTCGCTGTTTCAGCCCCTCTGTTTCTCGCCCTCTGTTTCAGCCCCTCTGTTTCTCGCCCTCTGTTTCAGCCCCTCTGTTTCTCGCCCCCTGTATCAGCCCCTCTGTTTCAGCCCCTCTGTTTCAGCCCCTCTGTTTCTCGCCCTCTATTTCTCGCCCTCTGTTAAAGCCTCTCTGTTTCAGCCCCTCTGATTCAGCCCCTCTGTTTCAGCCACTCTGGTTCAGCCCCTCTGATTCAGCCCTTCTGTTTCTCGCCCTCTGTTTCAGCCCCTCTGTTTCAGTCCTTCTGTTTCAGCCCCACTGTTTCAGCCCCTCTGTTTCAGCCCCTCTGTTTCTCGCCCTCTGTTTCAGCCCCTCTGTTTCTCGCCCTCTGTTTCTGCCCCTCTGATTTAGCCCCTCTGTTTCTCGCCCTCTGTTTCAGCCCCTCTGTTTCACGCCCTCTGTTTCAGCCCCTCTGTTTCAGCCCTTCTGTTTCAGCCCCTCTGTTTCTCGCCCTCTGTTTCAGCCCCTCTGTTTCTCGCCCTCTGTTTCAGCCCCTCTATTTCTCGCCCTCTGTTTCAGCCCCTCTGTTTCAGCCCCTCTGTTTCTCGCCCTCTGTTTCAGCCCCTCTGTTTCTCCCCCTCTGTTTCAGCCCCTCTGTTTCTCGCCCTCTGTTTCAGCCCCTGTGTTTCAGCCCCTCTGTTTCAGTCCCTCTGTTTCTCGCCCTCTGTTTCTCGCCCTCTGTTTCATCCCCTCTGTTTCTCGCCCTCTGTTTCAGCCCCTCTGTTTCTCGCCCTCTGTTTCAGCCCCTCTGTTTCAGCCCCTCCTATTCAGCCCCTCTGTTTCTCGCCCTCTGTTTCAGCCCCTCTGTTTCTCGCCCTCTGTTTCAGCCCCTCTGTTTCTCGCCCTCTGTTTCAGCCCCTCTGTTTCAGCGCCTCTGTTTCAGCCCCTCTGTTTCTCGCCCTCTGTTTCAGCCCCTCTGTTTCTCGCCCTCTGTTTCAGGCTCTCTGTTTCAGCCCGTCTGTTTCAGCCCCTTTGTTTCAGCCCCTCGGTTTCTCGCCCTCTGTTTCTCGCCCGCTGTTTCAGCCCGTTTGTTTCTCGCCCTCTTATTCAGCCCCTCTTTTCCAGCCCCTCTGATTCAGCCCCTCTGATTCAGCCCCTCTGTTTCTCGTCCTCTGTTTCAGCCCCTCTGTTTCAGCCCCTCTGTTTCAGCCCCTCTGCTTCTCGCCCTCTGATTCAGCCCCACTGTTTCTCGCCCTCTGTTTCAGCCCCTATGTTTCTCGCCCTCTGTTTCAGCACCTCTGTTTCAGCCCGTCTGTTTCAGCCCCTCTGTTTCTCGCCCTCTGTTTCAGCCCCTCTGTTTCTCGCCCTCTGTTTCAGCCCCTCTGGTTCAGCCCCTCTGTTTCAGCCCCTCTGTTTCTCGCCCTCTGTTTCAGCCCCTCTGTTACAGCCCCTCTGTTTCTCGCCCTCTGTTTCAGCCCCTCTGTTTCTCGCCTTCTGTTTCAGCCCCTCTGATTCAGCCCCTCTGTTTCAGCCCCTCTGATTCAGCCCCTCTGTTTCAGCCCCTCTGTTTCAGCCCCTCTGTTTCAACCCCTCTGTTTCATCCCCTCTGTTTCTCACCCTCTGTTTCTCACCCTCTGTTTTTCGCCCTCTGTTTCAGCCCCTCTCTTTTTCGCCCTCTGTTTCAGCCCCTCTGTTTCAGCCCCTCTGTTTCTCGCCCTCTCTTTCTGCCCATCTGTTTCTCGCCCTCTGTTTCAGCCGCTCTGTTTCTCGCCCTCTGTTTCAGCCCCTCTGATTCAGCCTCTCTGTTTCAGCCCCTCTGTTTCTCCCCCTCTGTTCCAGCCCCTCTGATTCAGCCCCTCTGATTCAGCCCCACTCATTCAGCCCCTCTGTTTAAGCCCCTCTGTTTCAGCCCCTCTGTTTCTCGGCCTCTGTTTCAGCCCCACTGTTTTTCGCCCTCTTTTTCAGCCCCTCTGTTTCAGCACGTCTGTTTCAGCCACTCTGTTTCAGCCCCTCTGATTCAGCCCCTCTGATTCAGCCCCTCTGATTCAACCCCTCTGTTTCTCGCCCTCTGTTTCAGAACCTCAGTTTCAGCCCTTCTGTTTCAGCCCCACTGTTTCAGCCGCTCTGTTTCTCGCCCTCTGTTTCAGCCCCTCTGTTTCTGGCCCTCTGTTTCAGCCCCTCTGTTTCTCGCCCTCTGTTTCAGCCTCTCTGTTTCTCGCCCTCTGTTTCAGCCCCTCTGTTTCAGCCCCTCTGTTTCAGCCTCGCTGTTTCAGCCCCTCTGTTTCTCGCCCTCTGTTTCAGCCCCTCTGTTTCTCGCCCTCTGTTTCAGCCCCTCTGTTTCTCGCCCGCTGTATCAGCACCTCTGTTTCAGCCCCTCTGTTTCAGCCCCTCTGTTTCTCGCCCTCTATTTCTCGCCCTCTGTTTCAGCCCCTCTGATTCAGCCCCTCTGATTCAGCCCTTCTGTTTCTCGCCCTCTGTTTCAGCCCCTCTGTTTCAGTCCTTCTGTTTCAGCCCCACTGTTTCAGCCCCTCTATTTCAGCCCCTCTGTTTCTCGCCCTCTGTTTCAGCCCCTCTGTTTCTCGCCCTCTGTTTCAGCCCCTCTGTTTCAGCCCCTCTGTTTCAGAACCTCTGTTTCTCGCCCTCTGTTTCAGCCCCTCTGTTTCTCGCCCTCTGTTTCAGCCCCTCTGATTTAGCCCCTCTGTTTCTCGCCCTCTGTTTCAGCCCCTCTGTTTCACGCCCTCTGTTTCAGCCCCGCTGTTTCAGCCCCTCTGTTTCAGCCCCTCTGTTTCTCGCCCTGTGTTTCAGCCCCTCTGTTTCTCGCCCTCTGTTTCAGCCCCTCTATTTCTCGCCCTCTGTTTCAGCCCCTCTGTTTCAGCCCCTCTGTTTCAGCCCCTCTGTTTCTCGCCCTCTGTTTCAGCCCCTCTGTTTCTCGCCCTCTGTTTCAGCCCCTCTGTTTCTCGCCCTCTGTTTCAGCCCCTGTGTTTCAGCCCCTCTGTTTCAGTCCCTCTGTTTCTTGCCCTCTGTTTCTCGCCCTCTGTTTCATCCCCTCTGTTTCTCACCCTCTGTTTCAGCCCCTCTGTTTCTCGCCCTCTGTTTCAGCCCCTCTGTTTCAGCCCCTCTGTTTCAGCCCCTCTGTTTCTCGCCCTCTGTTTCAGCCCCTCTGTTTCTCGCCCTCTGTTTCAGCCCCTCTGTTTCTCGCACTCTGTTTCAGCCTCTCTGTTTCTCGCCCTCTGTTTTAGCCCCTCTGTTTCAGCCCCTCTGATTCAGCCCCACTCATTCAGCCCCACTCATTCAGCCCCTCTGTTTAAGCCCCTCTGTTTCAGCCCCTCTGTTTCTCGGCCTCTGTTTCAGCCCCTCTGTTTTTCGCCCTCTTTTTCAGCACCACTGTTTCAGCCCGTCTGTTTCAACCCCTCTGATTCAGACCCTCTGATTCAGCCCCTCTGATTCAACCCCTCTGTTTCTCGCCCTCTGTTTCAGCCCCTCAGTTTCAGCCCTTCTGTTTCAGCCCCACTGTTTCAGCCGCTCTGTTTCTCGCCCTCTGTTTCAGCCCCTCTGTTTCTGGCCCTCTGTTTCAGCCCCTCTGTTTCTCGCCCTCTGTTTCAGCCTCTCTGTTTCTCGCCCTCTGTTTCAGCCCCTCTGTTTCAGCCCCTCTGTTTCAGCCTCGCTGTTTCAGCCCCTCTGTTTCTCGCCCTCTGTTTCAGCCCCTCTGTTTCTCGCCCTCTGTTTCAGCCCCTCTGTTTCTCGCCCGCTGTATCAGCACCTCTGTTTCAGCCCCTCTGTTTCAGCCCCTCTGTTTCTCGCCCTCTATTTCTCGCCCTCTGTTTCAGCCCCTCTGTTTCAGCCCCTCTGATTCAGCCCCTCTGTTTCAGCCCCTCTGATTCAGCCCCTCTGATTCAGCCCTTCTGTTTCTCGCCCTCTGTTTCAGCCCCTCTGTTTCAGTCCTACTGTTTCAGCCCCACTGTTTCAGCCCCTCTATTTCAGCCCCTCTGTTTCTCGCCCTCTGTTTCAGCCCCTCTGTTTCTCGCCCTCTGTTTCAGCCCCTCTGTTTCAGCCCCTCTGTTTCAGAACCTCTGTTTCTCGCCCTCTGTTTCAGCCCCTCTGTTTCTCGCCCTCTGTTTCAGCCCCTCTGATTTAGCCCCTCTGTTTCTCGCCCTCTGTTTCAGCCCCTCTGTTTTTCGCCCTCTTTTTCAGCCCCTCTGTTTCAGCCCGTCTGTATCAGCCACTATGTTTCAGCCCCTCTGATTCAGACCCTCTGATTCAGCCCCTCTGATTCAACCCCTCTGTTTATCGCCCTCTGTTTCTCGCCCTCTGTTTCAGCCCCTCTGTTTCTGGCCCTCTGTTTCAGCCCCTCTGTTTCTCGCCCTCTGTTTCAGCCTCTCCGTTTCTCGCCCTCTGTTTCAGCCCCTCTGTTTCAGCCCCTCTGTTTCAGCCTCGCTGTTTCAGCCCCTCTGTTTCTCGCCCTCTGTTTCAGCCCCTCTGTTTCAGCCCCTCTGTTTCAGAACCTCTGTTTCTCGCCCTCTGTTTCAGCCCCTCTGTTTCTCGCCCTCTGTTTCAGCCCCTCTGATTTAGCCCCTCTGTTTCTCGCCCTCTGTTTCAGCCCATCTGTTTTTCGCCCTCTTTTTCAGCCCCTCTGATTCAACCCCTCTGTTTCACGCCCTCTGTTTCAGCCCCGCTGTTTCAGCCCCTCTGTTTCAGCCCCTCTGTTTCTCGCCATGTGTTTCAGCCCCTCTGTTTCTCGCCCTCTGTTTCAGCCCCTCTATTTCTCGCCCTCTGTTTCAGCCCCTCTGTTTCAGCCCCTCTGTTTCAGCCCCTCTGTTTCTCCCCCTCTGTTTCAGCCCCTCTGTTTCTCGCCCTCTGTTTCAGCCCCTCTGTTTCTCGCCCTCTGTTTCAGCCCCTGTGTTTCAGCTTATCTGTTTCAGTCCCTCTGTTTCTTGTCCTCTGTTTCTCGCCCTCTGTTTCATCCCCTCTGTTTCTCACCCTCTGTTCCAGCCCCTCTGTTTCTCGCCCTCTGTTTCAGCCCCTCTGTTTCAGCCCCTCTGTTTCAGCCCCTCTGTTTCTCGCCCTCTGTTTCAGCCCCTCTGTTTCTCGCCCTCTGTTTCAGCCCCTCTGTTTCTCGCCCTCTGTTTCAGCCTCTCTGTTTCTCGCCCTCTGTTTCAGGCTCTCTGTTTCAGCCCCTCTGTTTCAGCCCCTCTGTTTCTCGCCCTCTGTTTCAGCCCCTCTGTTTCTCGCCCTCTGTTTCAGCCCCTCTGTTTCTCGCCCGCTGTATCAGCACCTCTGTTTCAGCCCCTCTGTTTCAGCCCCTCTGTTTCTCGCCCTCTATTTCTCGCCCTCTGTTTCAGCCCCTCTGTTTCAGCCCCTCTGATTCAGCCCCTCTGTTTCAGCCCCTCTGATTCAGCCCCTCTGATTCAGCCCTTCTGTTTCTCGCCCTCTGTTTCAGCCCCTCTGTTTCAGTCCTACTGTTTCAGCCCCACTGTTTCAGCCCCTCTATTTCAGCCCCTCTGTTTCTCGCCCTCTGTTTCAGCCCCTCTGTTTCTCGCCCTCTGTTTCAGCCCCTCTGTTTCAGCCCCTCTGTTTCAGAACCTCTGTTTCTCGCCCTCTGTTTCAGCCCCTCTGTTTCTCGCCCTCTGTTTCAGCCCCTCTGATTTAGCCCCTCTGTTTCTCGCCCTCTGTTTCAGCCCCTCTGTTTTTCGCCCTCTTTTTCAGCCCCTCTGTTTCAGCCCGTCTGTATCAGCCACTCTGTTTCAGCCCCTCTGATTCAGACCCTCTGATTCAGCCCCTCTGATTCAACCCCTCTGTTTATCGCCCTCTGTTTCTCGCCCTCTGTTTCAGCCCCTCTGTTTCTGGCCCTCTGTTTCAGCCCCTCTGTTTCTCGCCCTCTGTTTCAGCCTCTCCGTTTCTCGCCCTCTGTTTCAGCCCCTCTGTTTCAGCCCCTCTGTTTCAGCCTCGCTGTTTCAGCCCCTCTGTTTCTCGCCCTCTGTTTCAGCCCCTCTGTTTCAGCCCCTCTGTTTCAGAACCTCTGTTTCTCGCCCTCTGTTTCAGCCCCTCTGTTTCTCGCCCTCTGTTTCAGCCCCTCTGATTTAGCCCCTCTGTTTCTCGCCCTCTGTTTCAGCCCCTCTGTTTTTCGCCCTCTTTTTCAGCCCCTCTGATTCAACCCCTCTGTTTCACGCCCTCTGTTTCAGCCCCGCTGTTTCAGCCCCTCTGTTTCAGCCCCTCTGTTTCTCGCCATGTGTTTCAGCCCCTCTGTTTCTCGCCCTCTGTTTCAGCCCCTCTATTTCTCGCCCTCTGTTTCAGCCCCTCTGTTTCAGCCCCTCTGTTTCAGCCCCTCTGTTTCTCCCCCTCTGTTTCAGCCCCTCTGTTTCTCGCCCTCTGTTTCAGCCCCTCTGTTTCTCGCCCTCTGTTTCAGCCCCTGTGTTTCAGCTTATCTGTTTCAGTCCCTCTGTTTCTTGTCCTCTGTTTCTCGCCCTCTGTTTCATCCCCTCTGTTTCTCACCCTCTGTTTCAGCCCCTCTGTTTCTCGCCCTCTGTTTCAGGCCCTCTGTTTCAGCCCCTCTGTTTCAGCCCCTCTGTTTCTCGCCCTCTGTTTCAGCCCCTCTGTTTCTCGCCCTCTGTTTCAGCCCCTCTGTTTCTCGCCCTCTGTTTCAGCCTCTCTGTTTCTCGCCCTCTGTTTCAGGCTCTCTGTTTCAGCCCCTCTGTTTCAGCCCCTCTGTTTCTCGCCCTCTGTTTCAGCCCCTCTGTTTCTCGCCCTCTGTTTCAGCCCCTCTGTTTCTCGCCCGCTGTATCAGCACCTCTGTTTCAGCCCCTCTGTTTCAGCCCCTCTGTTTCTCGCCCTCTATTTCTCGCCCTCTGTTTCAGCCCCTCTGTTTCAGCCCCTCTGATTCAGCCCCTCTGTTTCAGCCCCTCTGATTCAGCCCCTCTGATTCAGCCCTTCTGTTTCTCGCCCTCTGTTTCAGCCCCTCTGTTTCAGTCCTACTGTTTCAGCCCCACTGTTTCAGCCCCTCTATTTCAGCCCCTCTGTTTCTCGCCCTCTGTTTCAGCCCCTCTGTTTCTCGCCCTCTGTTTCAGCCCCTCTGTTTCAGCCCCTCTGTTTCAGAACCTCTGTTTCTCGCCCTCTGTTTAAGCCCCTCTGTTTCTCGCCCTCTGTTTCAGCCCCTCTGATTTAGCCCCTCTGTTTCTCGCCCTCTGTTTCAGCCCCTCTGTTTTTCGCCCTCTTTTTCAGCCCCTCTGTTTCAGCCCGTCTGTATCAGCCACTCTGTTTCAGCCCCTCTGATTCAGACCCTCTGATTCAGCCCCTCTGATTCAACCCCTCTGTTTATCGCCCTCTGTTTCTCGCCCTCTGTTTCAGCCCCTCTGTTTCTGGCCCTCTGTTTCAGCCCCTCTGTTTCTCGCCCTCTGTTTCAGCCTCTCCGTTTCTCGCCCTCTGTTTCAGCCCCTCTGTTTCAGCCCCTCTGTTTCAGCCTCGCTGTTTCAGCCCCTCTGTTTCTCGCCCTCTGTTTCAGCCCCTCTGTTTCAGCCCCTCTGTTTCAGAACCTCTGTTTCTCGCCCTCTGTTTCAGCCCCTCTGTTTCTCGCCCTCTGTTTCAGCCCCTCTGATTTAGCCCCTCTGTTTCTCGCCCTCTGTTTCAGCCCCTCTGTTTTTCGCCCTCTTTTTCAGCCCCTCTGATTCAACCCCTCTGTTTCACGCCCTCTGTTTCAGCCCCGCTGTTTCAGCCCCTCTGTTTCAGCCCCTCTGTTTCTCGCCATGTGTTTCAGCCCCTCTGTTTCTCGCCCTCTGTTTCAGCCCCTCTATTTCTCGCCCTCTGTTTCAGCCCCTCTGTTTCAGCCCCTCTGTTTCAGCCCCTCTGTTTCTCCCCCTCTGTTTCAGCCCCTCTGTTTCTCGCCCTCTGTTTCAGCCCCTCTGTTTCTCGCCCTCTGTTTCAGCCCCTGTGTTTCAGCTTATCTGTTTCAGTCCCTCTGTTTCTTGTCCTCTGTTTCTCGCCCTCTGTTTCATCCCCTCTGTTTCTCACCCTCTGTTTCAGCCCCTCTGTTTCTCGCCCTCTGTTTCAGCCCCTCTGTTTCAGCCCCTCTGTTTCAGCCCCTCTGTTTCTCGCCCTCTGTTTCAGCCCCTCTGTTTCTCGCCCTCTGTTTCAGCCCCTCTGTTTCTCGCCCTCTGTTTCAGCCTCTCTGTTTCTCGCCCTCTGTTTCAGGCTCTCTGTTTCAGCCCCTCTGTTTCAGCCCCTCTGTTTCTCGCCCTCTGTTTCAGCCTCTCTGTTTCTCGCCCTCTGTTTCAGCCCCTCTGTTTCAGCCCCTCTGTTTCTCGCCCTCTGTTTCAGCCCCTCTGTTTCTCGCCCTCTGTTTCAGGCTCTCTGTTTCAGCCCGTCTGTTTCAGCCCCTCTGTTTCAGCCCCTCTGTTTCTCGCCCTCTGTTTCTCGCCCGCTGTTTCAGCCCGTTTGTTTCTCGCCCTCTTATTCAGCCCCTCTGTTCCAGCCCCTCTGATTCAGCCCCTCTGATTCAGCCCCTCTGTTTCTCGTCCTCTGTTTCAGCCCCTCTGTTTCAGACCCTCTGTTTCAGCCCCTCTGCTTCTTGCCCTCTGATTCAGCCCCACTGTTTCTCGCCCTCTGTTTCAGCCCCTCTGTTTCTCGCCCTCTTTTTCAGCCCCTCTGTTTCAGCCCCTCTGTTTCAGCCCCTCTGTTTCTCGCCCTCTGTTTCAGCCCCTCTGTTTCTCGCCATCTGTTTCAGCCCCTCTGGTTCAGCCCCTCTGTTTCAGCCCCTCTGTTTCTCGCCCTCTGTTTCAGCCCCTCTGTTTCAGCCCCTCTGTTTCTCGCCCTCTGTTTCAGCCCCTCTGTTTCTCGCCTTCTGTTTCAGCCCCTCTGATTCAGCCCCTCTGTTTCAGCCCCTCTGATTCAGCCCCTCTGTTTCAGCCCTTCTGTTTCAGCCCCTCTGTTTCAACCCCTCTGTTTCATCCCCTCTGTTTCTCGCCCACTGTTTCTCACCCTCTGTTTCTAGCCCTCTGTTTCAGCCCCTCTCTTTTTCGCCCTCTGTTTCAGCCCCTCTGTTTCAGCCCCTCTGTTTCTCGCCCTCTCTTTCTGCCCCTCTGTTTCTCGCCCTCTGTTTCTCGCCCTCTGTTTCAGCTCCTCTGATTCAGCCTCTCTGTTTCAGCCCTTCTGTTTCTACCCCTCTGTTCCAGCCCCTCTGTTTCAGCCCCTCTGTTTCAGTCCTTCTGTTTCAGCCCCTCTGTTTCAGCCCCTCTGTTTCAGCCCCTCTGCTTCTCGCCCTCTGATTCAGCCCCTCTGTTTCAGCCCCTCTGATTCAGCCCCTCTGATTCAGCCCTTCTGTTTCTCGCCCTCTGTTTCAGCCCCTCTGTTTCAGTCCTTCTGTTTCAGCCCCACTGTTTCAGCCCCTCTATTTCAGCCCCTCTGTTTCTCGCCCTCTGTTTCAGCCCCTCTGTTTCTCGCCCTCTGTTTCAGCCCCTCTGTTTCAGCCCCTCTGTTTCAGAACCTCTGTTTCTCGCCCTCTGTTTCAGCCCCTCTGTTTCTCGCCCTCTGTTTCAGCCCCTCTGATTTAGCCCCTCTGTTTCTCGCCCTCTGTTTCAGCCCCTCTGTTTCACGCCCTCTGTTTCAGCCCCGCTGTTTCAGCCCCTCTGTTTCAGCCCCTCTGTTTCTCGCCATGTGTTTCATCCCCTCTGTTTCTCGCCCTCTGTTTCAGCCCCTCTATTTCTCGCCCTCTGTTTCAGCCCCTCTGTTTCAGCCCCTCTGTTTCAGCTCCTCTGTTTCTCGCCCTCTGTTTCAGCCCCTCTGTTTCTCGCCCTCTGTTTCAGCCCCTCTGTTTCTCGCCCTCTGTTTCAGCCCCTGTGTTTCAGCCCCTCTGTTTCAGTCCCTCTGTTTCTTGCCCTCTGTTTCTCGCCCTCTGTTTCATCCCCTCTGTTTCTCACCCTCTGTTTCAGCCCCTCTGTTTCTCGGCCTCTGTTTCAGCCCCTCTGTTTCAGCCCCTCTGTTTCAGCCCCTCTGTTTCTCGCCCTCTGTTTCAGCCCCTCTGTTTCTCGCCCTCTGTTTCAGCCCCTCTGTTTCTCGCCCTCTGTTTCAGCTTCTCTGTTTCTCGCCCTCTGTTTTAGCCCCTCTGTTTCAGCCCCTCTGTTTCAGCCCCTCTGTTTCTCGCACTCTGTTTCAGCCCCTCTGTTTTTCGCCCTCTGTTTCAGCCCCTCTGTTTCAGCCCCTCTGTTTCTCGCCCTCTGTTTCTCGCCCGCTGTTTCAGCCCGTTTGTTTCTCGCCCTCTTATTCAGCCCCTCTGTTCCAGCCCCTCTGATTCAGCCCCTCTGATTCAGCCCCTCTGTTTCTCGTCCTCTGTTTCAGCCCCTCTGTTTCAGCCCCTCTGCTTCTCGCCCTCTGATTCAGCCCCACTGTTTCTCGCCCTCTGTTTCAGCCCCTCTGTTTCTCGCCCTCTTTTTCAGCCCCTCTGTTTCAGCCCCTCTGTTTCAGCCCCTCTGTTTCTCGCCCTCTGTTTCAGCCCCTCTGTTTCTCGCCCTCTGTTTCAGCCCCTCTGGTTCAGCCCCTCTGTTTCAGCCCCTCTGTTTCTCGCCCTCTGTTTCAGCCCCTCTGTTTCAGCCCCTCTGTTTCTCGCCCTCTGTTTCAGCCCCTCTGTTTCTCGCCTTCTGTTTCAGCCCCTCTGATTCAGCCCCTCTGTTTCAGCCCCTCTGATTCAGCCCTTCTGTTTGAGCCCTTCTGTTTCAGCCCCTCTGTTTCTCGCCCTCTGTTTCAGCCCCTGTGTTTCAGCCCCTCTGTTTCAGTCCCTCTTTTTCTTGCCCTCTGTTTCTCGCCCTCTGTTTCATCCCCTCTGTTTCTCACCCTCTGTTTCAGCCCCTCTGTTTCTCGCCCTCTGTTTCAGCCCCTCTGTTTCACGCCCTCTGTTTCAGCCCCTCTGTTTCTCGCCCTCTGTTTCAGCCCCTCTGTTTCTCGCCCTCTGTTTCAGCCCCTCTGTTTCTCGCCCTCTGTTTCAGCCTCTCTGTTTCTCGCCCTCTGTTTTAGCCCCTCTGTTTCAGCCCCTCTGTTTCAGCCCCTCTGTTTCAGCCCCTCTGTTTCTCGCCCTCTGTTTCAGCCCCTCTGTTTTTCGCACTCTGTTTCAGGCTCTCTGTTTCAGCCCGTCTGTTTCAGCCCCTCTGTTTCAGCCCCTCTGTTTCTCGCCCTCTGTTTCTCGCCCGCTGTTTCAGCCCGTTTGTTTCTCGCCCTCTTATTCAGCCCCTCTGTTCCAGCCCCTCTGATTCAGCCCCTCTGATTCAGCCCCTCTGTTTCTCGTCCTCTGTTTCAGCCCCTCTGTTTCAGCCCCTCTGTTTCAGCCCCTCTGCTTCTCGCCCCCTGATTCAGCCCCACTGTTTCTCGCCCTCTGTTTCAGCCCCTCTGTTTCTCGCCCTCTTTTTCAGCCCCTCTGTTTCAGCCCCTCTGTTTCAGCCCCTCTGTTTCTCGCCCTCTGTTTCAGCCCCTCTGTTTCTCGCCCTCTGTTTCAGCCCCTCTGGTTCAGCCCCTCTGTTTCAGCCCCTCTGTTTCTCGCCCTCTGTTTCAGCCCCTCTGTTTCAGCCCCTCTGTTTCTCGCCCTCTGTTTCAGCCCCTCTGTTTCTCGCCTTCTGTTTCAGCCCCTCTGATTCAGCCCCTCTGTTTCAGCCCTTCTGTTTCAGCCCCTCTGTTTCAACCCCTCTGTTTCATCCCCTCTGTTTCTCGCCCTCTGTTTCTCACCCTCTGTTTCTAGCCCTCTGTTTCAGCCCCTCTCTTTTTCGCCCTCTGTTTCAGCCCCTCTGTTTCAGCCCCTCTGTTGCTCGCCCTCTCTTTCTGCCCCTCTGTTTCTCGCCCTCTGTTTCAGCCCCTCTGTTTCTCGCCCTCTGTTTCAGCTCCTCTGATTCAGACTCTCTGTTTCAGTCTTCTGTTTCTCCCCCTCTGTTCCAGCCCCTCTGATTCAGCCCCTCTGATTCAGCCCCACTCATTCAGCCCCTCTGTTTAAGCCCCTCTGGTTCAGCCCCTCTGTTTCTCGGCCTCTGTTTCAGCCCCTCTGTTTTTCGCCCTCTTTTTCAGCCCCTCTGTTTCAGCCCGTCTGTTTCAGCCACTCTGTTTCAGCCCCTCTGATTCAGCCCCTCTGATTCAGCCCCTCTGATTCAACCCCTCAGTTTCTCACCCTCTGTTTCAGCCCCTCTGTTTCAGCCCTTCTGTTTCAGCCCCTCTGTTTCAGCCGCTCTGTTTCTCGCCCTCTGTTTCAGCCCCTCTGTTTCTGGCCCTCTGTTTCAGCCCCTCTGTTTCTCGCCCTCTATTTCAGCCCCTCTGTTTCTCGCCCTCTGTTTCAGCCCCTCTGTTTCAGCCCCTCTGTTTCAGCCTCGCTTTTTCAGCCCCTCTGTTTCTCGCCCTCTGTTTCAGCCCCTCTGTTTCTCGCCCTCTGTTTCAGCCCCTCTGTTTCTCGCCCTCTGTATCAGCCCCTCTGTTTCAGCCCCTCTGTTTCAGCCCCTCTGTATCTCGCCCTCTATTTCTCGCCCTCTGTTTCAGCCCCTCTGTTTCAGCCCCTCTGATTCAGCCCGTCTGTTTCAGCCCCTCTGATTCAGCCCCTCTGATTCAGCCCTTCTGTTTCTCGCCCTCTGTTTCAGCCCCTCTGTTTCACGCCCTCTGTTTCAGCCCCGCTGTTTCAGCCCCTCTGTTTCAGCCCCTCTGTTTCTCGCCATGTGTTTCATCCCCTCTGTTTCTCGCCCTCTGTTTCAGCCCCTCTATTTCTCGCCCTCTGTTTCAGCCCCTCTGTTTCAGCCCCTCTGTTTCAGCTCCTCTGTTTCTCGCCCTCTGTTTCAGCCCCTCTGTTTCTCGCCCTCTGTTTCAGCCCCTCTGTTTCTCGCCCTCTGTTTCAGCCCCTGTGTTTCAGCCCCTCTGTTTCAGTCCCTCTGTTTCTTGCCCTCTGTTTCTCGCCCTCTGTTTCATCCCCTCTGTTTCTCACCCTCTGTTTCAGCCCCTCTGTTTCTCGCCCTCTGTTTCAGCCCCTCTGTTTCAGCCCCTCTGTTTCAGCCCCTCTGTTTCTCGCCCTCTGTTTCAGCCCCTCTGTTTCTCGCCCTCTGTTTCAGCCCCTCTGTTTCTCGCCCTCTGTTTCAGCCTCTCTGTTTCTCGCCCTCTGTTTTAGCCCCTCTGTTTCAGCCCCTCTGTTTCAGCCCCTCTGTTTCTCGCCCTCTGTTTCAGCCCCTCTGTTTTTCGCCCTCTGTTTCAGCCCCTCTGTTTCAGCCCCTCTGTTTCTCGCCCTCTGTTTCTCGCCCGCTCTTTCAGCCCGTTTGTTTCTCGCCCTCTTATTCAGCCCCTCTGTTCCAGCCCCTCTGATTCAGCCCCTCTGATTCAGCCCCTCTGTTTCTCGTCCTCTGTTTCAGCCCCTCTGTTTCAGCCCCTCTGTTTCAGCCCCTCTGCTTCTCGCCCTCTGATTCAGCCCCACTGTTTCTCGCCCTCTGTTTCAGCCCCTCTGTTTCTCGCCCTCTTTTTCAGCCCCTCTGTTTCAGCCCCTCTGTTTCAGCCCCTCTGTTTCTCGCCCTCTGTTTCAGCCCCTCTGTTTCTCGCCCTCTGTTTCAGCCCCTCTGGTTCAGCCCCTCTGTTTCAGCCCCTCTGTTTCTCGCCCTCTGTTTCAGCCCCTCTGTTTCAGCCCCTCTGTTTCTCGCCCTCTGTTTCAGCCCCTCTGTTTCTCGCCTTCTGTTTCAGCCCCTCTGATTCAGCCCCTCTGTTTCAGCCCCTCTGATTCAGCCCTTCTGTTTCAGCCCTTCTGTTTCAGCCCCTCTGTTTCTCGCCCTCTGTTTCAGCCCCTGTGTTTCAGCCCCTCTGTTTCAGTCCCTCTTTTTCTTGCCCTCTGTTTCTCGCCCTCTGTTTCATCCCCTCTGTTTCTCACCCTCTGTTTCAGCCCCTCTGTTTCTCGCCCTCTGTTTCAGCCCCTCTGTTTCAGCCCCTCTGTTTCAGCCCCTCTGTTTCTCGCCCTCTGTTTCAGCCCCTCTGTTTCTCGCCCTCTGTTTCAGCCCCTCTGTTTCTCGCCCTCTGTTTCAGCCTCTCTGTTTCTCGCCCTCTGTTTTAGCCCCTCTGTTTCAGCCCCTCTGTTTCAGCCCCTCTGTTTCAGCCCCTCTGTTTCTCGCCCTCTGTTTCAGCCCCTCTGTTTTTCGCACTCTGTTTCAGGCTCTCTGTTTCAGCCCGTCTGTTTCAGCCCCTCTGTTTCAGCCCCTCTGTTTCTCGCCCTCTGTTTCTCGCCCGCTGTTTCAGCCCGTTTGTTTCTCGCCCTCTTATTCAGCCCCTCTGTTCCAGCCCCTCTGATTCAGCCCCTCTGATTCAGCCCCTCTGTTTCTCGTCCTCTGTTTCAGCCCCTCTGTTTCAGCCCCTCTGTTTCAGCCCCTCTGCTTCTCGCCCCCTGATTCAGCCCCACTGTTTCTCGCCCTCTTTTTCAGCCCCTCTGTTTCAGCCCCTCTGTTTCAGCCCCTCTGTTTCTCGCCCTCTGTTTCAGCCCCTCTGTTTCTCGCCCTCTGTTTCAGCCCCTCTGGTTCAGCCCCTCTGTTTCAGCCCCTCTGTTTCTCGCCCTCTGTTTCAGCCCCTCTGTTTCAGCCCCTCTGTTTCTCGCCCTCTGTTTCAGCCCCTCTGTTTCTCGCCTTCTGTTTCAGCCCCTCTGATTCAGCCCCTCTGTTTCAGCCCTTCTGTTTCAGCCCCTCTGTTTCAACCCCTCTGTTTCATCCCCTCTGTTTCTCGCCCTCTGTTTCTCACCCTCTGTTTCTAGCCCTCTGTTTCAGCCCCTCTCTTTTTCGCCCTCTGTTTCAGCCCCTCTGTTTCAGCCCCTCTGTTTCTCGCCCTCTCTTTCTGCCCCTCTGTTTCTCGCCCTCTGTTTCAGCCCCTCTGTTTCTCGCCCTCTGTTTCAGCTCCTCTGATTCAGACTCTCTGTTTCAGCCCTTCTGTTTCTCCCCCTCTGTTCCAGCCCCTCTGATTCAGCCCCTCTGATTCAGCCCCACTCATTCAGCCCCTCTGTTTAAGCCCCTCTGGTTCAGCCCCTCTGTTTCTCGGCCTCTGTTTCAGCCCCTCTGTTTTTCGCCCTCTTTTTCAGCCCCTCTGTTTCAGCCCGTCTGTTTCAGCCACTCTGTTTCAGCCCCTCTGATTCAGCCCTTCTGTTTCTCGCCCTCTGTTTCAGCCCCTCTGTTTCACGCCCTCTGTTTCAGCCCCGCTGTTTCAGCCCCTCTGTTTCAGCCCCTCTGTTTCTCGCCATGTGTTTCATCCCCTCTGTTTCTCGCCCTCTGTTTCAGCCCCTCTATTTCTCGCCCTCTGTTTCAGCCCCTCTGTTTCAGCCCCTCTGTTTCAGCTCCTCTGTTTCTCGCCCTCTGTTTCAGCCCCTCTGTTTCTCGCCCTCTGTTTCAGCCCCTCTGTTTCTCGCCCTCTGTTTCAGCCCCTGTGTTTCAGCCCCTCTGTTTCAGTCCCTCTGTTTCTTGCCCTCTGTTTCTCGCCCTCTGTTTCATCCCCTCTGTTTCTCACCCTCTGTTTCAGCCCCTCTGTTTCTCGCCCTCTGTTTCAGCCCCTCTGTTTCAGCCCCTCTGTTTCAGCCCCTCTGTTTCTCGCCCTCTGTTTCAGCCCCTCTGTTTCTCGCCCTCTGTTTCAGCCCCTCTGTTTCTCGCCCTCTGTTTCAGCCTCTCTGTTTCTCGCCCTCTGTTTTAGCCCCTCTGTTTCAGCCCCTCTGTTTCGGCCCCTCTGTTTCTCGCCCTCTGTTTCAGCCCCTCTGTTTTTCGCCCTCTGTTTCAGCCCCTCTGTTTCAGCCCCTCTGTTTCTCGCCCTCTGTTTCTCGCCCGCTCTTTCAGCCCGTTTGTTTCTCGCCCTCTTATTCAGCCCCTCTGTTCCAGCCCCTCTGATTCAGCCCCTCTGATTCAGCCCCTCTGTTTCTCGTCCTCTGTTTCAGCCCCTCTGTTTCAGCCCCTCTGTTTCAGCCCCTCTGCTTCTCGCCCTCTGATTCAGCCCCACTGTTTCTCGCCCTCTGTTTCAGCCCCTCTGTTTCTCGCCCTCTTTTTCAGCCCCTCTGTTTCAGCCCCTCTGTTTCAGCCCCTCTGTTTCTCGCCCTCTGTTTCAGCCCCTCTGTTTCTCGCCCTCTGTTTCAGCCCCTCTGGTTCAGCCCCTCTGTTTCAGCCCCTCTGTTTCTCGCCCTCTGTTTCAGCCCCTCTGTTTCAGCCCCTCTGTTTCTCGCCCTCTGTTTCAGCCCCTCTGTTTCTCGCCTTCTGTTTCAGCCCCTCTGATTCAGCCCCTCTGTTTCAGCCCCTCTGATTCAGCCCTTCTGTTTCAGCCCTTCTGTTTCAGCCCCTCTGTTTCTCGCCCTCTGTTTCAGCCCCTGTGTTTCAGCCCCTCTGTTTCAGTCCCTCTTTTTCTTGCCCTCTGTTTCTCGCCCTCTGTTTCATCCCCTCTGTTTCTCACCCTCTGTTTCAGCCCCTCTGTTTCTCGCCCTCTGTTTCAGCCCCTCTGTTTCAGCCCCTCTGTTTCAGCCCCTCTGTTTCTCGCCCTCTGTTTCAGCCCCTCTGTTTCTCGCCCTCTGTTTCAGCCCCTCTGTTTCTCGCCCTCTGTTTCAGCCTCTCTGTTTCTCGCCCTCTGTTTTAGCCCCTCTGTTTCAGCCCCTCTGTTTCAGCCCCTCTGTTTCAGCCCCTCTGTTTCTCGCCCTCTGTTTCAGCCCCTCTGTTTTTCGCACTCTGTTTCAGGCTCTCTGTTTCAGCCCGTCTGTTTCAGCCCCTCTGTTTCAGCCCCTCTGTTTCTCGCCCTCTGTTTCTCGCCCGCTGTTTCAGCCCGTTTGTTTCTCGCCCTCTTATTCAGCCCCTCTGTTCCAGCCCCTCTGATTCAGCCCCTCTGATTCAGCCCCTCTGTTTCTCGTCCTCTGTTTCAGCCCCTCTGTTTCAGCCCCTCTGCTTCTCGCCCCCTGATTCAGCCCCACTGTTTCTCGCCCTCTTTTTCAGCCCCTCTGTTTCAGCCCCTCTGTTTCAGCCCCTCTGTTTCTCGCCCTCTGTTTCAGCCCCTCTGTTTCTCGCCCTCTGTTTCAGCCCCTCTGGTTCAGCCCCTCTGTTTCAGCCCCTCTGTTTCTCGCCCTCTGTTTCAGCCCCTCTGTTTCAGCCCCTCTGTTTCTCGCCCTCTGTTTCAGCCCCTCTGTTTCTCGCCTTCTGTTTCAGCCCCTCTGATTCAGCCCCTCTGTTTCAGCCCTTCTGTTTCAGCCCCTCTGTTTCAACCCCTCTGTTTCATCCCCTCTGTTTCTCGCCCTCTGTTTCTCACCCTCTGTTTCTAGCCCTCTGTTTCAGCCCCTCTCTTTTTCGCCCTCTGTTTCAGCCCCTCTGTTTCAGCCCCTCTGTTTCTCGCCCTCTCTTTCTGCCCCTCTGTTTCTCGCCCTCTGTTTCAGCCCCTCTGTTTCTCGCCCTCTGTTTCAGCTCCTCTGATTCAGACTCTCTGTTTCAGCCCTTCTGTTTCTCCCCCTCTGTTCCAGCCCCTCTGATTCAGCCCCTCTGATTCAGCCCCACTCATTCAGCCCCTCTGTTTAAGCCCCTCTGGTTCAGCCCCTCTGTTTCTCGGCCTCTGTTTCAGCCCCTCTGTTTTTCGCCCTCTTTTTCAGCCCCTCTGTTTCAGCCCGTCTGTTTCAGCCACTCTGTTTCAGCCCCTCTGATTCAGCCCCTCTGATTCAGCCCCTCTGATTCAACCCCTCAGTTTCTCACCCTCTGTTTCAGCCCCTCTGTTTCAGCCCTTCTGTTTCAGCCCCTCTGTTTCAGCCGCTCTGTTTCTCGCCCTCTGTTTCAGCCCCTCTGTTTCTGGCCCTCTGTTTCAGCCCCTCTGTTTCTCGCCCTCTATTTCAGCCCCTCTGTTTCTCGCCCTCTGTTTCAGCCCCTCTGTTTCAGCCCCTCTGTTTCAGCCTCGCTTTTTCAGCCCCTCTGTTTCTCGCCCTCTGTTTCAGCCCCTCTGTTTCTCGCCCTCTGTTTCAGCCCCTCTGTTTCTCGCCCTCTGTATCAGCCCCTCTGTTTCAGCCCCTCTGTTTCAGCCCCTCTGTATCTCGCCCTCTATTTCTCGCCCTCTGTTTCAGCCCCTCTGTTTCAGCCCCTCTGATTCAGCCCGTCTGTTTCAGCCCCTCTGATTCAGCCCCTCTGATTCAGCCCTTCTGTTTCTCGCCCTCTGTTTCAGCCCCTCTGTTTCAGTCCTTCTGTTTCAGCCCCACTGTTTCAGCCCCTCTGTTTCAGCCCCTCTGTTTCTCGGCCTCTGTTTAAGCCCCTCTGTTTCTCGCCCTCTGTTTCAGCCCCTCTGTTTCAGCCCCTCTGTTTCAGCCCCTCTGTTTCTCGCCCTCTGTTTCTGCCCCTCTGATTTAGCCCCTCTGTTTCAGCCCCTCTGTTTCTTGCCCTGTGTTTCAGCCTCTCTGTTTCTCGCCCTCTGTTTCAGCCCCTCTATTTCTCGCCCTCTGTTTCAGCCCCTCTGTTTCAGCCCCTCTGTTTCAGCCCCTCTGTTTCAGCCCCTCTGTTTCTCGCCCTCTGTTTCAGCCCCTCTCTTTCTCGCCCTCTGTTTCAGCTCCTCTGTTTCAGCCCCTCTGTTTCAGCCCCCCTGTTTCTCGCCCTCTGTTTCAGCACCTCTGTTTCTCGCCCTCTGTTTCAGCCCCTCTGTTTCTCGCCCTCTGTTTCAGCCTCTCTGTTTCTCGCCCTCTGTTTTAGCCCCTCTATTTCAGCCCCTCTGTTTCAGCCCCTCTGTTTCAGCCCCTCTGTTTCTCGCCCTCTGTTTCAGCCCCTCTGTTTCTCGCCCTCTGTTTCAGGCTCTCTGTTTCAGCCCGTCTGTTTCAGCCCCTCTGTTTCAGCCCCTCTTTTTCTCGCCCTCTGTTTCTCGCCCGCTGTTTCAGCCCGTTTGTTTCTCGCCCTCTTATTCAGGCCCTCTGTTCCAGCCCCTCTGATTCAGCCCCTCTGATTCAGCCCCTCTGTTTCTCGTCCTCTGCTTCAGCCCCTCTGTTTCAGCCCCTCTGTTTCAGCCCCTCTGCTTCTCGCCCTCTGATTCAGCCCCTCTGTTTCTCGCTTTCTGTTTCAGCCCCTCTGTTTCTCGCCCTCTGTTTCAGCCCCTCTGTTTCAGCCCCTCTGTTTCTCGCCCTCTGTTTCAGCACCTCTGTTTCTCGCCCTCTGTTTCAGCCCCTCTGTTTCAGCCCCTCTGTTTCAGCCCCTCTGTTTCTCGCCCTCTGTTTCAGCCCCTCTGTTTAAGCCCCTCTGTTTCTCGCCCTCTTCTTCAGCCCCTCTGTTTCAGCCCCTCTGTTTCAGCCCCTCTGTTTCAACCCCTCTGTTTCATCCCCTCTGTTTCTCGCCCTCTGTTTCTCACCCTCTGTTTCTAGCCCTCTGTTTCAGGCCTCTCTTTTTCGCCCTCTGTTTCAGCCCCTCTGTTTCAGCCCCACTGTTTCTTGCCGTCTCTTTATTCCCCTCTGTTTCTCGCCCTTTGTTTCAGCCCCTCTTTTTCTCGCCCTCTGTTTCAGCCCCTCTGATTCAGCCTCTCTGTTTCAGCCCCTCTGTTTCTCCCCCTCTGTTCCAGCCCCTCTGATTCAGCCCCTCTGATTCAGCCCCACTCATTCAGCCCCTCTGTTTCAGCCCCTCTGTTTCAGCCCCTCTGTTTCTCGCCCTCTGTTTCAGCCCCTCTGTTTCTCACCCTCTGTTTCAGCCCCTCTGATTCAGCCGCTCTGTTTCTCGCCCTCTGCATCAGCCCCTCTGTTTCAGCCCCTCTGTTTCAGCCCCTCTGTTTCAGCCCCTCTGTTTCTCGCCCTCTGTTACTCGCCATCTGTTTCAGCCCCTCTGTTTCTCGCCCTCTGTTACTCGCCCTCTGTTTCAGCCCCTCTGATTCAGCCCCTCTGATTCAGCCCCTCTGTTTCTCGCCCTCTGTTTCAGCCCCTCTGTTTCAGCCCTTCTGTTTCAGCCCCTCTGTTTCAGCCCCTCTGTTTCTCGCCCTCTGTTTCAGCCCCTCTGTTTCTCGCCCTCTGTTTCAGCCCCTCTGTTTCAGCCCCTCTGTTTCAGCCGCTCTGTTTCTCGCCCTCTGTTTCAGCCCCTTTGTTTATCGCCCTCTGTTTCTGTCCCTCTGATTTAGCCCCTCTGTTTCAGCCCCTCTTTTTCAGCCCCTCTGTTTCTCGCCCTCTGTTTCAGCCCCTCTGTTTCGCGCTCTCTGTTTCAGCCCCTCTGTTTCAGCCACTCTGTTTCTCGCCCTCTGTTTCAGCCCCTCTGTTTCTCGCCCTCTGTTTCAGCCCCTCTGTTTCTCGCCCTCTGTTTCAGCTTCTCTGTTTCTCGCCCTCTGTTTTAGCCCCTCTGTTTCAGCCCCTCTGTTTCAGCCCCTCTGTTTCAGCCCCTCTGTTTCTCGCCCTCTGTTTCAGCCCCTCTGTTTGTCGCCCTCCGTTTCAGACTCTCTGTTTCAGCCCGTCTGTTTCAGCCCCTCTGTTTCAGCCCCTCTGTTTCTCGCCCTCTGTTTCTCGCCCGCTGTTTCAGCCCGTTTGTTTCTCGCCCTCTTATTCAGCCCCTCTGTTCCAGCCCCTCTGATTCAGCCCCTCTGATTCAGCCCCTCTGTTTCTCGTCCTCTGTTTCAGCCCCTCTGTTTCAGCCCCTCTGTTCCAGCCCCTCTGATTCAGCCCCTCTGTTTCAGCCCCTCTGCTTCTCGCCCTCTTATTCAGCCCCACTGTTTCTCGACCTCTGTTTCAGCCCCTCTGTTTCTCGCCCTCTGTTTCAGCCCCTGTGTTTCAGCCCCTCTGTTTCAGTCCCTCTGTTTCTTGCCCTCTGTTTCTCGCCCTCTGTTTCATCCCCTCTGTTTCTCACCCTCTGTTTCAGCCCCTCTGTTTCTCGCCCTCTGTTTCAGCCCCTCTGTTTCAGCCCCTCTGTTTCAGCCCCTCTGTTTCTCGCCCTCTGTTTCAGCCCCTCTGTTTCTCGCCCTCTGTTTCAGCCCCTCTGTTTCTCGCCCTCTGTTTCAGCCTCTCTGTTTCTCGCCCTCTGTTTTAGCCCCTCTGTTTCAGCCCCTCTGTTTCGGCCCCTCTGTTTCTCGCCCTCTGTTTCAGCCCCTCTGTTTTTCGCCCTCTGTTTCAGCCCCTCTGTTTCAGCCCCTCTGTTTCTCGCCCTCTGTTTCTCGCCCGCTCTTTCAGCCCGTTTGTTTCTCGCCCTCTTATTCAGCCCCTCTGTTCCAGCCCCTCTGATTCAGCCCCTCTGATTCAGCCCCTCTGTTTCTCGTCCTCTGTTTCAGCCCCTCTGTTTCAGCCCCTCTGTTTCAGCCCCTCTGCTTCTCGCCCTCTGATTCAGCCCCACTGTTTCTCGCCCTCTGTTTCAGCCCCTCTGTTTCTCGCCCTCTTTTTCAGCCCCTCTGTTTCAGCCCCTCTGTTTCAGCCCCTCTGTTTCTCGCCCTCTGTTTCAGCCCCTCTGTTTCTCGCCCTCTGTTTCAGCCCCTCTGGTTCAGCCCCTCTGTTTCAGCCCCTCTGTTTCTCGCCCTCTGTTTCAGCCCCTCTGTTTCAGCCCCTCTGTTTCTCGCCCTCTGTTTCAGCCCCTCTGTTTCTCGCCTTCTGTTTCAGCCCCTCTGATTCAGCCCCTCTGTTTCAGCCCCTCTGATTCAGCCCTTCTGTTTCAGCCCTTCTGTTTCAGCCCCTCTGTTTCTCGCCCTCTGTTTCAGCCCCTGTGTTTCAGCCCCTCTGTTTCAGTCCCTCTTTTTCTTGCCCTCTGTTTCTCGCCCTCTGTTTCATCCCCTCTGTTTCTCACCCTCTGTTTCAGCCCCTCTGTTTCTCGCCCTCTGTTTCAGCCCCTCTGTTTCAGCCCCTCTGTTTCAGCCCCTCTGTTTCTCGCCCTCTGTTTCAGCCCCTCTGTTTCTCGCCCTCTGTTTCAGCCCCTCTGTTTCTCGCCCTCTGTTTCAGCCTCTCTGTTTCTCGCCCTCTGTTTTAGCCCCTCTGTTTCAGCCCCTCTGTTTCAGCCCCTCTGTTTCAGCCCCTCTGTTTCTCGCCCTCTGTTTCAGCCCCTCTGTTTTTCGCACTCTGTTTCAGGCTCTCTGTTTCAGCCCGTCTGTTTCAGCCCCTCTGTTTCAGCCCCTCTGTTTCTCGCCCTCTGTTTCTCGCCCGCTGTTTCAGCCCGTTTGTTTCTCGCCCTCTTATTCAGCCCCTCTGTTCCAGCCCCTCTGATTCAGCCCCTCTGATTCAGCCCCTCTGTTTCTCGTCCTCTGTTTCAGCCCCTCTGTTTCAGCCCCTCTGTTTCAGCCCCTCTGCTTCTCGCCCCCTGATTCAGCCCCACTGTTTCTCGCCCTCTTTTTCAGCCCCTCTGTTTCAGCCCCTCTGTTTCAGCCCCTCTGTTTCTCGCCCTCTGTTTCAGCCCCTCTGTTTCTCGCCCTCTGTTTCAGCCCCTCTGGTTCAGCCCCTCTGTTTCAGCCCCTCTGTTTCTCGCCCTCTGTTTCAGCCCCTCTGTTTCAGCCCCTCTGTTTCTCGCCCTCTGTTTCAGCCCCTCTGTTTCTCGCCTTCTGTTTCAGCCCCTCTGATTCAGCCCCTCTGTTTCAGCCCTTCTGTTTCAGCCCCTCTGTTTCAACCCCTCTGTTTCATCCCCTCTGTTTCTCGCCCTCTGTTTCTCACCCTCTGTTTCTAGCCCTCTGTTTCAGCCCCTCTCTTTTTCGCCCTCTGTTTCAGCCCCTCTGTTTCAGCCCCTCTGTTTCTCGCCCTCTCTTTCTGCCCCTCTGTTTCTCGCCCTCTGTTTCAGCCCCTCTGTTTCTCGCCCTCTGTTTCAGCTCCTCTGATTCAGACTCTCTGTTTCAGCCCTTCTGTTTCTCCCCCTCTGTTCCAGCCCCTCTGATTCAGCCCCTCTGATTCAGCCCCACTCATTCAGCCCCTCTGTTTAAGCCCCTCTGGTTCAGCCCCTCTGTTTCTCGGCCTCTGTTTCAGCCCCTCTGTTTTTCGCCCTCTTTTTCAGCCCCTCTGTTTCAGCCCGTCTGTTTCAGCCACTCTGTTTCAGCCCCTCTGATTCAGCCCTTCTGTTTCTCGCCCTCTGTTTCAGCCCCTCTGTTTCACGCCCTCTGTTTCAGCCCCGCTGTTTCAGCCCCTCTGTTTCAGCCCCTCTGTTTCTCGCCATGTGTTTCATCCCCTCTGTTTCTCGCCCTCTGTTTCAGCCCCTCTATTTCTCGCCCTCTGTTTCAGCCCCTCTGTTTCAGCCCCTCTGTTTCAGCTCCTCTGTTTCTCGCCCTCTGTTTCAGCCCCTCTGTTTCTCGCCCTCTGTTTCAGCCCCTCTGTTTCTCGCCCTCTGTTTCAGCCCCTGTGTTTCAGCCCCTCTGTTTCAGTCCCTCTGTTTCTTGCCCTCTGTTTCTCGCCCTCTGTTTCATCCCCTCTGTTTCTCACCCTCTGTTTCAGCCCCTCTGTTTCTCGCCCTCTGTTTCAGCCCCTCTGTTTCAGCCCCTCTGTTTCAGCCCCTCTGTTTCTCGCCCTCTGTTTCAGCCCCTCTGTTTCTCGCCCTCTGTTTCAGCCCCTCTGTTTCTCGCCCTCTGTTTCAGCCTCTCTGTTTCTCGCCCTCTGTTTTAGCCCCTCTGTTTCAGCCCCTCTGTTTCGGCCCCTCTGTTTCTCGCCCTCTGTTTCAGCCCCTCTGTTTTTCGCCCTCTGTTTCAGCCCCTCTGTTTCAGCCCCTCTGTTTCTCGCCCTCTGTTTCTCGCCCGCTCTTTCAGCCCGTTTGTTTCTCGCCCTCTTATTCAGCCCCTCTGTTCCAGCCCCTCTGATTCAGCCCCTCTGATTCAGCCCCTCTGTTTCTCGTCCTCTGTTTCAGCCCCTCTGTTTCAGCCCCTCTGTTTCAGCCCCTCTGCTTCTCGCCCTCTGATTCAGCCCCACTGTTTCTCGCCCTCTGTTTCAGCCCCTCTGTTTCTCGCCCTCTTTTTCAGCCCCTCTGTTTCAGCCCCTCTGTTTCAGCCCCTCTGTTTCTCGCCCTCTGTTTCAGCCCCTCTGTTTCTCGCCCTCTGTTTCAGCCCCTCTGGTTCAGCCCCTCTGTTTCAGCCCCTCTGTTTCTCGCCCTCTGTTTCAGCCCCTCTGTTTCAGCCCCTCTGTTTCTCGCCCTCTGTTTCAGCCCCTCTGTTTCTCGCCTTCTGTTTCAGCCCCTCTGATTCAGCCCCTCTGTTTCAGCCCCTCTGATTCAGCCCTTCTGTTTCAGCCCTTCTGTTTCAGCCCCTCTGTTTCTCGCCCTCTGTTTCAGCCCCTGTGTTTCAGCCCCTCTGTTTCAGTCCCTCTTTTTCTTGCCCTCTGTTTCTCGCCCTCTGTTTCATCCCCTCTGTTTCTCACCCTCTGTTTCAGCCCCTCTGTTTCTCGCCCTCTGTTTCAGCCCCTCTGTTTCAGCCCCTCTGTTTCAGCCCCTCTGTTTCTCGCCCTCTGTTTCAGCCCCTCTGTTTCTCGCCCTCTGTTTCAGCCCCTCTGTTTCTCGCCCTCTGTTTCAGCCTCTCTGTTTCTCGCCCTCTGTTTTAGCCCCTCTGTTTCAGCCCCTCTGTTTCAGCCCCTCTGTTTCAGCCCCTCTGTTTCTCGCCCTCTGTTTCAGCCCCTCTGTTTTTCGCACTCTGTTTCAGGCTCTCTGTTTCAGCCCGTCTGTTTCAGCCCCTCTGTTTCAGCCCCTCTGTTTCTCGCCCTCTGTTTCTCGCCCGCTGTTTCAGCCCGTTTGTTTCTCGCCCTCTTATTCAGCCCCTCTGTTCCAGCCCCTCTGATTCAGCCCCTCTGATTCAGCCCCTCTGTTTCTCGTCCTCTGTTTCAGCCCCTCTGTTTCAGCCCCTCTGCTTCTCGCCCCCTGATTCAGCCCCACTGTTTCTCGCCCTCTTTTTCAGCCCCTCTGTTTCAGCCCCTCTGTTTCAGCCCCTCTGTTTCTCGCCCTCTGTTTCAGCCCCTCTGTTTCTCGCCCTCTGTTTCAGCCCCTCTGGTTCAGCCCCTCTGTTTCAGCCCCTCTGTTTCTCGCCCTCTGTTTCAGCCCCTCTGTTTCAGCCCCTCTGTTTCTCGCCCTCTGTTTCAGCCCCTCTGTTTCTCGCCTTCTGTTTCAGCCCCTCTGATTCAGCCCCTCTGTTTCAGCCCTTCTGTTTCAGCCCCTCTGTTTCAACCCCTCTGTTTCATCCCCTCTGTTTCTCGCCCTCTGTTTCTCACCCTCTGTTTCTAGCCCTCTGTTTCAGCCCCTCTCTTTTTCGCCCTCTGTTTCAGCCCCTCTGTTTCAGCCCCTCTGTTTCTCGCCCTCTCTTTCTGCCCCTCTGTTTCTCGCCCTCTGTTTCAGCCCCTCTGTTTCTCGCCCTCTGTTTCAGCTCCTCTGATTCAGACTCTCTGTTTCAGCCCTTCTGTTTCTCCCCCTCTGTTCCAGCCCCTCTGATTCAGCCCCTCTGATTCAGCCCCACTCATTCAGCCCCTCTGTTTAAGCCCCTCTGGTTCAGCCCCTCTGTTTCTCGGCCTCTGTTTCAGCCCCTCTGTTTTTCGCCCTCTTTTTCAGCCCCTCTGTTTCAGCCCGTCTGTTTCAGCCACTCTGTTTCAGCCCCTCTGATTCAGCCCCTCTGATTCAGCCCCTCTGATTCAACCCCTCAGTTTCTCACCCTCTGTTTCAGCCCCTCTGTTTCAGCCCTTCTGTTTCAGCCCCTCTGTTTCAGCCGCTCTGTTTCTCGCCCTCTGTTTCAGCCCCTCTGTTTCTGGCCCTCTGTTTCAGCCCCTCTGTTTCTCGCCCTCTATTTCAGCCCCTCTGTTTCTCGCCCTCTGTTTCAGCCCCTCTGTTTCAGCCCCTCTGTTTCAGCCTCGCTTTTTCAGCCCCTCTGTTTCTCGCCCTCTGTTTCAGCCCCTCTGTTTCTCGCCCTCTGTTTCAGCCCCTCTGTTTCTCGCCCTCTGTATCAGCCCCTCTGTTTCAGCCCCTCTGTTTCAGCCCCTCTGTATCTCGCCCTCTATTTCTCGCCCTCTGTTTCAGCCCCTCTGTTTCAGCCCCTCTGATTCAGCCCGTCTGTTTCAGCCCCTCTGATTCAGCCCCTCTGATTCAGCCCTTCTGTTTCTCGCCCTCTGTTTCAGCCCCTCTGTTTCAGTCCTTCTGTTTCAGCCCCACTGTTTCAGCCCCTCTGTTTCAGCCCCTCTGTTTCTCGGCCTCTGTTTAAGCCCCTCTGTTTCTCGCCCTCTGTTTCAGCCCCTCTGTTTCAGCCCCTCTGTTTCAGCCCCTCTGTTTCTCGCCCTCTGTTTCTGCCCCTCTGATTTAGCCCCTCTGTTTCAGCCCCTCTGTTTCTTGCCCTGTGTTTCAGCCTCTCTGTTTCTCGCCCTCTGTTTCAGCCCCTCTATTTCTCGCCCTCTGTTTCAGCCCCTCTGTTTCAGCCCCTCTGTTTCAGCCCCTCTGTTTCAGCCCCTCTGTTTCTCGCCCTCTGTTTCAGCCCCTCTCTTTCTCGCCCTCTGTTTCAGCTCCTCTGTTTCAGCCCCTCTGTTTCAGCCCCCCTGTTTCTCGCCCTCTGTTTCAGCACCTCTGTTTCTCGCCCTCTGTTTCAGCCCCTCTGTTTCTCGCCCTCTGTTTCAGCCTCTCTGTTTCTCGCCCTCTGTTTTAGCCCCTCTATTTCAGCCCCTCTGTTTCAGCCCCTCTGTTTCAGCCCCTCTGTTTCTCGCCCTCTGTTTCAGCCCCTCTGTTTCTCGCCCTCTGTTTCAGGCTCTCTGTTTCAGCCCGTCTGTTTCAGCCCCTCTGTTTCAGCCCCTCTTTTTCTCGCCCTCTGTTTCTCGCCCGCTGTTTCAGCCCGTTTGTTTCTCGCCCTCTTATTCAGGCCCTCTGTTCCAGCCCCTCTGATTCAGCCCCTCTGATTCAGCCCCTCTGTTTCTCGTCCTCTGCTTCAGCCCCTCTGTTTCAGCCCCTCTGTTTCAGCCCCTCTGCTTCTCGCCCTCTGATTCAGCCCCTCTGTTTCTCGCTTTCTGTTTCAGCCCCTCTGTTTCTCGCCCTCTGTTTCAGCCCCTCTGTTTCAGCCCCTCTGTTTCTCGCCCTCTGTTTCAGCACCTCTGTTTCTCGCCCTCTGTTTCAGCCCCTCTGTTTCAGCCCCTCTGTTTCAGCCCCTCTGTTTCTCGCCCTCTGTTTCAGCCCCTCTGTTTAAGCCCCTCTGTTTCTCGCCCTCTTCTTCAGCCCCTCTGTTTCAGCCCCTCTGTTTCAGCCCCTCTGTTTCAACCCCTCTGTTTCATCCCCTCTGTTTCTCGCCCTCTGTTTCTCACCCTCTGTTTCTAGCCCTCTGTTTCAGGCCTCTCTTTTTCGCCCTCTGTTTCAGCCCCTCTGTTTCAGCCCCACTGTTTCTTGCCGTCTCTTTATTCCCCTCTGTTTCTCGCCCTTTGTTTCAGCCCCTCTTTTTCTCGCCCTCTGTTTCAGCCCCTCTGATTCAGCCTCTCTGTTTCAGCCCCTCTGTTTCTCCCCCTCTGTTCCAGCCCCTCTGATTCAGCCCCTCTGATTCAGCCCCACTCATTCAGCCCCTCTGTTTCAGCCCCTCTGTTTCAGCCCCTCTGTTTCTCGCCCTCTGTTTCAGCCCCTCTGTTTCTCACCCTCTGTTTCAGCCCCTCTGATTCAGCCGCTCTGTTTCTCGCCCTCTGCATCAGCCCCTCTGTTTCAGCCCCTCTGTTTCAGCCCCTCTGTTTCAGCCCCTCTGTTTCTCGCCCTCTGTTACTCGCCATCTGTTTCAGCCCCTCTGTTTCTCGCCCTCTGTTACTCGCCCTCTGTTTCAGCCCCTCTGATTCAGCCCCTCTGATTCAGCCCCTCTGTTTCTCGCCCTCTGTTTCAGCCCCTCTGTTTCAGCCCTTCTGTTTCAGCCCCTCTGTTTCAGCCCCTCTGTTTCTCGCCCTCTGTTTCAGCCCCTCTGTTTCTCGCCCTCTGTTTCAGCCCCTCTGTTTCAGCCCCTCTGTTTCAGCCGCTCTGTTTCTCGCCCTCTGTTTCAGCCCCTTTGTTTATCGCCCTCTGTTTCTGTCCCTCTGATTTAGCCCCTCTGTTTCAGCCCCTCTTTTTCAGCCCCTCTGTTTCTCGCCCTCTGTTTCAGCCCCTCTGTTTCGCGCTCTCTGTTTCAGCCCCTCTGTTTCAGCCACTCTGTTTCTCGCCCTCTGTTTCAGCCCCTCTGTTTCTCGCCCTCTGTTTCAGCCCCTCTGTTTCTCGCCCTCTGTTTCAGCTTCTCTGTTTCTCGCCCTCTGTTTTAGCCCCTCTGTTTCAGCCCCTCTGTTTCAGCCCCTCTGTTTCAGCCCCTCTGTTTCTCGCCCTCTGTTTCAGCCCCTCTGTTTGTCGCCCTCCGTTTCAGACTCTCTGTTTCAGCCCGTCTGTTTCAGCCCCTCTGTTTCAGCCCCTCTGTTTCTCGCCCTCTGTTTCTCGCCCGCTGTTTCAGCCCGTTTGTTTCTCGCCCTCTTATTCAGCCCCTCTGTTCCAGCCCCTCTGATTCAGCCCCTCTGATTCAGCCCCTCTGTTTCTCGTCCTCTGTTTCAGCCCCTCTGTTTCAGCCCCTCTGTTCCAGCCCCTCTGATTCAGCCCCTCTGTTTCAGCCCCTCTGCTTCTCGCCCTCTTATTCAGCCCCACTGTTTCTCGACCTCTGTTTCAGCCCCTCTGTTTCTCGCCCTCTGTTTCAGCCCCTCTGTTTCAGACCCTCTGTTTCAGCCCCTCTGTTTCTCGCCCTCGGTTTCAGCCCCTCTGTTTCTCACCCTCTGTTTCAGTCCCTCTGGTTCAGCCCCTCTGTTTCAGCCCCTCTGTTTCTCTCCCTCTGGTTCAGCCCCTCTGTTTCAGCCCCTCTGTTTCTCTCCCTCTGTTTCAGCCCCTCTGTTTCAGCCCCTCTGTTTCTCGCCCTCTGTTTCAGCCCCTCTGTTTCTTGCCTTCTGTTTCAGCCCCTGTGATTCAGCCCCTCTGTTTCAGCCCCTCTGTTTCAGCCCCTCTGTTTCAACCCCTCTGTTTCATCCCCTCTGTTTCTCGCCCTCTGTTTCTCACCCTCTGTTTCTAGCCCTCTGTTTCAGCCCCTCTCTTTTTCGCCCACTGTTTCAGCCCCTCTGTCTCAGCCCCTCTGTTTCTCGCCCTCTCTTTCTGCCCCTCTGTTTCTCGCCCTCTGTTTCAGCCCCTCTGTTTCTCGCCCTCTGTTTCAGCCCCTCTGATTCAGCCTCTCTGTTTCAGCCCCTCTGTTTCTCCCCCTCTGTTCCAGCCCCTCTGATTCAGACCCTCTGTTTCTCGCCCTCTGTTTCAGCCCCTCTGTTTCGCGCTCTCTGTTTCAGCCCCTCTGTTTCAGCCACTCTGTTTCTCGCCCTCTGTTTCAGCCCCTCTGTTTCTCGCCCTCTGTTTCAGCCCCTCTGTTTCTCGCCCTCTGTTTCAGCTTCTCTGTTTCTCGCCCTCTGTTTTAGCCCCTCTGTTTCAGCCCCTCTGTTTCAGCCCCTCTGTTTCAGCCCCTCTGTTTCTCGCCCTCTGTTTCAGCCCCTCTGTTTGTCGCCCTCCGTTTCAGACTCTCTGTTTCAGCCCGTCTGTTTCAGCCCCTCTGTTTCAGCCCCTCTGTTTCTCGCCCTCTGTTTCTCGCCCGCTGTTTCAGCCCGTTTGTTTCTCGCCCTCTTATTCAGCCCCTCTGTTCCAGCCCCTCTGATTCAGCCCCTCTGATTCAGCCCCTCTGTTTCTCGTCCTCTGTTTCAGCCCCTCTGTTTCAGCCCCTCTGTTCCAGCCCCTCTGATTCAGCCCCTCTGTTTCAGCCCCTCTGCTTCTCGCCCTCTTATTCAGCCCCACTGTTTCTCGACCTCTGTTTCAGCCCCTCTGTTTCTCGCCCTCTGTTTCAGCCCCTCTGTTTCAGACCCTCTGTTTCAGCCCCTCTGTTTCTCGCCCTCGGTTTCAGCCCCTCTGTTTCTCACCCTCTGTTTCAGTCCCTCTGGTTCAGCCCCTCTGTTTCAGCCCCTCTGTTTCTCTCCCTCTGGTTCAGCCCCTCTGTTTCAGCCCCTCTGTTTCTCTCCCTCTGTTTCAGCCCCTCTGTTTCAGCCCCTCTGTTTCTCGCCCTCTGTTTCAGCCCCTCTGTTTCTTGCCTTCTGTTTCAGCCCCTGTGATTCAGCCCCTCTGTTTCAGCCCCTCTGTTTCAGCCCCTCTGTTTCAACCCCTCTGTTTCATCCCCTCTGTTTCTCGCCCTCTGTTTCTCACCCTCTGTTTCTAGCCCTCTGTTTCAGCCCCTCTCTTTTTCGCCCACTGTTTCAGCCCCTCTGTCTCAGCCCCTCTGTTTCTCGCCCTCTCTTTCTGCCCCTCTGTTTCTCGCCCTCTGTTTCAGCCCCTCTGTTTCTCGCCCTCTGTTTCAGCCCCTCTGATTCAGCCTCTCTGTTTCAGCCCCTCTGTTTCTCCCCCTCTGTTCCAGCCCCTCTGATTCAGACCCTCTGATTCAGCCCCACTCATTAAGCCCCTCTGTTTAAGCCCCTCTGTTTCAGCCCCTCTGTTTCTCGGCCTCTGTTTCAGCCCCTCTGTTTTTCGCCCTCTTTTTCAGCCCCTCTGTTTCAGCCTGTCTGTTTCAGCCACTCTGTTTCAGCCCCTCTGATTCAGCCCCTCTGATTCAGCCCCTCTGATTCAACCCCTCTGTTTCTCGCCCTCTGTTTCAGCCCCTCAGTTTCAGCACTTCTGTTTCAGCCCCTCTGTTTCAGCCGCTCTGTTTCTCGCCCTCTGTTTCAGCCCCTCTGTTTCTGGCCCTCTGTTTCAGCCCCTCTGTTTCTCGCCCTCTGTTTCAGCCTCTCTGTTTATCGCCCTCTGTTTCAGCCCCTCTGTTTCAGCCCCTCTGTTTCAGCCTCGCTGTTTCAGCCCCTCTGTTTCTCGCCCTCTGTTTCAGCCCCTCTGTTTCAGTCCTTCTGTTTCAGCCCCACTGTTTCAGCCCCTCTATTTCAGCCCCTCTGTTTCTCGCCCTCTGTTTCAGCCCCTCTGTTTCTCGCCCTCTGTTTCAGCCCCTCTGTTTCTCGCCCTCTGTTTCAGCCTCTCTGTTTCTCGCCCTCTGTTTCAGCCCCTCTGTTTCAGCCCCTCTGTTTCAGCCTCGCTGTTTCAGCCCCTCTGTTTCTCGCCCTCTGTTTCAGCCCCTCTGTTTCTCGCCCTCTGTTTCAGCCCCTCTGTTTCTCGCCCTCTGTCTCAGCCCCTCTGTTTCTCGCCCGCTGTATCAGCCCCTCTGTTTCAGCCCCTCTGTTTCAGCCCCTCTGTTTCTCGCCCTCTATTTCTCGCCCTCTGTTTCAGCCCCTCTGTTTCAGCCCCTCTGATTCAGCCCCTCTGTTTCAGCCCCTCTGATTCAGCCCCTCTGATTCAGCACTTCTGTTTCTCGCCCTCTGTTTCAGCCCCTCTGTTTCAGTCCTTCTGTTTCAGCCCCACTGTTTCAGCCCCTCTATTTCAGCCCCTCTGTTTCTCGCCCTCTGTTTCAGCCCCTCTGTTTCTCGCCCTCTGTTTCAGCCTCTCTGTTTCTCGCCCTCTGTTTCAGCCCCTCTGTTTCAGCCCCTCTGTTTCAGCCTCGCTGTTTCAGCCCCTCTGTTTCTCGCCCTCTTTTTCAGCCCCTCTGTTTCTCGCCCTCTGTCTCAGCCCCTCTGTTTCTCGCCCGCTGTATCAGCCCCTCTGTTTCAGCCCCTCTGTTTCAGCCTCGCTGTTTCAGCCCCTCTGTTTCTCGCCCTCTGTCTCAGCCCCTCTGTTTCTCGCCCGCTGTATCAGCCCCTCTGTTTCAGCCCCTCTGTTTCAGCCCCTCTGTTTCTCGCCCTCTATTTCTCGCCCTCTGTTTCAGCCCCTCTGTTTCAGCCCCTCTGATTCAGCCCCTCTGTTTCAGCCCCTCTGATTCAGCCCCTCTGATTCAGCAATTCTGTTTCTCGCCCTCTGTTTCAGCCCCTCTGTTTCAGTCCTTCTGTTTCAGCCCCACTGTTTCAGCCCCTCTATTTCAGCCCCTCTGTTTCTCGCCCTCTGTTTCAGCCCCTCTGTTTCTCGCCCTCTGTTTCAGCCCCTCTGTTTCAGCCCCTCTGTTTTAGCCCCTCTGTTTCTCGCCCTCTGTTACTCGCCCTCTGATTCAGCCCCTCTGATTCAGCCCCTCTGTTTCTCGCCCTCTGTTTCAGCCCCTCTGTTTCAGCCCTTCTGTTCCAGCCCCTCTGTTTCAGCCCCTCTGTTTCTCGCCCTCTGTTTCAGCCCCTCTGTTTCTCGCCCTCTGTTTCAGCCCCTCTGTTTCAGCCCCTCTGTTTCATGCCCCTCTGTTTCAGCCGCTCTGTTTCTCGCCCTCTGTTTCAGCCCCTTTGTTTATCGCCCTCTGTTTCTGTCCCTCTGATTTAGCCCCTCTGTTTCAGCCCCTCTTTTTCAGCCCCTCTGTTTCTCGCCCTCTGTTTCAGCCCCTCTGTTTCGCGCTCTCTGTTTTTTAGCCCCTCTGTTTCAGCCAAGCTGTTTCTCGCCCTCTGTTTCAGCCCCTCTGTTTCTCGCCCTCTGTTTCAGCCCCTCTGTTTCAGCCCCTCTGTTTCAGCGCCTCTGTTTCTCGCCCTCTGTTTCAGCCCCTCTGTTTCTCGCCCTCTGTTTCAGCCCCTCTGTTTCTCGCTCTCTGTTTCAGCCTCTCTGTTTCTCGCCCTCTGTTTTAGCCCCTCTGTTTCAGCCCCTCTGTTTCAGCCCCTCTGTTTCAGCCCCTCTGTTTCTCGCCCTCTGTTTCAGCCCCTCTGTTTCTCGCCCTCCGTTTCAGGCTCTCTGTTTCAGCCCGTCTGTTTCAGCCCCTCTGTTTCAGCCCCTCTGTTTCTCTCCCTCTGTTTCTCGCCCGCTGTTTCAGACCGTTTGTTTCTCGCCCTCTTATTCAGCCCCTCTGTTCCAGCCCCTCTGATTCAGCCCCTCTGATTCAGCCCCTCTGTTTCTCGTCCTCTGTTTCAGCCCCTCTGTTTCAGCCCCTCTGCTTCTCGCCCTCTTATTCAGCCCCACTGTTTCTCGACCTCTGTTTCAGCCCCTCTGTTTCTCGCCCTCTGTTTCAGCCCCTCTGTTTCAGACCCTCTGTTTCAGCCCCTCTGTTTCTCGCCCTCTGTTTCAGCCCCTCTGTTTCTCACCCTCTGTTTCAGCCCCTCTGGTTCAGCCCCTCTGTTTCAGCCCCTCTGTTTCTCTCCCTCTGTTTCAGCCCCTCTGTTTCAGCCCCTCTGTTTCTCGCCCTCTGTTTCAGCCCCTCTGTTTCTTGCCTTCTGTTTCAGCCCCTGTGATTCAGCCCCTCTGTTTCAGCCCCTCTGTTTCAGCCCCTCTGTTTCAACCCCTCTGTTTCATCCCCTCTGTTTCTCGCCCTCTGTTTCTCACCCTCTGTTTCTAGCCCTCTGTTTCAGCCCCTCTCTTTTTCGCCCTCTGTTTCAGCCCCTCTGTTTCAGCCCCTCTGTTTCTCGCCCTCTCTTTCTGCCCCTCTGTTTCTCGCCCTCTGTTTCAGCCCCTCTGTTTCTCGCCCTCTGTTTCAGCCCCTCTGATTCAGCCTCTCTGTTTCAGCCCCTCTGTTTCTCCCCCTCTGTTCCAGCCCCTCTGATTCAGACCCTCTGATTCAGCCCCACTCATTAAGCCCCTCTGTTTAAGCCCCTCTGTTTCAGCCCCTCTGTTTCTCGGCCTCTGTTTCAGCCCCTCTGTTTTTCGCCCTCTTTTTCAGCCCCTCTGTTTCAGCCCGTCTGTTTCAGCCACTCTGTTTCAGCCCCTCTGATTCAGCCCCTCTGATTCAGCCCCTCTGATTCAACCCCTCTGTTTCTCGCCCTCTGTTTCAGCCCCTCAGTTTCAGCACTTCTGTTTCAGCCCCTCTGTTTCAGCCGCTCTGTTTCTCGCCCTCTGTTTCAGCCCCTCTGTTTCTGGCCCTCTGTTTCAGCCCCTCTGTTTCTCGCCCTCTGTTTCAGCCTCTCTGTTTCTCGCCCTCTGTTTCAGCCCCTCTGTTTCAGCCCCTCTGTTTCAGCCTCGCTGTTTCAGCCCCTCTGTTTCTCGCCCTCTGTTTCAGCCCCTCTGTTTCTCGCCCTCTGTCTCAGCCCCTCTGTTTCTCGACCGCTGTATCAGCCCCTCTGTTTCAGCCCCTCTGTTTCAGCCCCTCTGTTTCTCGCCCTCTATTTCTCGCCCTCTGTTTCAGCCCCTCTGTTTCAGCCCCTCTGATTCAGCCCCTCTGTTTCAGCCCCTCTGATTCAGCCCCTCTGTTTCAGACCCTCTGTTTCACGCCCTCTATTTCAGCCCCTCTGTTTCAGCCCCTCTGTTTCAGCCCCTCTTTTTCAGCCCCTCTGTTTCTGCCCCTCTATTTCTCGCCCTCTGTTTCAGACCCTCTGTTTCACGCCCTCTATTTCAGCCCCTGTGTTTCAGCCCCTCTGTTTCAGTCCCTCTGTTTCTTGCCCTCTGTTTCTCACCGTCTGTTTCATCCCCTCTGTTTCTCGCCCTCTGTTTCAGCCCCTCTGTTTCTCGCCCTCTGTTTCAGCCCCTCTGTTTCAGCCCCTCTGTTTCAGCCCCTCTGTTTCTCGCCCTCTGTTTCAGCCCCTCTGTTTCTCGCCCTCTGTTTCAGCCCCTCTGTTTCTCGCCCTCTATTTCAGCCTCTCTGTTTCTCGCCCTCTGTTTTAGCCCCTCTGTTTCAGCCCCTCTGTTTCAGCCCCTCTGTTTCATCCCCTCTCTTTCTCGACCTCTGTTTCAGCCCCTCTGTTTCTCGCCCTCTGTTTCAGGCTCTCTGTTTCAGCCCGTCTGTTTCAGCCCCTCTGTTTTAGCCCCTCTGTTTCAGCCCCTCTGTTTCAGCCCCTCTGTTTCATCCCCTCTCTTTCTCGCCCTCTGTTTCAGCCCCTCTGTTTCTCGCCCTCTGTTTCAGGCTCTCTGTTTCAGCCCGTCTGTTTCAGCCCCTCTGTTTCTCGCCCTCTGTTTCTCGCCCGCTGTTTCAGCCCTTTTGTTTCTCGCCCTCTGTTTCAGCCCCTCTGTTCCAGCCCCTCTGATTCAGCCCCTCTGATTCAGCCCCTCTGTTTCTCGTCCTCTGTTTCAGCCCCTCTGTTTCAGCCCCTCTGTTCCAGCCCCTCTGATTCAGCCCCTCTGTTTCAGCCCCTCTGCTTCTCGCCCTCTTATTCAGCCCCACTGTTTCTCGACCTCTGTTTCAGCCCCTCTGTTTCTCGCCCTCTGTTTCAGCCCCTCTGTTTCAGACCCTCTGTTTCAGCCCCTCTGTTTCTCGCCCTCGGTTTCAGCCCCTCTGTTTCTCACCCTCTGTTTCAGTCCCTCTGGTTCAGCCCCTCTGTTTCAGCCCCTCTGTTTCTCTCCCTCTGGTTCAGCCCCTCTGTTTCAGCCCCTCTGTTTCTCTCCCTCTGTTTCAGCCCCTCTGTTTCAGCCCCTCTGTTTCTCGCCCTCTGTTTCAGCCCCTCTGTTTCTTGCCTTCTGTTTCAGCCCCTGTGATTCAGCCCCTCTGTTTCAGCCCCTCTGTTTCAGCCCCTCTGTTTCAACCCCTCTGTTTCATCCCCTCTGTTTCTCGCCCTCTGTTTCTCACCCTCTGTTTCTAGCCCTCTGTTTCAGCCCCTCTCTTTTTCGCCCACTGTTTCAGCCCCTCTGTCTCAGCCCCTCTGTTTCTCGCCCTCTCTTTCTGCCCCTCTGTTTCTCGCCCTCTGTTTCAGCCCCTCTGTTTCTCGCCCTCTGTTTCAGCCCCTCTGATTCAGCCTCTCTGTTTCAGCCCCTCTGTTTCTCCCCCTCTGTTCCAGCCCCTCTGATTCAGACCCTCTGATTCAGCCCCACTCATTAAGCCCCTCTGTTTAAGCCCCTCTGTTTCAGCCCCTCTGTTTCTCGGCCTCTGTTTCAGCCCCTCTGTTTTTCGCCCTCTTTTTCAGCCCCTCTGTTTCAGCCCGTCTGTTTCAGCCACTCTGTTTCAGCCCCTCTGATTCAGCCCCTCTGATTCAGCCCCTCTGATTCAACCCCTCTGTTTCTCGCCCTCTGTTTCAGCCCCTCAGTTTCAGCACTTCTGTTTCAGCCCCTCTGTTTCAGCCGCTCTGTTTCTCGCCCTCTGTTTCAGCCCCTCTGTTTCTGGCCCTCTGTTTCAGCCACTCTGTTTCTCGCCCTCTGTTTCAGCCTCTCTGTTTCTCGCCCTCTGTTTCAGCCCCTCTGTTTCAGCCCCTCTGTTTCAGCCTCGCTGTTTCAGCCCCTCTGTTTCTCGCCCTCTGTTTCAGCCCCTCTGTTTCAGTCCTTCTGTTTCAGCCCCACTGTTTCAGCCCCTCTATTTCAGCCCCTCTGTTTCTCGCCCTCTGTTTCAGCCCCTCTGTTTCTCGCCCTCTGTTTCAGCCCCTCTGTTTCTCGCCCTCTGTTTCAGCCTCTCTGTTTCTCGCCCTCTGTTTCAGCCCCTCTGTTTCAGCCCCTCTGTTTCAGCCTCGCTGTTTCAGCCCCTCTGTTTCTCGCCCTCTGTTTCAGCCCCTCTGTTTCTCGCCCTCTGTCTCAGCCCCTCTGTTTCTCGCCCGCTGTATCAGCCCCTCTGTTTCAGCCCCTCTGTTTCAGCCCCTCTGTTTCTCGCCCTCTATTTCTCGCCCTCTGTTTCAGCCCCTCTGTTTCAGCCCCTCTGATTCAGCCCCTCTGTTTCAGCCCCTCTGATTCAGCCCCTCTGATTCAGCACTTCTGTTTCTCGCCCTCTGTTTCAGCCCCTCTGTTTCAGTCCTTCTGTTTCAGCCCCACTGTTTCAGCCCCTCTATTTCAGCCCCTCTGTTTCTCGCCCTCTGTTTCAGCCCCTCTGTTTCTCGCCCTCTGTTTCAGCCTCTCTGTTTCTCGCCCTCTGTTTCAGCCCCTCTGTTTCAGCCCCTCTGTTTCAGCCTCGCTGTTTCAGCCCCTCTGTTTCTCGCCCTCTGTTTCAGCCCCTCTGTTTCTCGCCCTCTGTCTCAGCCCCTCTGTTTCTCGCCCGCTGTATCAGCCCCTCTGTTTCAGCCCCTCTGTTTCAGCCTCGCTGTTTCAGCCCCTCTGTTTCTCGCCCTCTGTCTCAGCCCCTCTGTTTCTCGCCCGCTGTATCAGCCCCTCTGTTTCAGCCCCTCTGTTTCAGCCCCTCTGTTTCTCGCCCTCTATTTCTCGCCCTCTGTTTCAGCCCCTCTGTTTCAGCCCCTCTGATTCAGCCCCTCTGTTTCAGCCCCTCTGATTCAGCCCCTCTGATTCAGCAATTCTGTTTCTCGCCCTCTGTTTCAGCCCCTCTGTTTCAGTCCTTCTGTTTCAGCCCCACTGTTTCAGCCCCTCTATTTCAGCCCCTCTGTTTCTCGCCCTCTGTTTCAGCCCCTCTGTTTCTCGCCCTCTGTTTCAGCCCCTCTGTTTCAGCCCCTCTGTTTTAGCCCCTCTGTTTCTCGCCCTCTGTTACTCGCCCTCTGTTTCAGCCCCTCTGTTTCTCGCCCTCTGTTACTCGCCCTCTGTTTCAGCCCCTCTGATTCAGCCCCTCTGATTCAGCCCCTCTGTTTCTCGCCCTCTGTTTCAGCCCCTCTGTTTCTCGCCCTCTGTTTCAGCCCCTCTGTTTCAGCCCCTCTGTTTCAGCCCCTCTGTTTCAGCCGCTCTGTTTCTCGCCCTCTGTTTCAGCCCCTTTGTTTATCGCCCTCTGTTTCTGTCCCTCTGATTTAGCCCCTCTGTTTCAGCCCCTCTTTTTCAGCCCCTCTGTTTCTCGCCCTCTGTTTCAGCCCCTCTGTTTCGCGCTCTCTGTTTTTTAGCCCCTCTGTTTCAGCCACTCTGTTTCTCGCCCTCTGTTTCAGCCCCTCTGTTTCTCGCCCTCTGTTTCAGCCCCTCTGTTTCAGCCCCTCTGTTTCAGCGCCTCTGTTTCTCGCCCTCTGTTTCAGCCCCTCTGTTTCTCGCCCTCTGTTTCAGCCCCTCTGTTTCTCGCTCTCTGTTTCAGCCTCTCTGTTTCTCGCCCTCTGTTTTAGCCCCTCTGTTTCAGCCCCTCTGTTTCAGCCCCTCTGTTTCAGCCCCTCTGTTTCTCGCCCTCTGTTTCAGCCCCTCTGTTTCTCGCCCTCCGTTTCAGGCTCTCTGTTTCAGCCCGTCTGTTTCAGCCCCTCTGTTTCAGCCCCTCTGTTTCTCTCCCTCTGTTTCTCGCCCGCTGTTTCAGACCGTTTGTTTCTCGCCCTCTTATTCAGCCCCTCTGTTCCAGCCCCTCTGATTCAGCCCCTCTGATTCAGCCCCTCTGTTTCTCGTCCTCTGTTTCAGCCCCTCTGTTTCAGCCCCTCTGCTTCTCGCCCTCTTATTCAGCCCCACTGTTTCTCGACCTCTGTTTCAGCCCCTCTGTTTCTCGCCCTCTGTTTCAGCCCCTCTGTTTCAGACCCTCTGTTTCAGCCCCTCTGTTTCTCGCCCTCTGTTTCAGCCCCTCTGTTTCTCACCCTCTGTTTCAGCCCCTCTGGTTCAGCCCCTCTGTTTCAGCCCCTCTGTTTCTCTCCCTCTGTTTCAGCCCCTCTGTTTCAGCCCCTCTGTTTCTCGCCCTCTGTTTCAGCCCCTCTGTTTCTTGCCTTCTGTTTCAGCCCCTGTGATTCAGCCCCTCTGTTTCAGCCCCTCTGTTTCAGCCCCTCTGTTTCAACCCCTCTGTTTCATCCCCTCTGTTTCTCGCCCTCTGTTTCTCACCCTCTGTTTCTAGCCCTCTGTTTCAGCCCCTCTCTTTTTCGCCCTCTGTTTCAGCCCCTCTGTTTCAGCCCCTCTGTTTCTCGCCCTCTCTTTCTGCCCCTCTGTTTCTCGCCCTCTGTTTCAGCCCCTCTGTTTCTCGCCCTCTGTTTCAGCCCCTCTGATTCAGCCTCTCTGTTTCAGCCCCTCTGTTTCTCCCCCTCTGTTCCAGACCCTCTGATTCAGACCCTCTGATTCAGCCCCACTCATTAAGCCCCTCTGTTTAAGCCCCTCTGTTTCAGCCCCTCTGTTTCTCGGCCTCTGTTTCAGCCCCTCTGTTTTTCGCCCTCTTTTTCAGCCCCTCTGTTTCAGCCCGTCTGTTTCAGCCACTCTGTTTCAGCCCCTCAGTTTCAGCACTTCTGTTTCAGCCCCTCTGTTTCAGCCGCTCTGTTTCTCGCCCTCTGTTTCAGCCCCTCTGTTTCTGGCCCTCTGTTTCAGCCCCTCTGTTTCTCGCCCTCTGTTTCAGCCTCTCTGTTTCTCGCCCTCTGTTTCAGCCCCTCTGTTTCAGCCCCTCTGTTTCAGCCTCGCTGTTTCAGCCCCTCTGTTTCTCGCCCTCTGTTTCAGCCCCTCTGTTTCTCGCCCTCTGTCTCAGCCCCTCTGTTTCTCGACCGCTGTATCAGCCCCTCTGTTTCAGCCCCTCTGTTTCAGCCCCTCTGTTTCTCGCCCTCTATTTCTCGCCCTCTGTTTCAGCCCCTCTGTTTCAGCCCCTCTGATTCAGCCCCTCTGTTTCAGCCCCTCTGATTCAGCCCCTCTGATTCAGCACTTCTGTTTCTCGCCCTCTGTTTCAGCCCCTCTGTTTCAGTCCTTCTGTTTCAGCCCCACTGTTTCAGCCCCTCTATTTCAGCCCCTCTGTTTCTCGCCCTCTGTTTCAGCCCCTCTGTTTCTCGCCCTCTGTTTCAGCCCCTCTGTTTCAGCCCCTCTGTTTCAGCCCCTCTGTTTCTCGCCCTCTGTTTCAGCCCCTCTGTTTCTCGCCCACTGTTTCTGCCCCTCTGATTTAGCCCCTCTGTTTCTCGCCCTCTGTTTCAGACCCTCTGTTTCACGCCCTCTATTTCAGCCCCTCTGTTTCAGCCCCTCTGTTTCAGCCCCTCTGTTTCTCGCCCTGTGTTTCAGACACTCTGTTTCTCGCCCTCTGTTTCAGCCCCTCTATTTCTCGCCCTCTGTTTCAGCCCCTCTGTTTCAGCCCCTCTGTTTCAGCCCCTCTTTTTCAGCCCCTCTGTTTCTCGCCCTCTGTTTCAGCCCCTCTATTTCTCGCCCTCTGTTTCTGCCCCTCTGTTTCTCGCCCTCTGTTTCAGCCCCTGTGTTTCAGCCCCTCTGTTTCAGTCCCTCTGTTTCTTGCCCTCTGTTTCTCACCCTCTGTTTCATCCCCTCTGTTTCTCGCCCTCTGTTTCAGCCCCTCTGTTTCTCGCCCTCTGTTTCAGCCCCTCTGTTTCAGCCCCTCTGTTTCAGCCCCTCTGTTTCTCGCCCTCTGTTTCAGCCCCTCTGTTTCTCGCCCTCTGTTTCAGCCCCTCTGTTTCTCAACCTCTATTTCAGCCTCTCTGTTTCTCGCCCTCTGTTTTAGCCCCTCTGTTTCAGCCCCTCTGTTTCAGCCCCTCTGTTTCATCCCCTCTCTTTCTCGCCCTCTGTTTCAGCCCCTCTGTTTCTCGCCCTCTGTTTCAGGCTCTCTGTTTCAGCCCGTCTGTTTCAGCCCCTCTGTTTTAGCCCCTCTGTTTCAGCCCCTCTGTTTCAGCCCCTCTGTTTCATCCCCTCTCTTTCTCGCCCTCTGTTTCAGCCCCTCTGTTTCTCGCCCTCTGTTTCAGGCTCTCTGTTTCAGCCCGTCTGTTTCAGCCCCTCTGTTTCAGCCCCTCTGTTTCTCGCCCTCTGTTTCTCGCCCGCTGTTTCAGCCCTTTTGTTTCTCGCCCTCTGTTTCAGCCCCTCTGTTCCAGCCCCTCTGATTCAGCCCCTCTGATTCAGCCCCTCTGTTTCTCGTCCTCTGTTTCAGCCCCTCTGTTTCAGCCCCTCTGTTTCAGCCCCTCTGCTTCTCGCCCTCTGATTCAGCCCCACTGTTTCTCGCCCTCTGTTTCAGCCCCTCTGTTTCTCGCCCTCTGTTTCTGCCCCTCTGTTTCAGCCCCTCTGTTTCAGCGCCTCTGTTTCTCGACCTCTGTTTCAGCCCCTCTGTTTCTCGCCCTCTGTTTCAGCCCCTCTGGTTCAGCCCCTCTGTTTCAGCCCCTCTGTTTCTCGCCCTCTGTTTCAGCCCCTCTGTTTCTCGCCTTCTGTTTCAGCCCCTCTGATTCAGCCCCTCTGTTTCAGCCCCTCTGATTCAGCCCCTCTGATTCAGCCCCTCTGTTTCAGCCCCTCTGTTTCAACCCCTCTTTTTCATCCCCTCTGTTTCTCGCCCTCTGTTTCTCACCCTCTGTTTCTAGCCCTCTGTTTCAGCCCCTCTCTTTTTTGCCCCCTGTTTCAGCCCCTCTGTTTCAGCCCCTCTGTTTCTCGCCCTCTCTTTCTGCCACTCTGTTTCTCGCCCTCTGTTTCAGCCCCTCTGTTTCCCGCCCTCTGTTTCAGCCCCTCTGTTTCGCGCTCTCTGTTTCAGCCCCTCTGTTTCAGCCACTCTGTTTCTCGCTCTCTGTTTCAGCCTCTCTGTTTCTCGCCCTCTGTTTCAGCACCTCTGTTTCAGCCCCTCTGTTTCAGCCCCTCTGTTTCTCGCCCTCTGTTTCAGCCCCTCTGTTTCTCGCCCTCTGTTTCAGCCCCTCTGTTTCTCGCCCTCTGTTTCAGCCTCTCTGTTTCTCGCCCTCTGTTTTAGCCCCTCTGTTTCAGCCCCTCTGTTTCAGCCCTTCTGTTTCAGCCCCTCTGTTTCTCGCCCTCTGTTTCAGCCCCTCTGTTTCTCGCCCTCCGTTTCAGGATCTCTGTTTCAGCCCGTCTGTTTCATCCCCTCTGTTTCAGCCCCTCTGTTTCTCGCCCTCTGTTTCTCGCCCGCTGTTTCAGCCCGTTTGTTTCTCGCCCTCTTATTCAGCCCCTCTGTTCCAGCCCCTCTGATTCAGCCCCTCTGCTTCACGCCCTCTTATTCAGCCCCACTGTTTCTCGCCCTCTGTTTCAGCCCCTCTGTTTCTCGCCCTCTGTTTCAGCCCCTCTGTTTCAGACCCTCTGTTTCAGCCCCTCTGTTTCTCGCCCTCTGTTTCAGCCCCTCTGTTTCTCACCCTCTGTTTCAGCCCCTCTGGTTCAGCCCCTCTGTTTCAGCCCCTCTGTTTCTCTCCCTCTGTTTCAGCCCCTTTGTTTCAGCCCCTCTGTTTCTCGCCCTCTGTTTCAGCCCCTCTGTTTCTTGCCTTCTGTTTCAGCCCCTGTGATTCAGCCCCTCTGTTTCAGCCCCTCTGTTTCAGCCCCTCTGTTTCAACCCCTCTGTTTCATCCCCTCTGTTTCTCGCCCTCTGTTTCTCACCCTCTGTTTCTAGCCCTCTGTTTCTGCCCCTCTCTTTTTCGCCCTCTGTTTCAGCCCCTCTGTTTCAGCCCCTCTGTTTCTCGCCCTCTCTTTCTGCCCCTCGTTTCTCGCCCTCTGTTTCAGCCCCTCTGTTTCTCGCCCTCTGTTTCAGCCCCTCTGATTCAGCCTCTCTGTTTCAGCCCCTCTGTTTCTCCCCCTCTGTTCCAGCCCCTCTGATTCAGACCCTCTTTTTCAGCCCCTCTGTTTCAGCCCGTCTGTTTCAGCCACTCTGTTTCAGCCCCTCTGATTCAGCCCCTCTGATTCAGCCCCTCTGATTCAACCCCTCTGTTTCTCGCCCTCTGTTTCAGCCCCTCAGTTTCAGCACTTCTGTTTCAGCCCCTCTGTTTCAGACGCTCTGTTTCTCGCCCTCTGTTTCAGCCCCTCTGTTTCTGGCCCTCTGTTTCAGCCCCTCTGTTTCTCGCCCTCTGTTTCAGCCTCTCTGTTTCTCGCCCTCTGTTTCAGCCCCTCTGTTTCAGCCCCTCTGTTTCAGCCTCGCTGTTTCAGCCCCTCTGTTTCTCGCCCTCTGTTTCAGCCCCTCTGTTTCTCGCCCTCTGTCTCAGCCCCTCTGTTTCTCGACCGCTGTATCAGCCCCTCTGTTTCAGCCCCTCTGTTTCAGCCCCTCTGTGTCTCGCCCTCTATTTCTCGCCCTCTGTTTCAGCCCCTCTGTTTCAGCCCCTCTGATTCAGCCCCTCTGTTTCAGCCCCTCTGATTCAGCCCCTCTGATTCAGCACTTCTGTTTCTCGCCCTCTGTTTCAGCCCCTCTGATTCAGCCTCTCTGTTTCAGCCCCTCTGTTTCTCCCCCTCTGTTCCAGCCCCTCTGATTCAGACCCTCTGATTCAGCCCCACTCATTAAGCCCCTCTGTTTAAGCCCCTCTGTTTCAGCCCCTCTGTTTCTCGGCCTCTGTTTCAGCCCCTCTGTTTTTCGCCCTCTTTTTCAGCCCCTCTGTTTCAGCCCGTCTGTTTCAGCCACTCTGTTTCAGCCCCTCTGATTCAGCCCCTCTGATTCAGCCCCTCTGATTCAACCCCTCTGTTTCTCGCCCTCTGTTTCAGCCCCTCAGTTTCAGCACTTCTGTTTCAGCCCCTCTGTTTCAGCCGCTCTGTTTCTCGCCCTCTGTTTCAGCCCCTCTGTTTCTGGCCCTCTGTTTCAGCCCCTCTGTTTCAGACCCTCTGTTTCAGCCCCTCTGTTTCTCGCCCTCGGTTTCAGCCCCTCTGTTTCTCACCCTCTGTTTCAGTCCCTCTGGTTCAGCCCCTCTGTTTCAGCCCCTCTGTTTCTCTCCCTCTGGTTCAGCCCCTCTGTTTCAGCCCCTCTGTTTCTCTCCCTCTGTTTCAGCCCCTCTGTTTCAGCCCCTCTGTTTCTCGCCCTCTGTTTCAGCCCCTCTGTTTCTTGCCTTCTGTTTCAGCCCCTGTGATTCAGCCCCTCTGTTTCAGCCCCTCTGTTTCAGCCCCTCTGTTTCAACCCCTCTGTTTCATCCCCTCTGTTTCTCGCCCTCTGTTTCTCACCCTCTGTTTCTAGCCCTCTGTTTCAGCCCCTCTCTTTTTCGCCCACTGTTTCAGCCCCTCTGTCTCAGCCCCTCTGTTTCTCGCCCTCTCTTTCTGCCCCTCTGTTTCTCGCCCTCTGTTTCAGCCCCTCTGTTTCTCGCCCTCTGTTTCAGCCCCTCTGATTCAGCCTCTCTGTTTCAGCCCCTCTGTTTCTCCCCCTCTGTTCCAGCCCCTCTGATTCAGACCCTCTGATTCAGCCCCACTCATTAAGCCCCTCTGTTTAAGCCCCTCTGTTTCAGCCCCTCTGTTTCTCGGCCTCTGTTTCAGCCCCTCTGTTTTTCGCCCTCTTTTTCAGCCCCTCTGTTTCAGCCCGTCTGTTTCAGCCACTCTGTTTCAGCCCCTCTGATTCAGCCCCTCTGATTCAGCCCCTCTGATTCAACCCCTCTGTTTCTCGCCCTCTGTTTCAGCCCCTCAGTTTCAGCACTTCTGTTTCAGCCCCTCTGTTTCAGCCGCTCTGTTTCTCGCCCTCTGTTTCAGCCCCTCTGTTTCTGGCCCTCTGTTTCAGCCACTCTGTTTCTCGCCCTCTGTTTCAGCCTCTCTGTTTCTCGCCCTCTGTTTCAGCCCCTCTGTTTCAGCCCCTCTGTTTCAGCCTCGCTGTTTCAGCCCCTCTGTTTCTCGCCCTCTGTTTCAGCCCCTCTGTTTCAGTCCTTCTGTTTCAGCCCCACTGTTTCAGCCCCTCTATTTCAGCCCCTCTGTTTCTCGCCCTCTGTTTCAGCCCCTCTGTTTCTCGCCCTCTGTTTCAGCCCCTCTGTTTCTCGCCCTCTGTTTCAGCCTCTCTGTTTCTCGCCCTCTGTTTCAGCCCCTCTGTTTCAGCCCCTCTGTTTCAGCCTCGCTGTTTCAGCCCCTCTGTTTCTCGCCCTCTGTTTCAGCCCCTCTGTTTCTCGCCCTCTGTCTCAGCCCCTCTGTTTCTCGCCCGCTGTATCAGCCCCTCTGTTTCAGCCCCTCTGTTTCAGCCCCTCTGTTTCTCGCCCTCTATTTCTCGCCCTCTGTTTCAGCCCCTCTGTTTCAGCCCCTCTGATTCAGCCCCTCTGTTTCAGCCCCTCTGATTCAGCCCCTCTGATTCAGCACTTCTGTTTCTCGCCCTCTGTTTCAGCCCCTCTGTTTCAGTCCTTCTGTTTCAGCCCCACTGTTTCAGCCCCTCTATTTCAGCCCCTCTGTTTCTCGCCCTCTGTTTCAGCCCCTCTGTTTCTCGCCCTCTGTTTCAGCCTCTCTGTTTCTCGCCCTCTGTTTCAGCCCCTCTGTTTCAGCCCCTCTGTTTCAGCCTCGCTGTTTCAGCCCCTCTGTTTCTCGCCCTCTGTTTCAGCCCCTCTGTTTCTCGCCCTCTGTCTCAGCCCCTCTGTTTCTCGCCCGCTGTATCAGCCCCTCTGTTTCAGCCCCTCTGTTTCAGCCTCGCTGTTTCAGCCCCTCTGTTTCTCGCCCTCTGTCTCAGCCCCTCTGTTTCTCGCCCGCTGTATCAGCCCCTCTGTTTCAGCCCCTCTGTTTCAGCCCCTCTGTTTCTCGCCCTCTATTTCTCGCCCTCTGTTTCAGCCCCTCTGTTTCAGCCCCTCTGATTCAGCCCCTCTGTTTCAGCCCCTCTGATTCAGCCCCTCTGATTCAGCAATTCTGTTTCTCGCCCTCTGTTTCAGCCCCTCTGTTTCAGTCCTTCTGTTTCAGCCCCACTGTTTCAGCCCCTCTATTTCAGCCCCTCTGTTTCTCGCCCTCTGTTTCAGCCCCTCTGTTTCTCGCCCTCTGTTTCAGCCCCTCTGTTTCAGCCCCTCTGTTTTAGCCCCTCTGTTTCTCGCCCTCTGTTACTCGCCCTCTGTTTCAGCCCCTCTGTTTCTCGCCCTCTGTTACTCGCCCTCTGTTTCAGCCCCTCTGATTCAGCCCCTCTGATTCAGCCCCTCTGTTTCTCGCCCTCTGTTTCAGCCCCTCTGTTTCTCGCCCTCTGTTTCAGCCCCTCTGTTTCAGCCCCTCTGTTTCAGCCCCTCTGTTTCAGCCGCTCTGTTTCTCGCCCTCTGTTTCAGCCCCTTTGTTTATCGCCCTCTGTTTCTGTCCCTCTGATTTAGCCCCTCTGTTTCAGCCCCTCTTTTTCAGCCCCTCTGTTTCTCGCCCTCTGTTTCAGCCCCTCTGTTTCGCGCTCTCTGTTTTTTAGCCCCTCTGTTTCAGCCACTCTGTTTCTCGCCCTCTGTTTCAGCCCCTCTGTTTCTCGCCCTCTGTTTCAGCCCCTCTGTTTCAGCCCCTCTGTTTCAGCGCCTCTGTTTCTCGCCCTCTGTTTCAGCCCCTCTGTTTCTCGCCCTCTGTTTCAGCCCCTCTGTTTCTCGCTCTCTGTTTCAGCCTCTCTGTTTCTCGCCCTCTGTTTTAGCCCCTCTGTTTCAGCCCCTCTGTTTCAGCCCCTCTGTTTCAGCCCCTCTGTTTCTCGCCCTCTGTTTCAGCCCCTCTGTTTCTCGCCCTCCGTTTCAGGCTCTCTGTTTCAGCCCGTCTGTTTCAGCCCCTCTGTTTCAGCCCCTCTGTTTCTCTCCCTCTGTTTCTCGCCCGCTGTTTCAGACCGTTTGTTTCTCGCCCTCTTATTCAGCCCCTCTGTTCCAGCCCCTCTGATTCAGCCCCTCTGATTCAGCCCCTCTGTTTCTCGTCCTCTGTTTCAGCCCCTCTGTTTCAGCCCCTCTGCTTCTCGCCCTCTTATTCAGCCCCACTGTTTCTCGACCTCTGTTTCAGCCCCTCTGTTTCTCGCCCTCTGTTTCAGCCCCACTGTTTCAGACCCTCTGTTTCAGCCCCTCTGTTTCTCGCCCTCTGTTTCAGCCCCTCTGTTTCTCACCCTCTGTTTCAGCCCCTCTGGTTCAGCCCCTCTGTTTCAGCCCCTCTGTTTCTCTCCCTCTGTTTCAGCCCCTCTGTTTCAGCCCCTCTGTTTCTCGCCCTCTGTTTCAGCCCCTCTGTTTCTTGCCTTCTGTTTCAGCCCCTGTGATTCAGCCCCTCTGTTTCAGCCCCTCTGTTTCAGCCCCTCTGTTTCAACCCCTCTGTTTCATCCCCTCTGTTTCTCGCCCTCTGTTTCTCACCCTCTGTTTCGAGCCCTCTGTTTCAGCCCCTCTCTTTTTCGCCCTCTGTTTCAGCCCCTCTGTTTCAGCCCCTCTGTTTCTCGCCCTCTCTTTCTGCCCCTCTGTTTCTCGCCCTCTGTTTCAGCCCCTCTGTTTCTCGCCCTCTGTTTCAGCCCCTCTGATTCAGCCTCTCTGTTTCAGCCCCTCTGTTTCTCCCCCTCTGTTCCAGACCCTCTGATTCAGACCCTCTGATTCAGCCCCACTCATTAAGCCCCTCTGTTTAAGCCCCTCTGTTTCAGCCCCTCTGTTTCTCGGCCTCTGTTTCAGCCCCTCTGTTTTTCGCCCTCTTTTTCAGCCCCTCTGTTTCAGCCCGTCTGTTTCAGCCACTCTGTTTCAGCCCCTCAGTTTCAGCACTTCTGTTTCAGCCCCTCTGTTTCAGCCGCTCTGTTTCTCGCCCTCTGTTTCAGCCCCTCTGTTTCTGGCCCTCTGTTTCAGCCCCTCTGTTTCTCGCCCTCTGTTTCAGCCTCTCTGTTTCTCGCCCTCTGTTTCAGCCCCTCTGTTTCAGCCCCTCTGTTTCAGCCTCGCTGTTTCAGCCCCTCTGTTTCTCGCCCTCTGTTTCAGCCCCTCTGTTTCTCGCCCTCTGTCTCAGCCCCTCTGTTTCTCGACCGCTGTATCAGCCCCTCTGTTTCAGCCCCTCTGTTTCAGCCCCTCTGTTTCTCGCCCTCTATTTCTCGCCCTCTGTTTCAGCCCCTCTGTTTCAGCCCCTCTGATTCAGCCCCTCTGTTTCAGCCCCTCTGATTCAGCCCCTCTGATTCAGCACTACTGTTTCTCGCCCTCTGTTTCAGCCCCTCTGTTTCAGTCCTTCTGTTTCAGCCCCACTGTTTCAGCCCCTCTATTTCAGCCCCTCTGTTTCTCGCCCTCTGTTTCAGCCCCTCTGTTTCTCGCCCTCTGTTTCAGCCCCTCTGTTTCAGCCCCTCTGTTTCAGCCCCTCTGTTTCTCGCCCTCTGTTTCAGCCCCTCTGTTTCTCGCCCACTGTTTCTGCCCCTCTGATTTAGCCCCTCTGTTTCTCGCCCTCTGTTTCAGACCCTCTGTTTCACGCCCTCTATTTCAGCCCCTCTGTTTCAGCCCCTCTGTTTCAGCCCCTCTGTTTCTCGCCCTGTGTTTCAGACACTCTGTTTCTCGCCCTCTGTTTCAGCCCCTCTATTTCTCGCCCTCTGTTTCAGCACCTCTGTTTCAGCCCCTCTGTTTCAGCCCCTCTTTTTCAGCCCCTCTGTTTCTCGCCCTCTGTTTCAGCCCCTCTATTTCTCGCCCTCTGTTTCTGCCCCTCTGTTTCTCGCCCTCTGTTTCAGCCCCTGTGTTTCAGCCCCTCTGTTTCAGTCCCTCTGTTTCTTGCCCTCTGTTTCTCACCCTCTGTTTCATCCCCTCTGTTTCTCGCCCTCTGTTTCAGCCCCTCTGTTTCTCGCCCTCTGTTTCAGCACTTCTGTTTCAGCCCCTCTGTTTCATCCCCTCTCTTTCTCGCCCTCTGTTTCAGCCCCTCTGTTTCTCGCCCTCTGTTTCAGGCTCTCTGTTTCAGCCCGTCTGTTTCAGCCCCTCTGTTTCAGCCCCTCTGTTTCTCGCCCTCTGTTTCTCGCCCGCTGTTTCAGCCCTTTTGTTTCTCGCCCTCTGTTTCAGCCCCTCTGTTCCAGCCCCTCTGATTCAGCCCCTCTGATTCAGCCCCTCTGTTTCTCGTCCTCTGTTTCAGCCCCTCTGTTTCAGCCCCTCTGTTTCAGCCCCTCTGCTTCTCGCCCTCTGATTCAGCCCCACTGTTTCTCGCCCTCTGTTTCAGCCCCTCTGTTTCTCGCCCTCTGTTTCTGCCCCTCTGTTTCAGCCCCTCTGTTTCAGCCCCTCTGTTTCTCGACCTCTGTTTCAGCCCCTCTGTTTCTCGCCCTCTGTTTCAGCCCCTCTGGTTCAGCCCCTCTGTTTCAGCCCCTCTGTTTCTCGCCCTCTGTTTCAGCCCCTCTGTTTCTCGCCTTCTGTTTCAGCCCCTCTGATTCAGCCCCTCTGTTTCAGCCCCTCTGATTCAGCCCCTCTGATTCAGCCCCTCTGTTTCAGCCCCTCTGTTTCAACCCCTCTTTTTCATCCCCTCTGTTTCTCGCCCTCTGTTTCTCACCCTCTGTTTCTAGCCCTCTGTTTCAGCCCCTCTCTTTTTTGCCCCCTGTTTCAGCCCCTCTGTTTCAGCCCCTCTGTTTCTCGCCCTCTCTTTCTGCCACTCTGTTTCTCGCCCTCTGTTTCAGCCCCTCTGTTTCTCGCCCTCTGTTTCAGCCCCTCTGTTTCGCGCTCTCTGTTTCAGCCCCTCTGTTTCAGCCACTCTGTTTCTCGCTCTCTGTTTCAGCCTCTCTGTTTCTCGCCCTCTGTTTCAGCCCCTCTGATTCAGCCTCTCTGTTTCAGCCCCTCTGTTTCTCCCCCTCTGTTCCAGACCCTCTGATTCAGACCCTCTGATTCAGCCCCACTCATTAAGCCCCTCTGTTTAAGCCCCTCTGTTTCAGCCCCTCTGTTTCTCGGCCTCTGTTTCAGCCCCTCTGTTTTTCGCCCTCTTTTTCAGCCCCTCTGTTTCAGCCCGTCTGTTTCAGCCACTCTGTTTCAGCCCCTCAGTTTCAGCACTTCTGTTTCAGCCCCTCTGTTTCAGCCGCTCTGTTTCTCGCCCTCTGTTTCAGCCCCTCTGTTTCTGGCCCTCTGTTTCAGCCCCTCTGTTTCTCGCCCTCTGTTTCAGCCTCTCTGTTTCTCGCCCTCTGTTTCAGCCCCTCTGTTTCAGCCCCTCTGTTTCAGCCTCGCTGTTTCAGCCCCTCTGTTTCTCGCCCTCTGTTTCAGCCCCTCTGTTTCTCGCCCTCTGTCTCAGCCCCTCTGTTTCTCGACCGCTGTATCAGCCCCTCTGTTTCAGCCCCTCTGTTTCAGCCCCTCTGTTTCTCGCCCTCTATTTCTCGCCCTCTGTTTCAGCCCCTCTGTTTCAGCCCCTCTGATTCAGCCCCTCTGTTTCAGCCCCTCTGATTCAGCCCCTCTGATTCAGCACTACTGTTTCTCGCCCTCTGTTTCAGCCCCTCTGTTTCAGTCCTTCTGTTTCAGCCCCACTGTTTCAGCCCCTCTATTTCAGCCCCTCTGTTTCTCGCCCTCTGTTTCAGCCCCTCTGTTTCTCGCCCTCTGTTTCAGCCCCTCTGTTTCAGCCCCTCTGTTTCAGCCCCTCTGTTTCTCGCCCTCTGTTTCAGCCCCTCTGTTTCTCGCCCACTGTTTCTGCCCCTCTGATTTAGCCCCTCTGTTTCTCGCCCTCTGTTTCAGACCCTCTGTTTCACGCCCTCTATTTCAGCCCCTCTGTTTCAGCCCCTCTGTTTCAGCCCCTCTGTTTCTCGCCCTGTGTTTCAGACACTCTGTTTCTCGCCCTCTGTTTCAGCCCCTCTATTTCTCGCCCTCTGTTTCAGCACCTCTGTTTCAGCCCCTCTGTTTCAGCCCCTCTTTTTCAGCCCCTCTGTTTCTCGCCCTCTGTTTCAGCCCCTCTATTTCTCGCCCTCTGTTTCTGCCCCTCTGTTTCTCGCCCTCTGTTTCAGCCCCTGTGTTTCAGCCCCTCTGTTTCAGTCCCTCTGTTTCTTGCCCTCTGTTTCTCACCCTCTGTTTCATCCCCTCTGTTTCTCGCCCTCTGTTTCAGCCCCTCTGTTTCTCGCCCTCTGTTTCAGCACTTCTGTTTCAGCCCCTCTGTTTCATCCCCTCTCTTTCTCGCCCTCTGTTTCAGCCCCTCTGTTTCTCGCCCTCTGTTTCAGGCTCTCTGTTTCAGCCCGTCTGTTTCAGCCCCTCTGTTTCAGCCCCTCTGTTTCTCGCCCTCTGTTTCTCGCCCGCTGTTTCAGCCCTTTTGTTTCTCGCCCTCTGTTTCAGCCCCTCTGTTCCAGCCCCTCTGATTCAGCCCCTCTGATTCAGCCCCTCTGTTTCTCGTCCTCTGTTTCAGCCCCTCTGTTTCAGCCCCTCTGTTTCAGCCCCTCTGCTTCTCGCCCTCTGATTCAGCCCCACTGTTTCTCGCCCTCTGTTTCAGCCCCTCTGTTTCTCGCCCTCTGTTTCTGCCCCTCTGTTTCAGCCCCTCTGTTTCAGCCCCTCTGTTTCTCGACCTCTGTTTCAGCCCCTCTGTTTCTCGCCCTCTGTTTCAGCCCCTCTGGTTCAGCCCCTCTGTTTCAGCCCCTCTGTTTCTCGCCCTCTGTTTCAGCCCCTCTGTTTCTCGCCTTCTGTTTCAGCCCCTCTGATTCAGCCCCTCTGTTTCAGCCCCTCTGATTCAGCCCCTCTGATTCAGCCCCTCTGTTTCAGCCCCTCTGTTTCAACCCCTCTTTTTCATCCCCTCTGTTTCTCGCCCTCTGTTTCTCACCCTCTGTTTCTAGCCCTCTGTTTCAGCCCCTCTCTTTTTTGCCCCCTGTTTCAGCCCCTCTGTTTCAGCCCCTCTGTTTCTCGCCCTCTCTTTCTGCCACTCTGTTTCTCGCCCTCTGTTTCAGCCCCTCTGTTTCTCGCCCTCTGTTTCAGCCCCTCTGTTTCGCGCTCTCTGTTTCAGCCCCTCTGTTTCAGCCACTCTGTTTCTCGCTCTCTGTTTCAGCCTCTCTGTTTCTCGCCCTCTGTTTCAGCCCCTCTGTTTCAGCCCCTCTGTTTCAGCCCCTCTGTTTCTCGCCCTCTGTTTCAGCCCCTCTGTTTCTCGCCCTCTGTTTCAGCCCCTCTGTTTCTCGCCCTCTGTTTCAGCCTCTCTGTTTCTCGCCCTCTGTTTTAGCCCCTCTGTTTCAGCCCCTCTGTTTCAGCCCTTCTGTTTCAGCCCCTCTGTTTCTCGCCCTCTGTTTCAGCCCCTCTGTTTCTCGCCCTCCGTTTCAGGATCTCTGTTTCAGCCCGTCTGTTTCATCCCCTCTGTTTCAGCCCCTCTGTTTCTCGCCCTCTGTTTCTCGCCCGCTGTTTCAGCCCGTTTGTTTCTCGCCCCCTTATTCAGCCCCTCTGTTCCAGCCCCTCTGATTCAGCCCCTCTGCTTCACGCCCTCTTATTCAGCCCCACTGTTTCTCGCCCTCTGTTTCAGCCCCTCTGTTTCTCGCCCTCTGTTTCAGCCCCTCTGTTTCAGACCCTCTGTTTCAGCCCCTCTGTTTCTCGCCCTCTGTTTCAGCCCCTCTGTTTCTCACCCTCTGTTTCAGCCCCTCTGGTTCAGCCCCTCTGTTTCAGCCCCTCTGTTTCTCTCCCTCTGTTTCAGCCCCTTTGTTTCAGCCCCTCTGTTTCTCGCCCTCTGTTTCAGCCCCTCTGTTTCTTGCCTTCTGTTTCAGCCCCTGTGATTCAGCCCCTCTGTTTCAGCCCCTCTGTTTCAGCCCCTCTGTTTCAACCCCTCTGTTTCATCCCCTCTGTTTCTCGCCCTCTGTTTCTCACCCTCTGTTTCTAGCCCTCTGTTTCTGCCCCTCTCTTTTTCGCCCTCTGTTTCAGCCCCTCTGTTTCAGCCCCTCTGTTTCTCGCCCTCTCTTTCTGCCCCTCGTTTCTCGCCCTCTGTTTCAGCCCCTCTGTTTCTCGCCCTCTGTTTCAGCCCCTCTGATTCAGCCTCTCTGTTTCAGCCCCTCTGTTTCTCCCCCTCTGTTCCAGCCCCTCTGATTCAGACCCTCTTTTTCAGCCCCTCTGTTTCAGCCCGTCTGTTTCAGCCACTCTGTTTCAGCCCCTCTGATTCAGCCCCTCTGATTCAGCCCCTCTGATTCAACCCCTCTGTTTCTCGCCCTCTGTTTCAGCCCCTCAGTTTCAGCACTTCTGTTTCAGCCCCTCTGTTTCAGCCGCTCTGTTTCTCGCCCTCTGTTTCAGCCCCTCTGTTTCTGGCCCTCTGTTTCAGCCCCTCTGTTTCTCGCCCTCTGTTTCAGCCTCTCTGTTTCTCGCCCTCTGTTTCAGCCCCTCTGTTTCAGCCCCTCTGTTTCAGCCTCGCTGTTTCAGCCCCTCTGTTTCTCGCCCTCTGTTTCAGCCCCTCTGTTTCTCGCCCTCTGTCTCAGCCCCTCTGTTTCTCGACCGCTGTATCAGCCCCTCTGTTTCAGCCCCTCTGTTTCAGCCCCTCTGTGTCTCGCCCTCTATTTCTCGCCCTCTGTTTCAGCCCCTCTGTTTCAGCCCCTCTGATTCAGCCCCTCTGTTTCAGCCCCTCTGATTCAGCCCCTCTGATTCAGCACTTCTGTTTCTCGCCCTCTGTTTCAGCCCCTCTGATTCAGCCTCTCTGTTTCAGCCCCTCTGTTTCTCCCCCTCTGTTCCAGCCCCTCTGATTCAGAACCTCTGATTCAGCCCCACTCATTAAGCCCCTCTGTTTAAGCCCCTCTGTTTCAGCCCCTCTGTTTCTCGGCCTCTGTTTCAGCCCCTCTGTTTTTCGCCCTCTTTTTCAGCCCCTCTGTTTCAGCCCGTCTGTTTCAGCCACTCTGTTTCAGCCCCTCTGATTCAGCCCCTCTGATTCAGCCCCTCTGATTCAACCCCTCTGTTTCTCGCCCTCTGTTTCAGCCCCTCAGTTTCAGCACTTCTGTTTCAGCCCCTCTGTTTCAGCCGCTCTGTTTCTCGCCCTCTGTTTCAGCCCCTCTGTTTCTGGCCCTCTGTTTCAGCCCCTCTGTTTCTCGCACTCTGTTTCAGCCTCTCTGTTTCTCGCCCTCTGTTTCAGCCCCTCTGTTTCAGCCCCTCTGTTTCAGCCTCGCTGTTTCAGCCCCTCTGTTTCTCGCCCTCTGTTTCAGCCCCTCTGTTTCTCGCCCTCTGTCTCAGCCCCTCTGTTTCTCGCCCGCTGTATCAGCCCCTCTGTTTCAGCCCCTCTGTTTCAGCCCCTCTGTTTCTCGCCCTCTATTTCTCGCCCTCTGTTTCAGCCCCTCTGTTTCAGCCCCTCTGATTCAGCCCCTCTGTTTCAGCCCCTCTGATTCAGCCCCTCTGATTCAGCACTTCTGTTTCTCGCCCTCTGTTTCAGCCCCTCTGTTTCAGTCCTTCTGTTTCAGCCCCACTGTTTCAGCCCCTCTATTTCAGCCCCTCTGTTTCTCGCTCTCTGTTTCAGCCTCTCTGTTTCTCGCCCTCTGTTTCAGCCCCTCTGTTTCAGCCCCTCTGTTTCAGCCCCTCTGTTTCTCGCCCTCTGTTTCAGCCCCTCTGTTTCTCGCCCACTGTTTCTGCCCCTCTGATTTAGCCCCTCTGTTTCTCGCCCTCTGTTTCAGACCCTCTGTTTCACGCCCTCTATTTCAGCCCCTCTGTTTCAGCCCCTCTGTTTCAGCCCCTCTGTTTCTCGCCCTGTGTTTCAGACACTCTGTTTCTCGCCCTCTGTTTCAGCCCCTCTATTTCTCGCCCTCTGTTTCAGCCCCTCTGTTTCAGCCCCTCTGTTTCAGCCCCTCTTTTTCAGCCCCTCTGTTTCTCGCCCTCTGTTTCAGCCCCTCTATTTCTCGCCCTCTGTTTCTGCCCCTCTGTTTCTCGCCCTCTGTTTCAGCCCCTGTGTTTCAGCCCCTCTGTTTCAGTCCCTCTGTTTCTTGCCCTCTGTTTCTCACCCTCTGTTTCATCCCCTCTGTTTCTCGCCCTCTGTTTCAGCCCCTCTGTTTCTCGCCCTCTGTTTCAGCCCCTCTGTTTCAGCCCCTCTGTTTCAGCCCCTCTGTTTCTCGCCCTCTGTTTCAGCCCCTCTGTTTCACGCCCTCTGTTTCAGCCCCTCTGTTTCTCGCCCTCTATTTCAGCCTCTCTGTTTCTCGCCCTCTGTTTTAGCCCCTCTGTTTCAGCCCCTCTGTTTCAGCCCCTCTGTTTCATCCCCTCTCTTTCTCGCCCTCTGTTTCAGACCCTCTGTTTCTCGCCCTCTGTTTCAGGCTCTCTGTTTCAGCCCGTCTGTTTCAGCCCCTCTGTTTCAGCCCCTCTGTTTCTCACCCTCTGTTTCTCGCCCGCTGTTTCAGCCCTTTTGTTTCTCGCCCTCTGTTTCAGCCCCTCTGTTTCTCGCCCTCTGTTTCAGCCCCTCTGTTCCAGCCCCTCTGATTCAGCCCCTCTGATTCAGCCCCTCTGTTTCTCGTCCTCTGTTTCAGCCCCTCTGTTTCAGCCCCTCTGTTTCAGCCCCTCTGCTTCTCGTCCTCTGATTCAGCCCCACTGTTTCTCGCCCTCTGTTTCAGCCCCTCTGTTTCTCGCCCTCTGTTTCAGCCCCTCTGTTTCAGCCCCTCTGTTTCAGCCCCTCTGTTTCTCGACCTCTGTTTCAGCCCCTCTGTTTCTCGCCCTCTGTTTCAGCCCCTCTGGTTCAGCCCCTCTGTTTCAGCCCCTCTGTTTCTCGCCCTCTGTTTCAGCCCCTCTGTTTCTCGCCTTCTGTTTCAGCCCCTCTGATTCAGCCCCTCTGTTTCAGCCCCTCTGATTCAGCCCCTCTGATTCAGCCCCTCTGTTTCAGCCCCTCTGTTTCAACCCCTCTTTTTCATCCCCTCTGTTTCTCGCCCTCTGTTTCTCACCCTCTGTTTCTAGCCCTCTGTTTCAGCCCCTCTCTTTTTTGCCCCCTGTTTCAGCCCCTCTGTTTCAGCCCCTCTGTTTCTCACCCTCTCTTTCTGCCACTCTGTTTCTCGCCCTCTGTTTCAACCCCTCTGTTTCTCGCCCTCTGTTTCAGCCCCTCTGTTTCGCGCTCTCTGTTTCAGCCCCTCTGTTTCAGCCACTCTGTTTCTCGCTCTCTGTTTCAGCCTCTCTGTTTCTCGCCCTCTGTTTCAGCCCCTCTGTTTCAGCCCCTCTGTTTCAGCCCCTCTGTTTCTCGCCCTCTGTTTCAGCCCCTCTGTTTCTCGCCCTCTGTTTCAGCCCCTCTGTTTCTCGCCCTCTGTTTCAGCCTCTCTGTTTCTCGCCCTCTGTTTTAGCCCCTCTGTTTCAGCCCCTCTGTTTCAGCCCTTCTGTTTCAGCCCCTCTGTTTCTCGCCCTCTGTTTCAGCCCCTCTGTTTCTCGCCCTCCGTTTCAGGATCTCTGTTTCAGCCCGTCTGTTTCATCCCCTCTGTTTCAGCCCCTCTGTTTCTCGCCCTCTGTTTCTCGCCCGCTGTTTCAGCCCGTTTGTTTCTCGCCCTCTTATTCAGCCCCTCTGTTCCAGCCCCTCTGATTCAGCCCCTCTGATTCAGCCCCTCTGTTTCTCGTCCTCTGTTTCAGCCCCTCTGTTTCAGCCCCTCTGTTTCAGCCCCTCTGCTTCACGCCCTCTTATTCAGCCCCACTGTTTCTCGCCCTCTGTTTCAGCCCCTCTGTTTCTCGCCCTCTGTTTCAGCCCCTCTGTTTCAGACCCTCTGTTTCAGCCCCTCTGTTTCTCGCCCTCTGTTTCAGCCCCTCTGTTTCTCACCCTCTGTTTCAGCCCCTCTGGTTCAGCCCCTCTGTTTCAGCCCCTCTGTTTCTCTCCCTCTGTTTCAGCCCCTCTGTTTCAGCCCCTCTGTTTCTCGCCCTCTGTTTCAGCCCCTCTGTTTCTTGCCTTCTGTTTCAGCCCCTGTGATTCAGCCCCTCTGTTTCAGCCCCTCTGTTTCAGCCCCTCTGTTTCAACCCCTCTGTTTCATCCCCTCTGTTTCTCGCCCTCTGTTTCTCACCCTCTGTTTCTAGCCCTCTGTTTCAGCCCCTCTCTTTTTCGCCCTCTGTTTCAGCCCCTCTGTTTCAGCCTCTCTGTTTCTCGCCCTCTCTTTCTGCCCCTCGTTACTCGCCCTCTGTTTCAGCCCCTCTGTTTCTCGCCCTCTGTTTCAGCCCCTCTGATTCAGCCTCTCTGTTTCAGCCCCTCTGTTTCTCCCCCTCTGTTCCAGCCCCTCTGATTCAGACCCTCTTTTTCAGCCCCTCTGTTTCAGCCCGTCTGTTTCAGCCACTCTGTTTCAGCCCCTCTGATTCAGCCCCTCTGATTCAGCCCCTCTGATTCAACCCCTCTGTTTCTCGCCCTCTGTTTCAGCCCCTCAGTTTCAGCACTTCTGTTTCAGCCCCTCTGTTTCAGACGCTCTGTTTCTCGCCCTCTGTTTCAGCCCCTCTGTTTCTGGCCCTCTGTTTCAGCCCCTCTGTTTCTCGCCCTCTGTTTCAGCCTCTCTGTTTCTCGCCCTCTGTTTCAGCCCCTCTGTTTCAGCCCCTCTGTTTCAGCCTCGCTGTTTCAGCCCCTCTGTTTCTCGCCCTCTGTTTCAGCCCCTCTGTTTCTCGCCCTCTGTCTCAGCCCCTCTGTTTCTCGACCGCTGTATCAGCCCCTCTGTTTCAGCCCCTCTGTTTCAGCCCCTCTGTGTCTCGCCCTCTATTTCTCGCCCTCTGTTTCAGCCCCTCTGTTTCAGCCCCTCTGATTCAGCCCCTCTGTTTCAGCCCCTCTGATTCAGCCCCTCTGATTCAGCACTTCTGTTTCTCGCCCTCTGTTTCAGCCCCTCTGTTTCAGTCCTTCTGTTTCAGCCCCACTGTTTCAGCCCCTCTGTTTCAGCCCCTCTGTTTCTCGCCCTCTGTTTCAGCCCCTCTGTTTCTCGCCCTCCGTTTCAGGATCTCTGTTTCAGCCCGTCTGTTTCATCCCCTCTGTTTCAGCCCCTCTGTTTCTCGCCCTCTGTTTCTCGCCCGCTGTTTCAGCCCGTTTGTTTCTCGCCCTCTTATTCAGCCCCTCTGTTCCAGCCCCTCTGATTCAGCCCCTCTGATTCAGCCCCTCTGTTTCTCGTCCTCTGTTTCAGCCCCTCTGTTTCAGCCCCTCTGTTTCAGCCCCTCTGCTTCACGCCCTCTTATTCAGCCCCACTGTTTCTCGCCCTCTGTTTCAGCCCCTCTGTTTCTCGCCCTCTGTTTCAGCCCCTCTGTTTCAGACCCTCTGTTTCAGCCCCTCTGTTTCTCGCCCTCTGTTTCAGCCCCTCTGTTTCTCACCCTCTGTTTCAGCCCCTCTGGTTCAGCCCCTCTGTTTCAGCCCCTCTGTTTCTCTCCCTCTGTTTCAGCCCCTCTGTTTCAGCCCCTCTGTTTCTCGCCCTCTGTTTCAGCCCCTCTGTTTCTTGCCTTCTGTTTCAGCCCCTGTGATTCAGCCCCTCTGTTTCAGCCCCTCTGTTTCAGCCCCTCGCCCCTCTGTTTCAACCCCTCTGTTTCATCCCCTCTGTTCTCGCCCTCTGTTTCTCACCCTCTGTTTCTAGCCCTCTGTTTCAGCCCCTCTCTTTTTCGCCCTCTGTTTCAGCCCCTCTGTTTCAGCCCCTCTGTTTCTCGCCCTCTCTTTCTGCCCCTCGTTTCTCGCCCTCTGTTTCAGCCCCTCTGTTTCTCGCCCTCTGTTTCAGCCCCTCTGATTCAGCCTCTCTTTTTCAGCCCCTCTGTTTCAGCCCCTCTGTTTCAGCCCCTCTGTTTCTTGCCCTCTGTTTCTCGCCCTCTGTTTCAGCACCTGTGTTTCAGCCCCTCTGTTTCAGCCCCTCTGTTTCTTGCCCTCTGTTTCTCGCCCTCTGTTTCAGCCCTCTTTTTCTCGCCCTCTGTTTCAGCCCCTCTGATTCAGTCCCTCTGATTCAGCCCCTCTGTTTCAGCCCCTATGTTTCAGCCCTCTGTTTCTCGCCCTCTGTTTCTCGCCCTCTGTTTTTCGCCCTCTGTTTCAGCCCCTCTGTTTCTCGCCCTCTGTTTCAGCTACTCTGTTTCAGCCCCTCTGTTTCTCGCCCTCTGTTTCAGTCCCTCTGTTTCTCGCCCTCTGTTTCAGCCCCTCTGTTTCAGCCCCTCTGTTCTCGCCCTCTGTTTCAGCCCTTCTGTTTCAGCCCCTCTGTTTCAGCCCCTCTGTTTCTCGCCCTCTGTTTCAGCCCCTCTGCTTCCCGCCCTCATTTCCTTCCCCTCTGTTTCTCGCCCTCTGTTTCATCACCTCTGTTTCAGCCCCTCTGTTTCAGCCCCTCTGTTTCAGCCCCTCTGTTTCTCGCCCTCTGTTTCAGCCCCTCTGTTTCTCGCCCTCTGTTTCAGCCCCTCTGTTTCTCGCCCTCCGTTTCAGGCTCTCTGTTTCAGCCCGTCTGTTTCAGCCCCTCTGTTTCAGCCCCTCTGTTTCTCTCCTCTGTTTCTCGCCCGCTGTTTCAGACCGTTTGTTTCTCGCCCTCTTATTCAGCCCCTCTGTTCAGCCCCTCTGATTCAGCCCTCTGATTCAGCCCCTCTGTTTCTCGTCCTCTGTTTCAGCCCCTCTGTTTCAGCCCCTCTGCTTCTCGCCCTCTTATTCAGCCCCACTGTTTCTCGACCTCTGTTTCAGCCCCTCTGTTTCTCGCCTCTGTTTCAGCCCCACTGTTTCAGACCCTCTGTTTCAGCCCCTCTGTTTCTCGCCCTCTGTTTCAGCCCCTCTGTTTCTCACCCTCTGTTTCAGCCCCTCTGGTTCAGCCCCTCTGTTTCAGCCCCTCTGTTTCTCTCCCTCTGTTTCAGCCCCTCTGTTTCAGCCCCTCTGTTTCTCGCCCTCTGTTTCAGCCCCTCTGTTTCTTGCCTTCTGTTTCAGCCCCTGTGATTCAGCCCCTCTGTTTCAGCCCCTCTGTTTCAGCCCCTCTGTTTCAACCCCTCTGTTTCATCCCCTCTGTTTCTCGCCCTCTGTTTCTCACCCTCTGTTTCTAGCCCTCTGTTTCAGCCCCTCTCTTTTTCGCCCTCTGTTTCAGCCCCTCTGTTTCAGCCCCTCTGTTTCTCGCCCTCTCTTTCTGCCCCTCTGTTTCTCGCCCTCTGTTTCAGCCCCTCTGTTTCTCGCCCTCTGTTTCAGCCCCTCTGATTCAGCCTCTCTGTTTCAGCCCCTCTGTTTCTCCCCCTCTGTTCCAGACCCTCTGATTCAGACCCTCTGATTCAGCCCCACTCATTAAGCCCCTCTGTTTAAGCCCCTCTGTTTCAGCCCCTCTGTTTCTCGGCCTCTGTTTCAGCCCCTCTGTTTTTCGCCCTCTTTTTCAGCCCCTCTGTTTCAGCCCGTCTGTTTCAGCCACTCTGTTTCAGCCCCTCAGTTTCAGCACTTCTGTTTCAGCCCCTCTGTTTCAGCCGCTCTGTTTCTCGCCCTCTGTTTCAGCCCCTCTGTTTCTGGCCCTCTGTTTCAGCCCCTCTGTTTCTCGCCCTCTGTTTCAGCCTCTCTGTTTCTCGCCCTCTGTTTCAGCCCCTCTGTTTCAGCCCCTCTGTTTCAGCCTCGCTGTTTCAGCCCCTCTGTTTCTCGCCCTCTGTTTCAGCCCCTCTGTTTCTCGCCCTCTGTCTCAGCCCCTCTGTTTCTCGACCGCTGTATCAGCCCCTCTGTTTCAGCCCCTCTGTTTCAGCCCCTCTGTTTCTCGCCCTCTATTTCTCGCCCTCTGTTTCAGCCCCTCTGTTTCAGCCCCTCTGATTCAGCCCCTCTGTTTCAGCCCCTCTGATTCAGCCCCTCTGATTCAGCACTACTGTTTCTCGCCCTCTGTTTCAGCCCCTCTGTTTCAGTCCTTCTGTTTCAGCCCCACTGTTTCAGCCCCTCTATTTCAGCCCCTCTGTTTCTCGCCCTCTGTTTCAGCCCCTCTGTTTCTCGCCCTCTGTTTCAGCCCCTCTGTTTCAGCCCCTCTGTTTCAGCCCCTCTGTTTCTCGCCCTCTGTTTCAGCCCCTCTGTTTCTCGCCCACTGTTTCTGCCCCTCTGATTTAGCCCCTCTGTTTCTCGCCCTCTGTTTCAGACCCTCTGTTTCACGCCCTCTATTTCAGCCCCTCTGTTTCAGCCCCTCTGTTTCAGCCCCTCTGTTTCTCGCCCTGTGTTTCAGACACTCTGTTTCTCGCCCTCTGTTTCAGCCCCTCTATTTCTCGCCCTCTGTTTCAGCACCTCTGTTTCAGCCCCTCTGTTTCAGCCCCTCTTTTTCAGCCCCTCTGTTTCTCGCCCTCTGTTTCAGCCCCTCTATTTCTCGCCCTCTGTTTCTGCCCCTCTGTTTCTCGCCCTCTGTTTCAGCCCCTGTGTTTCAGCCCCTCTGTTTCAGTCCCTCTGTTTCTTGCCCTCTGTTTCTCACCCTCTGTTTCATCCCCTCTGTTTCTCGCCCTCTGTTTCAGCCCCTCTGTTTCTCGCCCTCTGTTTCAGCACTTCTGTTTCAGCCCCTCTGTTTCATCCCCTCTCTTTCTCGCCCTCTGTTTCAGCCCCTCTGTTTCTCGCCCTCTGTTTCAGGCTCTCTGTTTCAGCCCGTCTGTTTCAGCCCCTCTGTTTCAGCCCCTCTGTTTCTCGCCCTCTGTTTCTCGCCCGCTGTTTCAGCCCTTTTGTTTCTCGCCCTCTGTTTCAGCCCCTCTGTTCCAGCCCCTCTGATTCAGCCCCTCTGATTCAGCCCCTCTGTTTCTCGTCCTCTGTTTCAGCCCCTCTGTTTCAGCCCCTCTGTTTCAGCCCCTCTGCTTCTCGCCCTCTGATTCAGCCCCACTGTTTCTCGCCCTCTGTTTCAGCCCCTCTGTTTCTCGCCCTCTGTTTCTGCCCCTCTGTTTCAGCCCCTCTGTTTCAGCCCCTCTGTTTCTCGACCTCTGTTTCAGCCCCTCTGTTTCTCGCCCTCTGTTTCAGCCCCTCTGGTTCAGCCCCTCTGTTTCAGCCCCTCTGTTTCTCGCCCTCTGTTTCAGCCCCTCTGTTTCTCGCCTTCTGTTTCAGCCCCTCTGATTCAGCCCCTCTGTTTCAGCCCCTCTGATTCAGCCCCTCTGATTCAGCCCCTCTGTTTCAGCCCCTCTGTTTCAACCCCTCTTTTTCATCCCCTCTGTTTCTCGCCCTCTGTTTCTCACCCTCTGTTTCTAGCCCTCTGTTTCAGCCCCTCTCTTTTTTGCCCCCTGTTTCAGCCCCTCTGTTTCAGCCCCTCTGTTTCTCGCCCTCTCTTTCTGCCACTCTGTTTCTCGCCCTCTGTTTCAGCCCCTCTGTTTCTCGCCCTCTGTTTCAGCCCCTCTGTTTCGCGCTCTCTGTTTCAGCCCCTCTGTTTCAGCCACTCTGTTTCTCGCTCTCTGTTTCAGCCTCTCTGTTTCTCGCCCTCTGTTTCAGCCCCTCTGTTTCAGCCCCTCTGTTTCAGCCCCTCTGTTTCTCGCCCTCTGTTTCAGCCCCTCTGTTTCTCGCCCTCTGTTTCAGCCCCTCTGTTTCTCGCCCTCTGTTTCAGCCTCTCTGTTTCTCGCCCTCTGTTTTAGCCCCTCTGTTTCAGCCCCTCTGTTTCAGCCCTTCTGTTTCAGCCCCTCTGTTTCTCGCCCTCTGTTTCAGCCCCTCTGTTTCTCGCCCTCCGTTTCAGGATCTCTGTTTCAGCCCGTCTGTTTCATCCCCTCTGTTTCAGCCCCTCTGTTTCTCGCCCTCTGTTTCTCGCCCGCTGTTTCAGCCCGTTTGTTTCTCGCCCCCTTATTCAGCCCCTCTGTTCCAGCCCCTCTGATTCAGCCCCTCTGCTTCACGCCCTCTTATTCAGCCCCACTGTTTCTCGCCCTCTGTTTCAGCCCCTCTGTTTCTCGCCCTCTGTTTCAGCCCCTCTGTTTCAGACCCTCTGTTTCAGCCCCTCTGTTTCTCGCCCTCTGTTTCAGCCCCTCTGTTTCTCACCCTCTGTTTCAGCCCCTCTGGTTCAGCCCCTCTGTTTCAGCCCCTCTGTTTCTCTCCCTCTGTTTCAGCCCCTTTGTTTCAGCCCCTCTGTTTCTCGCCCTCTGTTTCAGCCCCTCTGTTTCTTGCCTTCTGTTTCAGCCCCTGTGATTCAGCCCCTCTGTTTCAGCCCCTCTGTTTCAGCCCCTCTGTTTCAACCCCTCTGTTTCATCCCCTCTGTTTCTCGCCCTCTGTTTCTCACCCTCTGTTTCTAGCCCTCTGTTTCTGCCCCTCTCTTTTTCGCCCTCTGTTTCAGCCCCTCTGTTTCAGCCCCTCTGTTTCTCGCCCTCTCTTTCTGCCCCTCGTTTCTCGCCCTCTGTTTCAGCCCCTCTGTTTCTCGCCCTCTGTTTCAGCCCCTCTGATTCAGCCTCTCTGTTTCAGCCCCTCTGTTTCTCCCCCTCTGTTCCAGCCCCTCTGATTCAGACCCTCTTTTTCAGCCCCTCTGTTTCAGCCCGTCTGTTTCAGCCACTCTGTTTCAGCCCCTCTGATTCAGCCCCTCTGATTCAGCCCCTCTGATTCAACCCCTCTGTTTCTCGCCCTCTGTTTCAGCCCCTCAGTTTCAGCACTTCTGTTTCAGCCCCTCTGTTTCAGCCGCTCTGTTTCTCGCCCTCTGTTTCAGCCCCTCTGTTTCTGGCCCTCTGTTTCAGCCCCTCTGTTTCTCGCCCTCTGTTTCAGCCTCTCTGTTTCTCGCCCTCTGTTTCAGCCCCTCTGTTTCAGCCCCTCTGTTTCAGCCTCGCTGTTTCAGCCCCTCTGTTTCTCGCCCTCTGTTTCAGCCCCTCTGTTTCTCGCCCTCTGTCTCAGCCCCTCTGTTTCTCGACCGCTGTATCAGCCCCTCTGTTTCAGCCCCTCTGTTTCAGCCCCTCTGTGTCTCGCCCTCTATTTCTCGCCCTCTGTTTCAGCCCCTCTGTTTCAGCCCCTCTGATTCAGCCCCTCTGTTTCAGCCCCTCTGATTCAGCCCCTCTGATTCAGCACTTCTGTTTCTCGCCCTCTGTTTCAGCCCCTCTGATTCAGCCTCTCTGTTTCAGCCCCTCTGTTTCTCCCCCTCTGTTCCAGCCCCTCTGATTCAGAACCTCTGATTCAGCCCCACTCATTAAGCCCCTCTGTTTAAGCCCCTCTGTTTCAGCCCCTCTGTTTCTCGGCCTCTGTTTCAGCCCCTCTGTTTTTCGCCCTCTTTTTCAGCCCCTCTGTTTCAGCCCGTCTGTTTCAGCCACTCTGTTTCAGCCCCTCTGATTCAGCCCCTCTGATTCAGCCCCTCTGATTCAACCCCTCTGTTTCTCGCCCTCTGTTTCAGCCCCTCAGTTTCAGCACTTCTGTTTCAGCCCCTCTGTTTCAGCCGCTCTGTTTCTCGCCCTCTGTTTCAGCCCCTCTGTTTCTGGCCCTCTGTTTCAGCCCCTCTGTTTCTCGCACTCTGTTTCAGCCTCTCTGTTTCTCGCCCTCTGTTTCAGCCCCTCTGTTTCAGCCCCTCTGTTTCAGCCTCGCTGTTTCAGCCCCTCTGTTTCTCGCCCTCTGTTTCAGCCCCTCTGTTTCTCGCCCTCTGTCTCAGCCCCTCTGTTTCTCGCCCGCTGTATCAGCCCCTCTGTTTCAGCCCCTCTGTTTCAGCCCCTCTGTTTCTCGCCCTCTATTTCTCGCCCTCTGTTTCAGCCCCTCTGTTTCAGCCCCTCTGATTCAGCCCCTCTGTTTCAGCCCCTCTGATTCAGCCCCTCTGATTCAGCACTTCTGTTTCTCGCCCTCTGTTTCAGCCCCTCTGTTTCAGTCCTTCTGTTTCAGCCCCACTGTTTCAGCCCCTCTATTTCAGCCCCTCTGTTTCTCGCTCTCTGTTTCAGCCTCTCTGTTTCTCGCCCTCTGTTTCAGCCCCTCTGTTTCAGCCCCTCTGTTTCAGCCCCTCTGTTTCTCGCCCTCTGTTTCAGCCCCTCTGTTTCTCGCCCACTGTTTCTGCCCCTCTGATTTAGCCCCTCTGTTTCTCGCCCTCTGTTTCAGACCCTCTGTTTCACGCCCTCTATTTCAGCCCCTCTGTTTCAGCCCCTCTGTTTCAGCCCCTCTGTTTCTCGCCCTGTGTTTCAGACACTCTGTTTCTCGCCCTCTGTTTCAGCCCCTCTATTTCTCGCCCTCTGTTTCAGCCCCTCTGTTTCAGCCCCTCTGTTTCAGCCCCTCTTTTTCAGCCCCTCTGTTTCTCGCCCTCTGTTTCAGCCCCTCTATTTCTCGCCCTCTGTTTCTGCCCCTCTGTTTCTCGCCCTCTGTTTCAGCCCCTGTGTTTCAGCCCCTCTGTTTCAGTCCCTCTGTTTCTTGCCCTCTGTTTCTCACCCTCTGTTTCATCCCCTCTGTTTCTCGCCCTCTGTTTCAGCCCCTCTGTTTCTCGCCCTCTGTTTCAGCCCCTCTGTTTCAGCCCCTCTGTTTCAGCCCCTCTGTTTCTCGCCCTCTGTTTCAGCCCCTCTGTTTCACGCCCTCTGTTTCAGCCCCTCTGTTTCTCGCCCTCTATTTCAGCCTCTCTGTTTCTCGCCCTCTGTTTTAGCCCCTCTGTTTCAGCCCCTCTGTTTCAGCCCCTCTGTTTCATCCCCTCTCTTTCTCGCCCTCTGTTTCAGACCCTCTGTTTCTCGCCCTCTGTTTCAGGCTCTCTGTTTCAGCCCGTCTGTTTCAGCCCCTCTGTTTCAGCCCCTCTGTTTCTCACCCTCTGTTTCTCGCCCGCTGTTTCAGCCCTTTTGTTTCTCGCCCTCTGTTTCAGCCCCTCTGTTTCTCGCCCTCTGTTTCAGCCCCTCTGTTCCAGCCCCTCTGATTCAGCCCCTCTGATTCAGCCCCTCTGTTTCTCGTCCTCTGTTTCAGCCCCTCTGTTTCAGCCCCTCTGTTTCAGCCCCTCTGCTTCTCGTCCTCTGATTCAGCCCCACTGTTTCTCGCCCTCTGTTTCAGCCCCTCTGTTTCTCGCCCTCTGTTTCAGCCCCTCTGTTTCAGCCCCTCTGTTTCAGCCCCTCTGTTTCTCGACCTCTGTTTCAGCCCCTCTGTTTCTCGCCCTCTGTTTCAGCCCCTCTGGTTCAGCCCCTCTGTTTCAGCCCCTCTGTTTCTCGCCCTCTGTTTCAGCCCCTCTGTTTCTCGCCTTCTGTTTCAGCCCCTCTGATTCAGCCCCTCTGTTTCAGCCCCTCTGATTCAGCCCCTCTGATTCAGCCCCTCTGTTTCAGCCCCTCTGTTTCAACCCCTCTTTTTCATCCCCTCTGTTTCTCGCCCTCTGTTTCTCACCCTCTGTTTCTAGCCCTCTGTTTCAGCCCCTCTCTTTTTTGCCCCCTGTTTCAGCCCCTCTGTTTCAGCCCCTCTGTTTCTCACCCTCTCTTTCTGCCACTCTGTTTCTCGCCCTCTGTTTCAACCCCTCTGTTTCTCGCCCTCTGTTTCAGCCCCTCTGTTTCGCGCTCTCTGTTTCAGCCCCTCTGTTTCAGCCACTCTGTTTCTCGCTCTCTGTTTCAGCCTCTCTGTTTCTCGCCCTCTGTTTCAGCCCCTCTGTTTCAGCCCCTCTGTTTCAGCCCCTCTGTTTCTCGCCCTCTGTTTCAGCCCCTCTGTTTCTCGCCCTCTGTTTCAGCCCCTCTGTTTCTCGCCCTCTGTTTCAGCCTCTCTGTTTCTCGCCCTCTGTTTTAGCCCCTCTGTTTCAGCCCCTCTGTTTCAGCCCTTCTGTTTCAGCCCCTCTGTTTCTCGCCCTCTGTTTCAGCCCCTCTGTTTCTCGCCCTCCGTTTCAGGATCTCTGTTTCAGCCCGTCTGTTTCATCCCCTCTGTTTCAGCCCCTCTGTTTCTCGCCCTCTGTTTCTCGCCCGCTGTTTCAGCCCGTTTGTTTCTCGCCCTCTTATTCAGCCCCTCTGTTCCAGCCCCTCTGATTCAGCCCCTCTGATTCAGCCCCTCTGTTTCTCGTCCTCTGTTTCAGCCCCTCTGTTTCAGCCCCTCTGTTTCAGCCCCTCTGCTTCACGCCCTCTTATTCAGCCCCACTGTTTCTCGCCCTCTGTTTCAGCCCCTCTGTTTCTCGCCCTCTGTTTCAGCCCCTCTGTTTCAGACCCTCTGTTTCAGCCCCTCTGTTTCTCGCCCTCTGTTTCAGCCCCTCTGTTTCTCACCCTCTGTTTCAGCCCCTCTGGTTCAGCCCCTCTGTTTCAGCCCCTCTGTTTCTCTCCCTCTGTTTCAGCCCCTCTGTTTCAGCCCCTCTGTTTCTCGCCCTCTGTTTCAGCCCCTCTGTTTCTTGCCTTCTGTTTCAGCCCCTGTGATTCAGCCCCTCTGTTTCAGCCCCTCTGTTTCAGCCCCTCTGTTTCAACCCCTCTGTTTCATCCCCTCTGTTTCTCGCCCTCTGTTTCTCACCCTCTGTTTCTAGCCCTCTGTTTCAGCCCCTCTCTTTTTCGCCCTCTGTTTCAGCCCCTCTGTTTCAGCCTCTCTGTTTCTCGCCCTCTCTTTCTGCCCCTCGTTACTCGCCCTCTGTTTCAGCCCCTCTGTTTCTCGCCCTCTGTTTCAGCCCCTCTGATTCAGCCTCTCTGTTTCAGCCCCTCTGTTTCTCCCCCTCTGTTCCAGCCCCTCTGATTCAGACCCTCTTTTTCAGCCCCTCTGTTTCAGCCCGTCTGTTTCAGCCACTCTGTTTCAGCCCCTCTGATTCAGCCCCTCTGATTCAGCCCCTCTGATTCAACCCCTCTGTTTCTCGCCCTCTGTTTCAGCCCCTCAGTTTCAGCACTTCTGTTTCAGCCCCTCTGTTTCAGACGCTCTGTTTCTCGCCCTCTGTTTCAGCCCCTCTGTTTCTGGCCCTCTGTTTCAGCCCCTCTGTTTCTCGCCCTCTGTTTCAGCCTCTCTGTTTCTCGCCCTCTGTTTCAGCCCCTCTGTTTCAGCCCCTCTGTTTCAGCCTCGCTGTTTCAGCCCCTCTGTTTCTCGCCCTCTGTTTCAGCCCCTCTGTTTCTCGCCCTCTGTCTCAGCCCCTCTGTTTCTCGACCGCTGTATCAGCCCCTCTGTTTCAGCCCCTCTGTTTCAGCCCCTCTGTGTCTCGCCCTCTATTTCTCGCCCTCTGTTTCAGCCCCTCTGTTTCAGCCCCTCTGATTCAGCCCCTCTGTTTCAGCCCCTCTGATTCAGCCCCTCTGATTCAGCACTTCTGTTTCTCGCCCTCTGTTTCAGCCCCTCTGTTTCAGTCCTTCTGTTTCAGCCCCACTGTTTCAGCCCCTCTGTTTCAGCCCCTCTGTTTCTCGCCCTCTGTTTCAGCCCCTCTGTTTCTCGCCCTCCGTTTCAGGATCTCTGTTTCAGCCCGTCTGTTTCATCCCCTCTGTTTCAGCCCCTCTGTTTCTCGCCCTCTGTTTCTCGCCCGCTGTTTCAGCCCGTTTGTTTCTCGCCCTCTTATTCAGCCCCTCTGTTCCAGCCCCTCTGATTCAGCCCCTCTGATTCAGCCCCTCTGTTTCTCGTCCTCTGTTTCAGCCCCTCTGTTTCAGCCCCTCTGTTTCAGCCCCTCTGCTTCACGCCCTCTTATTCAGCCCCACTGTTTCTCGCCCTCTGTTTCAGCCCCTCTGTTTCTCGCCCTCTGTTTCAGCCCCTCTGTTTCAGACCCTCTGTTTCAGCCCCTCTGTTTCTCGCCCTCTGTTTCAGCCCCTCTGTTTCTCACCCTCTGTTTCAGCCCCTCTGGTTCAGCCCCTCTGTTTCAGCCCCTCTGTTTCTCTCCCTCTGTTTCAGCCCCTCTGTTTCAGCCCCTCTGTTTCTCGCCCTCTGTTTCAGCCCCTCTGTTTCTTGCCTTCTGTTTCAGCCCCTGTGATTCAGCCCCTCTGTTTCAGCCCCTCTGTTTCAGCCCCTCTGTTTCAACCCCTCTGTTTCATCCCCTCTGTTTCTCGCCCTCTGTTTCTCACCCTCTGTTTCTAGCCCTCTGTTTCAGCCCCTCTCTTTTTCGCCCTCTGTTTCAGCCCCTCTGTTTCAGCCCCTCTGTTTCTCGCCCTCTCTTTCTGCCCCTCGTTTCTCGCCCTCTGTTTCAGCCCCTCTGTTTCTCGCCCTCTGTTTCAGCCCCTCTGATTCAGCCTCTCTTTTTCAGCCCCTCTGTTTCAGCCCCTCTGTTTCAGCCCCTCTGTTTCTTGCCCTCTGTTTCTCGCCCTCTGTTTCAGCACCTGTGTTTCAGCCCCTCTGTTTCAGCCCCTCTGTTTCTTGCCCTCTGTTTCTCGCCCTCTGTTTCAGCCCCTCTTTTTCTCGCCCTCTGTTTCAGCCCCTCTGATTCAGTCCCTCTGATTCAGCCCCTCTGTTTCAGCCCCTATGTTTCAGCCCCTCTGTTTCTCGCCCTCTGTTTCTCGCCCTCTGTTTTTCGCCCTCTGTTTCAGCCCCTCTGTTTCTCGCCCTCTGTTTCAGCTACTCTGTTTCAGCCCCTCTGTTTCTCGCCCTCTGTTTCAGTCCCTCTGTTTCTCGCCCTCTGTTTCAGCCCCTCTGTTTCAGCCCCTCTGTTCTCGCCCTCTGTTTCAGCCCTTCTGTTTCAGCCCCTCTGTTTCAGCCCCTCTGTTTCTCGCCCTCTGTTTCAGCCCCTCTGCTTCCCGCCCTCATTTCCTTCCCCTCTGTTTCTCGCCCTCTGTTTCATCACCTCTGTTTCAGCCCCTCTGTTTCAGCCCCTCTGTTTCAGCCCCTCTGTTTCTCGCCCTCTGTTTCAGCCCCTCTGTTTCTCGCCCTCTGTTTCAGCCCCTCTGTTTCTCGCCCTCCGTTTCAGGCTCTCTGTTTCAGCCCGTCTGTTTCAGCCCCTCTGTTTCAGCCCCTCTGTTTCTCTCCCTCTGTTTCTCGCCCGCTGTTTCAGACCGTTTGTTTCTCGCCCTCTTATTCAGCCCCTCTGTTCCAGCCCCTCTGATTCAGCCCCTCTGATTCAGCCCCTCTGTTTCTCGTCCTCTGTTTCAGCCCCTCTGTTTCAGCCCCTCTGCTTCTCGCCCTCTTATTCAGCCCCACTGTTTCTCGACCTCTGTTTCAGCCCCTCTGTTTCTCGCCCTCTGTTTCAGCCCCACTGTTTCAGACCCTCTGTTTCAGCCCCTCTGTTTCTCGCCCTCTGTTTCAGCCCCTCTGTTTCTCACCCTCTGTTTCAGCCCCTCTGGTTCAGCCCCTCTGTTTCAGCCCCTCTGTTTCTCTCCCTCTGTTTCAGCCCCTCTGTTTCAGCCCCTCTGTTTCTCGCCCTCTGTTTCAGCCCCTCTGTTTCTTGCCTTCTGTTTCAGCCCCTGTGATTCAGCCCCTCTGTTTCAGCCCCTCTGTTTCAGCCCCTCTGTTTCAACCCCTCTGTTTCATCCCCTCTGTTTCTCGCCCTCTGTTTCTCACCCTCTGTTTCTAGCCCTCTGTTTCAGCCCCTCTCTTTTTCGCCCTCTGTTTCAGCCCCTCTGTTTCAGCCCCTCTGTTTCTCGCCCTCTCTTTCTGCCCCTCTGTTTCTCGCCCTCTGTTTCAGCCCCTCTGTTTCTCGCCCTCTGTTTCAGCCCCTCTGATTCAGCCTCTCTGTTTCAGCCCCTCTGTTTCTCCCCCTCTGTTCCAGACCCTCTGATTCAGACCCTCTGATTCAGCCCCACTCATTAAGCCCCTCTGTTTAAGCCCCTCTGTTTCAGCCCCTCTGTTTCTCGGCCTCTGTTTCAGCCCCTCTGTTTTTCGCCCTCTTTTTCAGCCCCTCTGTTTCAGCCCGTCTGTTTCAGCCACTCTGTTTCAGCCCCTCAGTTTCAGCACTTCTGTTTCAGCCCCTCTGTTTCAGCCGCTCTGTTTCTCGCCCTCTGTTTCAGCCCCTCTGTTTCTGGCCCTCTGTTTCAGCCCCTCTGTTTCTCGCCCTCTGTTTCAGCCTCTCTGTTTCTCGCCCTCTGTTTCAGCCCCTCTGTTTCAGCCCCTCTGTTTCAGCCTCGCTGTTTCAGCCCCTCTGTTTCTCGCCCTCTGTTTCAGCCCCTCTGTTTCTCGCCCTCTGTCTCAGCCCCTCTGTTTCTCGACCGCTGTATCAGCCCCTCTGTTTCAGCCCCTCTGTTTCAGCCCCTCTGTTTCTCGCCCTCTATTTCTCGCCCTCTGTTTCAGCCCCTCTGTTTCAGCCCCTCTGATTCAGCCCCTCTGTTTCAGCCCCTCTGATTCAGCCCCTCTGATTCAGCACTACTGTTTCTCGCCCTCTGTTTCAGCCCCTCTGTTTCAGTCCTTCTGTTTCAGCCCCACTGTTTCAGCCCCTCTATTTCAGCCCCTCTGTTTCTCGCCCTCTGTTTCAGCCCCTCTGTTTCTCGCCCTCTGTTTCAGCCCCTCTGTTTCAGCCCCTCTGTTTCAGCCCCTCTGTTTCTCGCCCTCTGTTTCAGCCCCTCTGTTTCTCGCCCACTGTTTCTGCCCCTCTGATTTAGCCCCTCTGTTTCTCGCCCTCTGTTTCAGACCCTCTGTTTCACGCCCTCTATTTCAGCCCCTCTGTTTCAGCCCCTCTGTTTCAGCCCCTCTGTTTCTCGCCCTGTGTTTCAGACACTCTGTTTCTCGCCCTCTGTTTCAGCCCCTCTATTTCTCGCCCTCTGTTTCAGCACCTCTGTTTCAGCCCCTCTGTTTCAGCCCCTCTTTTTCAGCCCCTCTGTTTCTCGCCCTCTGTTTCAGCCCCTCTATTTCTCGCCCTCTGTTTCTGCCCCTCTGTTTCTCGCCCTCTGTTTCAGCCCCTGTGTTTCAGCCCCTCTGTTTCAGTCCCTCTGTTTCTTGCCCTCTGTTTCTCACCCTCTGTTTCATCCCCTCTGTTTCTCGCCCTCTGTTTCAGCCCCTCTGTTTCTCGCCCTCTGTTTCAGCACTTCTGTTTCAGCCCCTCTGTTTCATCCCCTCTCTTTCTCGCCCTCTGTTTCAGCCCCTCTGTTTCTCGCCCTCTGTTTCAGGCTCTCTGTTTCAGCCCGTCTGTTTCAGCCCCTCTGTTTCAGCCCCTCTGTTTCTCGCCCTCTGTTTCTCGCCCGCTGTTTCAGCCCTTTTGTTTCTCGCCCTCTGTTTCAGCCCCTCTGTTCCAGCCCCTCTGATTCAGCCCCTCTGATTCAGCCCCTCTGTTTCTCGTCCTCTGTTTCAGCCCCTCTGTTTCAGCCCCTCTGTTTCAGCCCCTCTGCTTCTCGCCCTCTGATTCAGCCCCACTGTTTCTCGCCCTCTGTTTCAGCCCCTCTGTTTCTCGCCCTCTGTTTCTGCCCCTCTGTTTCAGCCCCTCTGTTTCAGCCCCTCTGTTTCTCGACCTCTGTTTCAGCCCCTCTGTTTCTCGCCCTCTGTTTCAGCCCCTCTGGTTCAGCCCCTCTGTTTCAGCCCCTCTGTTTCTCGCCCTCTGTTTCAGCCCCTCTGTTTCTCGCCTTCTGTTTCAGCCCCTCTGATTCAGCCCCTCTGTTTCAGCCCCTCTGATTCAGCCCCTCTGATTCAGCCCCTCTGTTTCAGCCCCTCTGTTTCAACCCCTCTTTTTCATCCCCTCTGTTTCTCGCCCTCTGTTTCTCACCCTCTGTTTCTAGCCCTCTGTTTCAGCCCCTCTCTTTTTTGCCCCCTGTTTCAGCCCCTCTGTTTCAGCCCCTCTGTTTCTCGCCCTCTCTTTCTGCCACTCTGTTTCTCGCCCTCTGTTTCAGCCCCTCTGTTTCTCGCCCTCTGTTTCAGCCCCTCTGTTTCGCGCTCTCTGTTTCAGCCCCTCTGTTTCAGCCACTCTGTTTCTCGCTCTCTGTTTCAGCCTCTCTGTTTCTCGCCCTCTGTTTCAGCCCCTCTGTTTCAGCCCCTCTGTTTCAGCCCCTCTGTTTCTCGCCCTCTGTTTCAGCCCCTCTGTTTCTCGCCCTCTGTTTCAGCCCCTCTGTTTCTCGCCCTCTGTTTCAGCCTCTCTGTTTCTCGCCCTCTGTTTTAGCCCCTCTGTTTCAGCCCCTCTGTTTCAGCCCTTCTGTTTCAGCCCCTCTGTTTCTCGCCCTCTGTTTCAGCCCCTCTGTTTCTCGCCCTCCGTTTCAGGATCTCTGTTTCAGCCCGTCTGTTTCATCCCCTCTGTTTCAGCCCCTCTGTTTCTCGCCCTCTGTTTCTCGCCCGCTGTTTCAGCCCGTTTGTTTCTCGCCCCCTTATTCAGCCCCTCTGTTCCAGCCCCTCTGATTCAGCCCCTCTGCTTCACGCCCTCTTATTCAGCCCCACTGTTTCTCGCCCTCTGTTTCAGCCCCTCTGTTTCTCGCCCTCTGTTTCAGCCCCTCTGTTTCAGACCCTCTGTTTCAGCCCCTCTGTTTCTCGCCCTCTGTTTCAGCCCCTCTGTTTCTCACCCTCTGTTTCAGCCCCTCTGGTTCAGCCCCTCTGTTTCAGCCCCTCTGTTTCTCTCCCTCTGTTTCAGCCCCTTTGTTTCAGCCCCTCTGTTTCTCGCCCTCTGTTTCAGCCCCTCTGTTTCTTGCCTTCTGTTTCAGCCCCTGTGATTCAGCCCCTCTGTTTCAGCCCCTCTGTTTCAGCCCCTCTGTTTCAACCCCTCTGTTTCATCCCCTCTGTTTCTCGCCCTCTGTTTCTCACCCTCTGTTTCTAGCCCTCTGTTTCTGCCCCTCTCTTTTTCGCCCTCTGTTTCAGCCCCTCTGTTTCAGCCCCTCTGTTTCTCGCCCTCTCTTTCTGCCCCTCGTTTCTCGCCCTCTGTTTCAGCCCCTCTGTTTCTCGCCCTCTGTTTCAGCCCCTCTGATTCAGCCTCTCTGTTTCAGCCCCTCTGTTTCTCCCCCTCTGTTCCAGCCCCTCTGATTCAGACCCTCTTTTTCAGCCCCTCTGTTTCAGCCCGTCTGTTTCAGCCACTCTGTTTCAGCCCCTCTGATTCAGCCCCTCTGATTCAGCCCCTCTGATTCAACCCCTCTGTTTCTCGCCCTCTGTTTCAGCCCCTCAGTTTCAGCACTTCTGTTTCAGCCCCTCTGTTTCAGCCGCTCTGTTTCTCGCCCTCTGTTTCAGCCCCTCTGTTTCTGGCCCTCTGTTTCAGCCCCTCTGTTTCTCGCCCTCTGTTTCAGCCTCTCTGTTTCTCGCCCTCTGTTTCAGCCCCTCTGTTTCAGCCCCTCTGTTTCAGCCTCGCTGTTTCAGCCCCTCTGTTTCTCGCCCTCTGTTTCAGCCCCTCTGTTTCTCGCCCTCTGTCTCAGCCCCTCTGTTTCTCGACCGCTGTATCAGCCCCTCTGTTTCAGCCCCTCTGTTTCAGCCCCTCTGTGTCTCGCCCTCTATTTCTCGCCCTCTGTTTCAGCCCCTCTGTTTCAGCCCCTCTGATTCAGCCCCTCTGTTTCAGCCCCTCTGATTCAGCCCCTCTGATTCAGCACTTCTGTTTCTCGCCCTCTGTTTCAGCCCCTCTGATTCAGCCTCTCTGTTTCAGCCCCTCTGTTTCTCCCCCTCTGTTCCAGCCCCTCTGATTCAGAACCTCTGATTCAGCCCCACTCATTAAGCCCCTCTGTTTAAGCCCCTCTGTTTCAGCCCCTCTGTTTCTCGGCCTCTGTTTCAGCCCCTCTGTTTTTCGCCCTCTTTTTCAGCCCCTCTGTTTCAGCCCGTCTGTTTCAGCCACTCTGTTTCAGCCCCTCTGATTCAGCCCCTCTGATTCAGCCCCTCTGATTCAACCCCTCTGTTTCTCGCCCTCTGTTTCAGCCCCTCAGTTTCAGCACTTCTGTTTCAGCCCCTCTGTTTCAGCCGCTCTGTTTCTCGCCCTCTGTTTCAGCCCCTCTGTTTCTGGCCCTCTGTTTCAGCCCCTCTGTTTCTCGCACTCTGTTTCAGCCTCTCTGTTTCTCGCCCTCTGTTTCAGCCCCTCTGTTTCAGCCCCTCTGTTTCAGCCTCGCTGTTTCAGCCCCTCTGTTTCTCGCCCTCTGTTTCAGCCCCTCTGTTTCTCGCCCTCTGTCTCAGCCCCTCTGTTTCTCGCCCGCTGTATCAGCCCCTCTGTTTCAGCCCCTCTGTTTCAGCCCCTCTGTTTCTCGCCCTCTATTTCTCGCCCTCTGTTTCAGCCCCTCTGTTTCAGCCCCTCTGATTCAGCCCCTCTGTTTCAGCCCCTCTGATTCAGCCCCTCTGATTCAGCACTTCTGTTTCTCGCCCTCTGTTTCAGCCCCTCTGTTTCAGTCCTTCTGTTTCAGCCCCACTGTTTCAGCCCCTCTATTTCAGCCCCTCTGTTTCTCGCTCTCTGTTTCAGCCTCTCTGTTTCTCGCCCTCTGTTTCAGCCCCTCTGTTTCAGCCCCTCTGTTTCAGCCCCTCTGTTTCTCGCCCTCTGTTTCAGCCCCTCTGTTTCTCGCCCACTGTTTCTGCCCCTCTGATTTAGCCCCTCTGTTTCTCGCCCTCTGTTTCAGACCCTCTGTTTCACGCCCTCTATTTCAGCCCCTCTGTTTCAGCCCCTCTGTTTCAGCCCCTCTGTTTCTCGCCCTGTGTTTCAGACACTCTGTTTCTCGCCCTCTGTTTCAGCCCCTCTATTTCTCGCCCTCTGTTTCAGCCCCTCTGTTTCAGCCCCTCTGTTTCAGCCCCTCTTTTTCAGCCCCTCTGTTTCTCGCCCTCTGTTTCAGCCCCTCTATTTCTCGCCCTCTGTTTCTGCCCCTCTGTTTCTCGCCCTCTGTTTCAGCCCCTGTGTTTCAGCCCCTCTGTTTCAGTCCCTCTGTTTCTTGCCCTCTGTTTCTCACCCTCTGTTTCATCCCCTCTGTTTCTCGCCCTCTGTTTCAGCCCCTCTGTTTCTCGCCCTCTGTTTCAGCCCCTCTGTTTCAGCCCCTCTGTTTCAGCCCCTCTGTTTCTCGCCCTCTGTTTCAGCCCCTCTGTTTCACGCCCTCTGTTTCAGCCCCTCTGTTTCTCGCCCTCTATTTCAGCCTCTCTGTTTCTCGCCCTCTGTTTTAGCCCCTCTGTTTCAGCCCCTCTGTTTCAGCCCCTCTGTTTCATCCCCTCTCTTTCTCGCCCTCTGTTTCAGACCCTCTGTTTCTCGCCCTCTGTTTCAGGCTCTCTGTTTCAGCCCGTCTGTTTCAGCCCCTCTGTTTCAGCCCCTCTGTTTCTCACCCTCTGTTTCTCGCCCGCTGTTTCAGCCCTTTTGTTTCTCGCCCTCTGTTTCAGCCCCTCTGTTTCTCGCCCTCTGTTTCAGCCCCTCTGTTCCAGCCCCTCTGATTCAGCCCCTCTGATTCAGCCCCTCTGTTTCTCGTCCTCTGTTTCAGCCCCTCTGTTTCAGCCCCTCTGTTTCGCGCTCTCTGTTTCAGCCCCTCTGTTTCAGCCACTCTGTTTCTCGCTCTCTGTTTCAGCCTCTCTGTTTCTCGCCCTCTGTTTCAGCCCCTCTGTTTCAGCCCCTCTGTTTCAGCCCCTCTGTTTCTCGCCCTCTGTTTCAGCCCCTCTGTTTCTCGCCCTCTGTTTCAGCCCCTCTGTTTCTCGCCCTCTGTTTCAGCCTCTCTGTTTCTCGCCCTCTGTTTTAGCCCCTCTGTTTCAGCCCCTCTGTTTCAGCCCTTCTGTTTCAGCCCCTCTGTTTCTCGCCCTCTGTTTCAGCCCCTCTGTTTCTCGCCCTCCGTTTCAGGATCTCTGTTTCAGCCCGTCTGTTTCATCCCCTCTGTTTCAGCCCCTCTGTTTCTCGCCCTCTGTTTCTCGCCCGCTGTTTCAGCCCGTTTGTTTCTCGCCCTCTTATTCAGCCCCTCTGTTCCAGCCCCTCTGATTCAGCCCCTCTGATTCAGCCCCTCTGTTTCTCGTCCTCTGTTTCAGCCCCTCTGTTTCAGCCCCTCTGTTTCAGCCCCTCTGCTTCACGCCCTCTTATTCAGCCCCACTGTTTCTCGCCCTCTGTTTCAGCCCCTCTGTTTCTCGCCCTCTGTTTCAGCCCCTCTGTTTCAGACCCTCTGTTTCAGCCCCTCTGTTTCTCGCCCTCTGTTTCAGCCCCTCTGTTTCTCACCCTCTGTTTCAGCCCCTCTGGTTCAGCCCCTCTGTTTCAGCCCCTCTGTTTCTCTCCCTCTGTTTCAGCCCCTCTGTTTCAGCCCCTCTGTTTCTCGCCCTCTGTTTCAGCCCCTCTGTTTCTTGCCTTCTGTTTCAGCCCCTGTGATTCAGCCCCTCTGTTTCAGCCCCTCTGTTTCAGCCCCTCTGTTTCAACCCCTCTGTTTCATCCCCTCTGTTTCTCGCCCTCTGTTTCTCACCCTCTGTTTCTAGCCCTCTGTTTCAGCCCCTCTCTTTTTCGCCCTCTGTTTCAGCCCCTCTGTTTCAGCCTCTCTGTTTCTCGCCCTCTCTTTCTGCCCCTCGTTACTCGCCCTCTGTTTCAGCCCCTCTGTTTCTCGCCCTCTGTTTCAGCCCCTCTGATTCAGCCTCTCTGTTTCAGCCCCTCTGTTTCTCCCCCTCTGTTCCAGCCCCTCTGATTCAGACCCTCTTTTTCAGCCCCTCTGTTTCAGCCCGTCTGTTTCAGCCACTCTGTTTCAGCCCCTCTGATTCAGCCCCTCTGATTCAGCCCCTCTGATTCAACCCCTCTGTTTCTCGCCCTCTGTTTCAGCCCCTCAGTTTCAGCACTTCTGTTTCAGCCCCTCTGTTTCAGACGCTCTGTTTCTCGCCCTCTGTTTCAGCCCCTCTGTTTCTGGCCCTCTGTTTCAGCCCCTCTGTTTCTCGCCCTCTGTTTCAGCCTCTCTGTTTCTCGCCCTCTGTTTCAGCCCCTCTGTTTCAGCCCCTCTGTTTCAGCCTCGCTGTTTCAGCCCCTCTGTTTCTCGCCCTCTGTTTCAGCCCCTCTGTTTCTCGCCCTCTGTCTCAGCCCCTCTGTTTCTCGACCGCTGTATCAGCCCCTCTGTTTCAGCCCCTCTGTTTCAGCCCCTCTGTGTCTCGCCCTCTATTTCTCGCCCTCTGTTTCAGCCCCTCTGTTTCAGCCCCTCTGATTCAGCCCCTCTGTTTCAGCCCCTCTGATTCAGCCCCTCTGATTCAGCACTTCTGTTTCTCGCCCTCTGTTTCAGCCCCTCTGTTTCAGTCCTTCTGTTTCAGCCCCACTGTTTCAGCCCCTCTGTTTCAGCCCCTCTGTTTCTCGCCCTCTGTTTCAGCCCCTCTGTTTCTCGCCCTCCGTTTCAGGATCTCTGTTTCAGCCCGTCTGTTTCATCCCCTCTGTTTCAGCCCCTCTGTTTCTCGCCCTCTGTTTCTCGCCCGCTGTTTCAGCCCGTTTGTTTCTCGCCCTCTTATTCAGCCCCTCTGTTCCAGCCCCTCTGATTCAGCCCCTCTGATTCAGCCCCTCTGTTTCTCGTCCTCTGTTTCAGCCCCTCTGTTTCAGCCCCTCTGTTTCAGCCCCTCTGCTTCACGCCCTCTTATTCAGCCCCAGTGTTTCTCGCCCTCTGTTTCAGCCCCTCTGTTTCTCGCCCTCTGTTTCAGCCCCTCTGTTTCAGACCCTCTGTTTCAGCCCCTCTGTTTCTCGCCCTCTGTTTCAGCCCCTCTGTTTCTCACCCTCTGTTTCAGCCCCTCTGGTTCAGCCCCTCTGTTTCAGCCCCTCTGTTTCTCTCCCTCTGTTTCAGCCCCTCTGTTTCAGCCCCTCTGTTTCTCGCCCTCTGTTTCAGCCCCTCTGTTTCTTGCCTTCTGTTTCAGCCCCTGTGATTCAGCCCCTCTGTTTCAGCCCCTCTGTTTCAGCCCCTCTGTTTCAACCCCTCTGTTTCATCCCCTCTGTTTCTCGCCCTCTGTTTCTCACCCTCTGTTTCTAGCCCTCTGTTTCAGCCCCTCTCTTTTTCGCCCTCTGTTTCAGCCCCTCTGTTTCAGCCCCTCTGTTTCTCGCCCTCTCTTTCTGCCCCTCGTTTCTCGCCCTCTGTTTCAGCCCCTCTGTTTCTCGCCCTCTGTTTCAGCCCCTCTGATTCAGCCTCTCTTTTTCAGCCCCTCTGTTTCAGCCCCTCTGTTTCAGCCCCTCTGTTTCTTGCCCTCTGTTTCTCGCCCTCTGTTTCAGCACCTGTGTTTCAGCCCCTCTGTTTCAGCCCCTCTGTTTCTTGCCCTCTGTTTCTCGCCCTCTGTTTCAGCCCCTCTTTTTCTCGCCCTCTGTTTCAGCCCCTCTGATTCAGTCCCTCTGATTCAGCCCCTCTGTTTCAGCCCCTATGTTTCAGCCCCTCTGTTTCTCGCACTCTGTTTCTCGCCCTCTGTTTTTCGCCCTCTGTTTCAGCCCCTCTGTTTCTCGCCCTCTGTTTCAGCTACTCTGTTTCAGCCCCTCTGTTTCTCGCCCTCTGTTTCAGTCCCTCTGTTTCTCGCCCTCTGTTTCAGCCCCTCTGTTTCAGCCCCTCTGTTCTCGCCCTCTGTTTCAGCCCTTCTGTTTCAGCCCCTCTGTTTCAGCCCCTCTGTTTCTCGCCCTCTGTTTCAGCCCCTCTGCTTCCCGCCCTCATTTCCTTCCCCTCTGTTTCTCGCCCTCTGTTTCATCACCTCTGTTTCAGCCCCTCTGTTTCAGCCCCTCTGTTTCAGCCCCTCTGTTTCTCGCCCTCTGTTTCAGCCCCTCTGTTTCTCGCCCTCTGTTTCAGCCCCTCTGTTTCAGCCCCTCTGTTTCAGCCCCTCTGTTTCAGCACCTCTGTTTCAGTCCCTCTATTTCTCGCCCTATGTTTCTCGCCCTCTGTTTCAGCCCCTCTGTTTCTCGCCCTCTGTTTCAGCCCCTGTGTTTCATGCCCTCTGTTTCAGCCACTTTGTTTCAGCCCCTCTGTTTCAGCCCCTCTGTTTCAGCCCCTCTGTTTCTCGCCCTCTGTTTCAGCCACTGTGTTTCACGCCCTTTGTTTCAGCCCCTCTGTTTCAGCCCCTCTGTTTCAGCCCCTCTGTTTCAGCCCCTCTGTTTCTCGCCCTCTGTTTCAGCCCCTCTGTTTCTTGCCCTCTGTTTCTCGCCCTCTGTTTCAGCCTCTCTGTTTCTGCCCCGCTGTTTCAGCCCCTCTGTTTCTCGTACTCTGTTTCAGCCCCTCTGTTTCTCGCCCTCTGTTTCATCCCCTCTGATTCAGCCCCTCTGATTCTCGCCCTCTGTTTCTGCCCCTCTGTTTCTCGCCCTCTGTTCCAGCCCCTCTGTTTCTCGCCCTCTGTTTCTGCCCCTCTGTTTCAGCCCCTCTGTTTCAGCCCCTCTGTTTCAGCCCATCTGTTTCTGGCCCAATGTTTCAGCCCCTCTGTTTCTGGCCCTCTGTTTCAGCCCCTCTATTTCTCGCCCTCTGTTTCAGCCCCTCTGTTTCAGCCCCTCTGTTTCAGCCCCTCTCTTTCAGTCCCTCTGTTTCTCGCCCTCTGTTCCTCGCCCTCTGTTTCAGCCCCTCTTTTTCTCGCCCTCTGTTTCAGCCCTTGTGTTTCTCGCCCTCTGTTTCAGCCCCTCTGTTTCAGCCCCTCTGTTTCAGCACCTCTGTTTCAGCCCCTCTGTTTCTCGCCCTGTGTTTCAGCCCCTGTGTTTCTTGCCCTCTGTTTCCCGCCCTCTGTTTCAGCCCCTCTGTTTCTCGCCCTCTGTTTCAGCCCATCTGATTCAGTCCCTCTGATTCAGCCCCTCTGTTTCAGCCCCTCTGTTTCAGCCCCTCTGTTTCTCGCCCTCTGTTTCTCGCCCTCTGTTTCTCGCCCTCTGTTTCAGCCACTGTGTTTCATCCCCTCTGTTTCAGCCCCTCTGTTTCAGCCCCTCTGTTTCAGCCCCTCTGTTTCAGCCCCTCTGTTTCTCGCCCTCTGTTTCAGCCCCTCTGTTTCTTGCCCTCTGTTTCTCGCCCTCTGTTTCAGCCCGTCTGTTTCAGCCCGTCTGTTTCAGCCCCTCTGTTTCAGACCCTCTGTTTCTCACCCTCTGTTTCAGCCCCTCTGTTTCTCGCACTCTGTTTCAGCCCCTCTGATTCAGTCCCTCTGATTCAGCCCCACTGTTTCATCCCCTCTGTTTCAGCCCCTCTGTTTCTCGCCCTCTATTTCTCGCCCTCTGTTTTTCACCCTCTGTTTCAGCCCCTCCGTTTCTCGCCCTCTGTTACAGCCACTCTGTTTCAGCCCCTCTGTTTCTCGCCCTCTGTTTCAGTCCCTCTGGTTCTCGCCCTCTGATTCAGCCCCTCTGTTTCAGCCCCTCTGTTTCAGCCCTTCTGTTTCTCGCCCTCTGTTTCTCGCCCTCTGTTTCTTGCCCTCTGTTTCTCGCCCTCTGATTCAGCCCCTCTGTTTCAGCCCCTCTGTTTCAGCCCCTCTGTTTCTCGCCCTCTGTTTCAGCCACTGTGTTTCATCCCCTCTGTTTCAGCCCCTCTGTTTCAGCCCCTCTGTTTCAGCCCCTCTGTTTCAGCCCCTCTGTTTCTCGCCCTCTGTTTCAGCCCCTCTGTTTCTTCCCCTCTGTTTCTCGCCCTCTGTTTCAGCCCGTCTGTTTCAGCCCGTCTGTTTCAGCCCCTCTGTTTCAGACCCTCTGTTTCTCACCCTCTGTTTCAGCCCCTCTGTTTCTCGCCCTCTGTTTCAGCCCCTCTGATTCAGTCCCTCTGATTCAGCCCCACTGTTTCAGCCCCTCTGTTTCAGCCCCTCTGTTTCTCGCCCTCTATTTCTCGCCCTCTGTTTTTCACCCTCTGTTTCAGCCCCTCCGTTTCTCGCCCTCTGTTACAGCCACTCTGTTTCAGCCCCTCTGTTTCTCGCCGTCTGTTTCAGTCCCTCTGTTTCTCGCCCTCTGTTTCAGCCCCTCTGTTTCAGCCCCTCTGTTTCTCGCCCTCTGTTTCAGCCCCTCTGTTTCTTGCCCTCTGTTTCTCGCCCTCTGTTTCAGCCCCTATGTTTCAGCCCCTCTGTTTCAGCCCCTCTGTTTCTCGCCCTCTGTTTCAGCCCCTCTGTTTCTCGCCCTCTGTTTCAGCCGCTCTGATTCAGTCCCTCTGATTCAGCCCCTCTGTTTCAGCCCCTCTGTTTCAGCCCCTCTGTTTCTCGCCCTCTGTTTCTTCCCCTCTGTTTCTCGCCCTCTGTTTCATCACCTCTGTTTCAGCCCCTCTGTTTCAGCCCCTCTGTTTCTCGCCCTCTGTTTCAGCCCCTCTGTTTCTCGCCCTCTGTTTCAGCCCCTCTGTTTGAGCCCCTCTGTTTCAGCCCCTCTGTTTCAGTCCCTCTGTTTCTCGCCCTCTGTTTCTCGCCCTCTGTTTCAGCCCCACTGTTTCTCGCCCTCTGTTTCAGCCCCTGTGTTGCATGCCCTCTGTTTCAGCCGCTCTGTTTCAGCCCCTCTGTTTCAGCCCCTCTGCTTCTCACACTCTGTTTCAGCCCCTCTGTTTCTCGCCCTCTGTTTCTCGCCCTCTGTTTCAGCCCCTCTGTTTCAGCCACTCTGTTTCAGCCCCTCTGTTTCAGTCCCTCTGTTTCTCGCCCTCTGTTTCTCGCCCTCTGTTTCAGCCCCACTGTTTCTCGCCCTGTGTTTCTTCCCCTCTGTTTCTCGCCCTCTGTTTCATCACCTCTGTTTCAGCCCCTCTGTTTCAGCCCCTCTGTTTCTCGCCCTCTGTTTCAGCCCCTCTGTTTCTCGCCCTCTGTTTCAGCCCCTCTGTTTGAGCCCCTCTGTTTCAGCCCCTCTGTTTCAGTCCCTCTGTTTCTCGCCCTCTGTTTCTCGCCCTCTGTTTCAGCCCCTGTGTTTCATGCCCTCTGTTTCAGCCGCTCTGTTTCAGCCCCTCTGTTTCAGCCCCTCTGTTTCAGTCCCTCTGTTTCTCGCCCACTGTTTCTCGCCCTCTGTTTCAGCCCCTGTGTTTCATGCCCTCTGTTTCAGCCGCTCTGTTTCAGCCCCTCTGTTTCAGCCCCTCTGTTTCTCACACTCTGTTTCAGCCCCTCTGTTTCTCGCCCTCTGTTTCAGCCCCTCTGTTTCAGCCCCTCTGTTTCAGCCGCTCTGTTTCAGCCCCTCTGTTTCTCGCCCTCTGTTTCAGCCCCTCTGTTTCTCGCCCTCTGTTTCAGCCGCTCTGATTCAGTCCCTATGATTCAGCACCTCTGTTTCAGCCCCTTTGTTTCAGCTGCTCTGTTTCTCGCCCTCTGTTTCTCGCCCGCTGTTTCTCGCCCTCTGTTTTAGCCCCTCTGTTTTTCGCCCACTGTTTCAGCCCCTCTGTTTCTCGCCCTCTGTTTCAGCCCCTCTGCTTCAGCCCCTCCGTTTCTCGCCCTCTGTTTTAGCCCCTCTGTTTCTCGCCCTCTGTTTCAGCCCCTCGGTTTCTCGCCCTCTGTTTCAGCCCCTCGTTTCAGCCCCTCTGTTTCAGCCCCTCTTTTTCAGCCCCTCTGTTTCAGCCCCACTGTTTCTCGCCCTCTGTTTCTCGCCCTCTATTTCAGCCCCTCTGTTTCTCGCCCTCTGTTTCAGCCCCTCTGTTTCTCGCACTCTGTTTCAGCCCCTCTGTTTCAGCCCCTCTGTTTCAGCCCCTCTGTTTCTCACCCTCTGTTTCAGCCCCTCTGTTTCTCGCCCTCTGTTTCAGCCCGTCTGTTTCAGCGCCTCTGATTCAGCCCCTCTGATTCAGCCCCTCTGTTTCTGCCCCGCTGTTTCAGCCCCACTGTTTTTCGCCCTCTGTATCTCACCCTCTGTTTCTCGCCCTCTGTTTCAGCCCCTCTGTTTTTCGCCCTCTGTTTCAGCCCCTCTGTTTTTCGCCCTCTGTTTCAGCCCCTCTGTTTCAGCCTCTCTGTTTCAGCCCCTCTGATTCAGCGCCTCTGTTTCAGCACCTCTGTTTCAGCCCCTCTGCTTCTCGCCCTCTGTTTCATCCCCTGTGTTTCTCGCCCTCTGTTTCAGCCCATCTGTTTCAGCCCCTCTGTTTCAGCCCCTCTGTTTCTCGCCCTCTGTTTCAGTCCCTCTGTTTCTCACCCTCTGTTTCTCGGCCTCTGTTTCAGCCCCTCTGATTCTCGCCCTCTGTTTCAGCCCCTCTGTTTCTCGCCCTCTGTTGCAGCCCCTCTGTTTCAGCCCCTCTGTTTCAGCCCCTCTGTTTCAGTCCCTCTGTTTCTCGCCCTATGTTTCTCGCCCTCTGTTTCAGCCCCTCTGTTTCTCACCCTCTGTTTCAGCCCCTGTGTTTCATGCCCTCTGTTTCAGCCACTCTGTTTCAACCCCTCTGTTTCAGCCCCTCTGTTTCAGCCCCTCTGTTTCTCGCCCTCTGTTTCAGCCGCTGTGTTTCACGCCCTCTGTATCAGCCCCTTTGTTTCAGCCCCTCTGTTTCAGCCCCTCTGTTTCAGACCCTCTGTTTCTCACCCTCTGTTTCAGCCCCTCTGTTTCTTGCCCTCTGTTTCTCGCCCTTTGTTTCAGCCCCTCTGTTTCAGCCCCTCTGTTTCTCGTACTCTGTTTCAGCCCCTCTGTATCTCGCCCTCTGTTTCATCCTCTCTGATTCAGCCCCTCTGATTCTCGCCCTCTGTTTCTGCCCCTCTGTTTCTCGCCCTCTGTTCCAGCCCCTCTGTTTCTCGCCCTCTGTTTCTGCCCCTCTGTTTCAGCCCCTCTGTTTCAGCCCCTCTGTTTCAGCCCATCTGTTTCTGGCCCTCTGTTTCAGCCCCTCTGTTTCTGGCCCTCTGTTTCATGCCCTCTATTTCTCGCCCTCTCTTTCAGCCCTTCTGTTTGAGCCCCTCTGTTTCAGCCCCTTTCTTTCAGTCCCTCTGTTTCTCGCCCTCTGTTCCTCGCCCTCTGTTTCAGCCCCTCTTTTTCTCGCCCTCTGTTTCAGCCCCTGTGTTTCACGCCCTCTGTTTCAGCCCCTCTGTTTCAGCCCCTCTGTTTCAGCCCCTCTGTTTCAGCCGCTCTGTTTCTCGCCCTGTGTTTCAGCCCCTATGTTTCTTGCCCTCTGTTTCTCGCTCTCTGTTTCAGCCCCTGTGTTTAAGCCCCTCTGTTTCTCGCCCTCTGTTTCAGCCCCTCTGCTTCTCGCCCTCTGTTTCAGCCCATCTGATTCAGTCCCTCTGATTCAGCCCCTCTGTTTCAGCCCCTCTGTTTCAGCCCCTCTGTTTCTCGCCCTCTGTTTCTCGCCCTCTGTTTCTTGCCCTCTGTTTCTCGCCCTCTGATTCAGCCCCTCTGTTTCAGCCCCTCTGTTTCAGCCCCTCTGTTTCTCGCCCTCTGTTTCAGCCACTGTGTTTCATCCCCTCTGTTTCAGCCCCTCTGTTTCAGCCCCTCTGTTTCAGCCCCTCTGTTTCTCGCCCTCTGTTTCTCACCCTCTGTTTCAGCCCCTCTGTATCTTGCCCTCTGTTTCTTGCCCTCTTTTTCAGCCCCTCTGTTTCAGCCCGTCTGTTTCAGCCCCTCTGTTTCAGACCCTCGTTTTCTCGCCCTCTGTTTCAGCCCCTCTGTTTCTCGCCCTCTGTTTCAGCCCCTCTGATTCAGTCCCTCTGATTCAGCCCCACTGTTTCAGCCCCTCTGTTTCAGCCCCTCTGTTTCTCACCCTCTATTTCTCGCCCTCTGTTTTTCACCCTCTGTTTCAGCCCCTCCGTATCTCGCCCTCTGTTTCAGCCACTCTGTTTCAGCCCCTCTGTTTCTCGCCCTCTGTTTCAGTCCCTCTGTTTCTCGCCCTCTGTTTCAGCCCCTCTGTTTCAGCCCCTCTGTTTCTCGCCCTCTGTTTCAGCCCCTCTGTTTCAGCCCCTCTGTTTCTCGCCCTCTGTTTCAGCCCCTCTGTTTCAGCCCCTCTGTTTCAGCCCCTCTGTTTCTCGCCCTCTGTTTCAGCCCCTCTGTTTCTCGCCCTCTGTTTCAGCCCCTCTGTTTCTCGCCCTCTGTTTCAGCCGCTCTGATTCAGTCCCTATGATTCAGCACCTCTGTTTCAGCCCCTTTGTTTCAGCTGCTCTGTTTCTCGCCCTCTGTTTCTCGCCCGCTGTTTCTCGCCCTCTGTTTTAGCCCCTCTGTTTTTCGCCCACTGTTTCAGCCCCTCTGTTTCTCGCCCTCTGTTTCAGCCCCTCTGCTTCAGCCCCTCCGTTTCTCGCCCTCTGTTTTAGCCCCTCTGTTTCTCGCCCTCTGTTTCAGCCCCTCGGTTTCTCGCCCTCTGTTTCAGCCCCTCGTTTCAGCCCCTCTGTTTCAGCCCCTCTTTTTCAGCCCCTCTGTTTCAGCCCCACTGTTTCTCGCCCTCTGTTTCTCGCCCTCTATTTCAGCCCCTCTGTTTCTCGCCCTCTGTTTCAGCCCCTCTGTTTCTCGCACTCTGTTTCAGCCCCTCTGTTTCAGCCCCTCTGTTTCAGCCCCTCTGTTTCTCACCCTCTGTTTCAGCCCCTCTGTTTCTCGCCCTCTGTTTCAGCCCGTCTGTTTCAGCGCCTCTGATTCAGCCCCTCTGATTCAGCCCCTCTGTTTCTGCCCCGCTGTTTCAGCCCCACTGTTTTTCGCCCTCTGTATCTCACCCTCTGTTTCTCGCCCTCTGTTTCAGCCCCTCTGTTTTTCGCCCTCTGTTTCAGCCCCTCTGTTTTTCGCCCTCTGTTTCAGCCCCTCTGTTTCAGCCTCTCTGTTTCAGCCCCTCTGATTCAGCGCCTCTGTTTCAGCACCTCTGTTTCAGCCCCTCTGCTTCTCGCCCTCTGTTTCATCCCCTGTGTTTCTCGCCCTCTGTTTCAGCCCATCTGTTTCAGCCCCTCTGTTTCAGCCCCTCTGTTTCTCGCCCTCTGTTTCAGTCCCTCTGTTTCTCACCCTCTGTTTCTCGGCCTCTGTTTCAGCCCCTCTGATTCTCGCCCTCTGTTTCAGCCCCTCTGTTTCTCGCCCTCTGTTGCAGCCCCTCTGTTTCAGCCCCTCTGTTTCAGCCCCTCTGTTTCAGTCCCTCTGTTTCTCGCCCTATGTTTCTCGCCCTCTGTTTCAGCCCCTCTGTTTCTCACCCTCTGTTTCAGCCCCTGTGTTTCATGCCCTCTGTTTCAGCCACTCTGTTTCAACCCCTCTGTTTCAGCCCCTCTGTTTCAGCCCCTCTGTTTCTCGCCCTCTGTTTCAGCCGCTGTGTTTCACGCCCTCTGTATCAGCCCCTTTGTTTCAGCCCCTCTGTTTCAGCCCCTCTGTTTCAGACCCTCTGTTTCTCACCCTCTGTTTCAGCCCCTCTGTTTCTTGCCCTCTGTTTCTCGCCCTTTGTTTCAGCCCCTCTGTTTCAGCCCCTCTGTTTCTCGTACTCTGTTTCAGCCCCTCTGTATCTCGCCCTCTGTTTCATCCTCTCTGATTCAGCCCCTCTGATTCTCGCCCTCTGTTTCTGCCCCTCTGTTTCTCGCCCTCTGTTCCAGCCCCTCTGTTTCTCGCCCTCTGTTTCTGCCCCTCTGTTTCAGCCCCTCTGTTTCAGCCCCTCTGTTTCAGCCCATCTGTTTCTGGCCCTCTGTTTCAGCCCCTCTGTTTCTGGCCCTCTGTTTCATGCCCTCTATTTCTCGCCCTCTCTTTCAGCCCTTCTGTTTGAGCCCCTCTGTTTCAGCCCCTTTCTTTCAGTCCCTCTGTTTCTCGCCCTCTGTTCCTCGCCCTCTGTTTCAGCCCCTCTTTTTCTCGCCCTCTGTTTCAGCCCCTGTGTTTCACGCCCTCTGTTTCAGCCCCTCTGTTTCAGCCCCTCTGTTTCAGCCCCTCTGTTTCAGCCGCTCTGTTTCTCGCCCTGTGTTTCAGCCCCTATGTTTCTTGCCCTCTGTTTCTCGCTCTCTGTTTCAGCCCCTGTGTTTAAGCCCCTCTGTTTCTCGCCCTCTGTTTCAGCCCCTCTGCTTCTCGCCCTCTGTTTCAGCCCATCTGATTCAGTCCCTCTGATTCAGCCCCTCTGTTTCAGCCCCTCTGTTTCAGCCCCTCTGTTTCTCGCCCTCTGTTTCTCGCCCTCTGTTTCTTGCCCTCTGTTTCTCGCCCTCTGATTCAGCCCCTCTGTTTCAGCCCCTCTGTTTCAGCCCCTCTGTTTCTCGCCCTCTGTTTCAGCCACTGTGTTTCATCCCCTCTGTTTCAGCCCCTCTGTTTCAGCCCCTCTGTTTCAGCCCCTCTGTTTCTCGCCCTCTGTTTCTCACCCTCTGTTTCAGCCCCTCTGTATCTTGCCCTCTGTTTCTTGCCCTCTTTTTCAGCCCCTCTGTTTCAGCCCGTCTGTTTCAGCCCCTCTGTTTCAGACCCTCGTTTTCTCGCCCTCTGTTTCAGCCCCTCTGTTTCTCGCCCTCTGTTTCAGCCCCTCTGATTCAGTCCCTCTGATTCAGCCCCACTGTTTCAGCCCCTCTGTTTCAGCCCCTCTGTTTCTCACCCTCTATTTCTCGCCCTCTGTTTTTCACCCTCTGTTTCAGCCCCTCCGTATCTCGCCCTCTGTTTCAGCCACTCTGTTTCAGCCCCTCTGTTTCTCGCCCTCTGTTTCAGTCCCTCTGTTTCTCGCCCTCTGTTTCAGCCCCTCTGTTTCAGCCCCTCTGTTTCTCGCCCTCTGTTTCAGCCCCTCTGTTTCAGCCCCTCTGTTTCTCGCCCTCTGTTTCAGCCCCTCTGTTTCAGCCCCTCTGTTTCAGCCCCTCTGTTTCTCGCCCTCTGTTTCAGCCCCTCTGTTTCTCGCCCTCTGTTTCTTCCCCTCTGTTTCTCGCCCTCTGTTTCATCACCTCTGATTCAGCCCCTCTGTTTCAGCCCCTCTGTTTCAGCCCCTCTGTTTCTCGCCCTATGTTTCAGCCCCTCTGTTTCAGCCCCTCTGTTTCAGCCCCTCTGTTTCAGCCCCTCTGTTTCTCGCCCTCTGTTTCAGCCCCTCTATTTCTCGCCCTCTGTTTCTCGCTCTCTGTTTCAGCCCCTCTGTTTCAGCCCCTCTGTTTCAGCCCCTCTGTTTCAGCCCCTCTGTTTCTCGCCCTCTGTTTCAGCCCATCTGTTTCTCGCCCTCTGTTTCAGCCCCTCTGATTCAGTCCCTCTGATTCAGCCCCTCTGTTTCAGCCCCTCTGTTTCAGCCCCTCTGTTTCTCGCCCTCTGTTTCTCGCCCTCTGTTTCTCGCCCTCTGTTTCAGCCCCTATGTTTCTTGCCCTCTGTTTCTCGCTCTCTGTTTCAGCCCCTGTGTTTAAGCCCCTCTGTTTCTCGCCCTCTGTTTCAGCCCCTCTGCTTCTCGCCCTCTGTTTCAGCCCCTCTGTTTCAGCCCGTCTGTTTCAGCCCCTCTGTTTCAGCCCCTCTGTTTCAGCCCCTCTGTTTCTCGCCCTCTGTTTCAGCCCCTCTGTTTCTCGCCCTCTGTTTCTTCCCCTCTGTTTCTCGCCCTCTGTTTCATCACCTCTGTTTCAGCCCCTCTGTTTCAGCCCCTCTGTTTCAGCCCTTCTGTTTCTCGCCCTATGTTTCAGCCCCTCTGTTTCAGCCCCTCTGTTTCAGCCCCTCTGTTTCAGCCCCTCTGTTTCTCGCCCTCTGTTTCAGCCCCTCTATTTCTCGCCCTCTGTTTCTCGCTCTCTGTTTCAGCCCCTCTGTTTCAGCCCCTCTGTTTCAGCCCCTCTGTTTCAGCCCCTCTGTTTCTCGCCCTCTGTTTCAGCCCATCTGTTTCTCGCCCTCTGTTTCAGCCCCTCTGATTCAGTCCCTCTGATTCAGCCCCTCTGTTTCAGCCCCTCTGTTTCAGCCCCTCTGTTTCTCGCCCTCTGTTTCTCGCCCTCTGTTTCTCGCCCTCTGTTTCAGCCCCTCTGTTTCAGCCCCTCTGTTTCAGCCCCTCTGTTTCTCACCCTCTGTTTCAGCCCCTCTGTTTCTTGCACTCTGTTTCTCGCCCTCTGTTTCAGCCCCTCTGTTTCAGCCCGTCTGTTTCAGCCCCTCTGTTTCAGCCCCTCTGTTTCAGCCCCTCTGTTTCTCACCCTCTGTTTCAGCCCCTCTGTTTCAGCCCCTCTGATTCAATCCCTCTGATTCAGCCCCACTGTTTCAGCCCCTCTGTTTCAGCCCCTCTGTTTTTCGCCCTCTATTTCTCGCCCTCTGTTTTTCACCCTCTGTTTCAGCCCCTCCGTTTCTCGCCCTCTGTTTCAGCCACTCTGTTTCAGCCCCTCTGTTTCTCGCCCTCTGTTTCAGTCCCTCTGTTTCTCGCCCTCTGTTTCAGCCCCTCTGTTTCAGCCCCTCTGTTTCTCGCCCTCTGTTTCAGCCCCTTTGTTTCTCGCCCTCTGTTTCAGCCCCTCTGTTTCAGCCCCTCTGTTTCAGCCCCTCTGTTTCTCGCCCTCTGTTTCAGCCCCTCTGTTTCTCGCCCTCTGTTTCTTACCCTCTGTTTCTCGCCCTCTGTTTCATCACCTCTGTTTCAGCCCTTCTGTTTCAGCCCCTCTGTTTCAGCCCCTCTGTTTCTCGCCCTATGTTTCAGCCCCTATGTTTCAGCCCCTCTGTTTCAGCCCCTCTGTTTCAGCCCCTCTGTTTCTCGCCCTCTGTTTCAGCCCCTCTATTTCTCGCCCTCTGTTTCTCGCTCTCTGTTTCAGCCCCTCTGTTTCAGCCCCTCTGTTACAGCCCCTCTGTTTCAGCCACTCTGTTTCAGCCCCTCTGTTTCTCGCCCTCTGTTTCAGCCCCTCTGTTTCTCGCCCTCTGTTTCAGCCCCTCTGATTCAGTCCCTCTGATTCAGCCCCTCTGTTTCAGCCCCTCTGTTTCAGCCCCTCTGTTTCTCGCCCTCTGTTTCTCGCCCTCTGTTTCTTGCCCTCTGTTTCTCGCCCTCTGTTTCAGCCCCTCTGTTTCAGCCCCTCTGTTTCAGCCCCTCTGTTTCTCGCCCTGTGTTTCAGCCACTGTGTTTCACGCCCTCTGTTTCAGCCCCTCTGTTTCAGCCCCTCTGTTTCAGCCCCTCTGTTTCTCGGCCCCTGTTTCAGCCCCTCTGTTTCAGCCCCTCTGTTTCAGCCCCTCTGTTTCAGACCCTCTGTTTCTCGCCCTAAGTTTCAGCCCCTCTTTTTCTCGCCCTCTGTTTCAGCCACTCTGATTCAGTCCCTCTGATTCAGCCCCTCTGTTTCAGACCCTCTGTTTCAGCCCCTCTTTTTCTCGCACTCTGTTTCTCGCCCTCTGTTTTTCGCCCTCTGTTTCAGCCCCTCTGTTTCTCGCCCTCTGTTTCAGCCACTCTGTTTCAGCCCCTCTGTTTCTCGCCCTCTGTTTCAGTCCCTCTGTTTCTCGCCCTCTGTTTCAGCCCCTCTATTTCAGCCCCTTTGTTTCTCGCCCTCTGTTTCAGCCCCTCTGTTTCAGCCCCTCTGTTTCAGCCCCTCTGTTTCTCGCCCTCTGTTTCAGCCCCACTGCTTCTCGCCCTCATTTCCTTCCCCTCTGTTTCTTGCCCTCTGTTTCTCGCCCTCTGTTTCAGACCCTCTGTTTCTCGCCCTCTGTTGCAGCCCCTCTGTTTCTCGCCCTCTGTTCCAGCCCCTCTGTTTCTCGCCCTCTGTTTCAGCCCCTCTGTTTCAGCCCCTCTGTTTCAGCCCCTCTGTTTCTCGCCCTCTGTTTCAGCCCTTCTGTTTCAGCCCCTCTGTTTCTCGCCCTCTGTTTCAGCCCCTCTGTTTCTGGCCCTCTGTTTCAGCCCCTCTGTTTCTCGCCCTCTCTTTCAGCCCCTCTGTTTCAGCACCTCTGATTCAGCCACTCTGATTCATCCCCTCTGTTTCAGCCACACTGTTTCAGCCACTCTGTTTCTCCCCCTCTGTTTCTCACCCTCTGTTTCTCGCCCTCTGTTTCAGCCCCTTTGTTTTTCGCCCTCTGTTTCAGCCCCTCTGTTTTTTGCCCTCTGTTTTAGCCCCTCTGTTTCAGCCCTTCTGTTTCAGCCTCGCTGATTCAGCCCCTCTGCTTCAGCCCCTCTGTTTCAGCCCTTCTGTTTCTCGCCCTTTGTTTGAGCCCCTCTGTTTCTTGCCCTCTGTTTCAGCCCCTCTGTTTCTCGCCCTCTGTTTCAGCCCCTCTGTTTCTCACCCTCTGTTTCTCACCCTCTGTTTCTCGCCCTCTGTTTCAGCCCCTCTGTTTTTCGCCCACTGTTTCAGCCCCGCTGTTTCTCGCCCTCTGTTTCAGCCCCTCTGATTCCGCCCCTCTGATTCAGCCCCTCTGTTTCCCGACCCTCTGTTTCCCGCCCCTCTGTTTCTGCCCCTCTGTTTCTAGCCCCCAGTTTCAGCCCCTCTGTATCTTGCCCACTGTTTCACCCCCTCTGTTTCAGCCCCTCTGTTTCTCGCCCTCTGTTTCAGCCCCTCTGTTTTTCCCCCCCCTGTTTCAGCCCCTCTGTTTCAGCCCCTCTGTTTCAGCCCCTCTGTTTCTCGCCCTCTGTTTCAGCCCCTCTGTTTCGCGCCCTCTGTTTCAGCCCCTCTGATTCAGCCCCTCTGATTCTCGCCCTCTGATTCAGCCCCTCTGTTTCAGCCCCTCTAATTCAGCCCCTCTGATTCAGCCCCTCTGTTTCAGCCCCTCTGTTTCTCGCCCACTGTTTCAGCCCCTCTGCTTCTCACCCTCTGTTTCAGCCCCTATGATTCAACCCCTCTGTTTCAGCCCCTCTGATTCAGCCCCTCTGATTCAGCCCCTCTGTTTCTCGCCCTCTGTTTCAGCCCCTCTGTTTCTCGCCCTCTGTTTCTCACCCTCTGTTTCTCGCCCTCTGTTTCAGCCCCTCTGTTTTTCGCCCACTGTTTCAGCCCCGCTGTCTCTCGCTCTCTGTTTCAGCCCCTCTGATTCAGTCCCTCTGATTCAGCCCCTCTGTGTCCCGCCCCTCTGTTTCCCGCCCCTCTGTTTCAGCCCCTCAGTTTCTAGCCCCCAGTTTCAGCCCCTCTGTATCTCGCCCACTGTTTCGCCCCTCTGTTTCAGCCCCTCTGTTTCTCGCCCTCTGTTTCAGCCCCTCTGTTTCTCGCCCTCTGTTTCAGCCCTTCTGTTTCTCGCCCTCTGTTTGAGCCCCTCTGTTTCTTGCCCACTGTTTCAGCCCCTCTGTTTCTCACTGTCTGTTTCAGACCCTCTGATTCAGCCCCTCTGTTTCAGCCACTCTGATTCAGCCCCTCTGATTCAGCCCCTCTGTTTCTCGCCCTCTGTTTCAGCCCCTCTGTTTCTCACCCTCTGTTTCTCACCCTCTGTTTCTCGCCCTCTGTTTCAGCCCCACTGTTTTTCGCCCACTGTTTCAGCCCCGCTGTTTCTCGCCCTCTGTTTCAGCCCCTCTGATTCCGCCCCTCTGATTCAGCCCCTCTGTTTCCCAACCCTCTGTTTCCCGCCCCTCTGTTTCTGCCCCTCTGTTTCTAGCCCCCAGTTTCAGCCCCTCTGTATCTTGCCCACTGTTTCACCCCCTCTGTTTCAGCCCCTCTGTTTCTCGCCCTCTGTTTCAGCCCCTCTGTATCTCGCCCTCTGTTTCAGCCCCTCTGTTTCAGCCCCTCTGTTTCAGCCCCTCTGTTTCTCGCCCTCTGTGTCAGCCCCTCTGTTTCTCGCCCTCTGTTTCAGCCCCTCTGATTCAGCCCCTCTGATTCTCGCCCTCTGTTTCAGCCACTCTGTTTCTCGCCCTCTGTTTCTGCCCCTCTGTTTCTCGCACTCTGTTCCAGCCCCTCTGTTTCTCGCCCTCTGTTTCTGCCCCTCTGTTTCAGCCCCTCTGTTTCAGCCCCTCTGTTTCAGCCCCTCTGTTTCTCGCCCTCTGTTTCAGCCCCTCTGTTTCAGCCCCTCTCTTTCAGCCCCTCTGTTTCTCGCCCACTGTTTCAGCCCCTCTGTTTCTGGCCCTCTGTTTCTCGCCCTCTGTTTCTCGCCCTCTGTTTCTTGCCCTCTGTTTCTCGCCCTCTGATTCAGCCCCTCTGTTTCAGCCCCTCTGTTTCAGCCCCTCTGTTTCTCGCCCTCTGTTTCAGCCACTGTGTTTCATCCCCTCTGTTTCAGCCCCTCTGTTTCAGCCCCTCTGTTTCAGCCCCTCTGTTTCAGCCCCTCTGTTTCTCACCCTCTGTTTCAGCCCCTCTGTTTCTTGCCCTCTGTTTCTCGCCCTCTGTTTCAGCCCCTCTGTTTCAGCCCGTCTGTTTCAGCCCCTCTGTTTCAGACCCTCGTTTTCTCGCCCTCTGTTTCAGCCCCTCTGTTTCTCGCCCTCTGTTTCAGCCCCTCTGATTCAGTCCCTCTGATTCAGCCCCACTGTTTCAGCCCCTCTGTTTCAGCCCCTCTGTTTCTCGCCCTCTATTTCTCGCCCTCTGTTTTTCACCCTCTGTTTCAGCCCCTCCGTTTCTCGCCCTCTGATTCAGCCACTCTGTTTCAGCCCCTCTGTTTCTCGCCCTCTGTTTCAGTCCCTCTCTTTCTCGCCCTCTGTTTCAGCCCCTCTGTTTCAGCCCCTCTGTTTCTCGCCCTCTGTTTCAGCCCCTCTGTTTCAGCCCCTCTGTTTCTCGCCCTCTGTTTCAGCCCCTCTGTTTCAGCCCCTCTGTTTCAGCCCCTCTGTTTCTCGCCCTCTGTTTCAGCCCCTCTGTTTCTCGCCCTCTGTTTCTTCCCCTCTGTTTCTCGCCCTCTGTTTCATCACCTCTGTTTCAGCCCATCTGTTTCAGCCCCTCTGTTTCAGCCCCTCTGTTTCTCGCCCTATGTTTCAGCCCCTCTGTTTCAGCCCCTCTGTTTCAGCCCCTCTGTTTCAGCCCCTCTGTTTCTCGCCCTCTGTTTCAGCCCCTCTATTTCTCGCCCTCTGTTTCTCGCTCTCTGTTTCAGCCCCTCTGTTTCAGCCCCTCTGTTGCAGCCCCTCTGTTTCAGCCCCTCTGTTTCTCGCCCTCTGTTTCAGCCCCTCTGTTTCTCGCCCTCTGTTTCAGCCCCTCTGATTCAGTCCCTCTGATTCAGCCCCTCTGTTTCAGCCCCTCTGTTTCAGCCCCTCTGTTTCTCGCCCTCTGTTTCTCGCCCTCTGTTTCTTGCCCTCTGTTTCTCGCCCTCTGTTTCAGCCCCTCTGTTTCAGCCCCTCTGTTTCAGCCCCTCTTTTTCAGCCCCTCTGTTTCAGCCCCTCTGTTTCTCACCCTCTGTTTCAGCCCCTCTGTTTCTTGCCCTCTGTTTCTCGCCCTCTGTTTCAGCCCCTCTGTTTCAGCCCCTCTGTTTCAGCCCCTCTGTTTCAGCCCCTCTGTTTCTCACCCTCTGTTTCAGCCCGTCTGTTTCTTGCCCTCTGTTTCTCGCCCTCTGTTTCAGCCCCTCTGTTTCAGCCCCTCTGTTTCAGCCCCTCTGTTTCTCGCTCTCTGTTTCAGCACCTCTGTTTCAGCCCCTCTGTTTCAGCCCCTCTGTTTCAGACCCTCTGTTTCTCGCCCTCTGTTTCAGCCCCTCTGTTTCTCGCCCTCTGTTTCAGCCCCTCTGATTCAGTCCCTCTGATTCAGCCCCACTGTTTCAGCCCCTCTGTTTCAGCCCCTCTGTTTCTCGCCCTCTATTTCTCGCCCTCTGTTTTTCACCCTCTGTTTCAGCCCCTCCGTTTCTCGCCCTCTGTTTCAGCCACTCTGTTTCAGCCCCTCTGTTTCTCGCCCTCTGTTTCAGTCCCTCTGTTTCTCGCCCTCTGTTTCAGCCCCTCTGTTTCAGCCCCTCTGTTTCTCGCCCTCTGTTTCAGCCCCTCTGTTTCAGCCCCTCTGTTTCTCGCCCTCTGTTTCAGCCCCTCTGTTTCAGCCCCTCTGTTTCAGCCCCTCTGTTTCTCGCCCTCTGTTTCAGCCCATCTGTTTCTCGCCCTCTGTTTCTTCCCCTCTGTTTCTCGCCCTCTGTTTCATCACCTCTGTTTCAGCCCTTCTGTTTCAGCCCCTCTGTTTCAGCCCCTCTGTTTCTCGCCCTATGTTTCAGCCCCTCTGTTTCAGCCCCTCTGTTTCAGCCCCTCTGTTTCAGCCCCTCTGTTTCTCGCCCTCTGTTTAAGCCCCTCTATTTCTCGCCCTCTGTTTCTCGCTCTCTCTTTCAGCCCCTCTGTTTCAGCCCCTCTGTTTCAGCCCCTCTGTTTCAGCCCCTCTGTTTCTCGCCCTCTGTTTCAGCCCCTCTGTTTCTCGCCCTCTGTTTCAGCCCCTCTGATTCAGTCCTTCTGATTCAGCCCTTCTGTTTCAGCCCCTCTGTTTCAGCCCCTCTGTTTCTCGCCCTCTGTTTCTCGCCCTCTGTTTCTCGCCCTCTGTTTCTCGCCCTCTGTTTCAGCCACTGTGTTTCACGCCCTCTGTTTCAGCCCCTCTGTTTCAGCCCCTCTGTTTCAGCCCCTCTGTTTCTCGCCCTCTGTTTCAGCCCCTCTGTTTCTTGCCCTCTGTTTCTCGCCCTCTGTTTCAGCCCCTCTGTTTCAGCCCCTCTGTTTCAGCCCCTCTGTTTCAGACCCTCTGTTTCTCGCCCTAAGTTTCAGCCCCTCTTTTTCTCGCCCTCTGTTTCAGCCACTCTGATTCAGTCCCTCTGATTCAGCCCCTCTGTTTCAGACCCTCTGTTTCAGCCCCTCTGTTTCTCGCCCTCTATTTCTCCCCCTCTGTTTTTCGCCCTCTGTTTCAGCCCCTCTGTTTCTCGCCCTCTGTTTCAGCCACTCTGTTTCAGCCCCTCTGTTTCTCGCCCTCTGTTTCAGTCCCTCTGTTTCTCGCCCTCTGTTTCAGCCCCTCTATTTCAGCCCCTCTGTTTCTCGCCCTCTGTTTCAGCCCCTCTGTTTCAGCCCCTCTGTTTCAGCCCCTCTGTTTCTCGCCCTCTGTTTCAGTCGCTCTGCTTCTCGACGTCATTTCCTTCCCCTCTGTTTCTCGCCCTCTGTTTCATCACCTCTGTTTCAGCCCCTCTGTTTCAGCCCCTCTGTTTCAGCCCCTCTGTTTCTCGCCCTCTGTTTCAGCCCCTGTGTTTCATGCCCTCTGTTTCAGCCCCTCTGTTTCAGCCCCTCTGTTTCTCGCCCTCTGTTTCAGCCCCAATGTTTCTTGCCCTATGTTTCCCGCCCTCTGTTTCAGCCCCTCTGTTTCAGCCCCTCTGTTTCAGCCCCTCTGTTTCTCGCCCTCTGTTTCAGCCGCTCTGATTCAGTCCCTCTGATTCAGCCCCTCCGTTTCAGCCCCTCTGTTTCAGCCCCTCTGTTTCTCGCCCTCTGTTTCTTCCCGTCGGTTTCTCGCCCTCTGTTTCATCACCTCTGTTTCAGCCCCTCTGTTTCAGCCCCTCTGTTTCTCGCCCTCTGTTTCAGCCCCTCTGTTTCTCGCCCTCTGTTTCAGCCTCTCTGTTTGAGCCCCTCTGTTTCAGCCCCTCTGTTTCAGTCCCTCTGTTTCTCGCCCTCTGTTACTCGCCCTCTGTTTCAGCCCCACTGTTTCTCGCCCTCTGTTTCAGCCCCTGTGTTTCATGCCCTCTGTTTCAGCCGCTCTGTTTCAGCCCCTCTGTTTCAGCCCCTCTGTTTCTCGCCCTCTGTTTCAGCCCCTCTGTTTCTCGCCCTCTGTTTCTCTCCCTCTGTTTAAGCCCCTCTGTTTCAGCCCCTCTGTTTCAGCCGCTCTGTTTCAGCCCCTCTGTTTCTCGCCCTCTGTTTCAGCCCCTCTGTTTCTCGCCCTCTGTTTCAGCCGCTCTGATTCAGTCCCTCTGATTCAGCACCTCTGTTTCAGCCCCTTTGTTTCAGCCCCTCTGTTTCTCGCCCTCTGTTTCTCGCCCGCTGTTTCTCGCCCTCTGTTTTTCGCCCACTGTTTCAGCCCCTCTGTTTCTCGCCCTCTGTTTCAGCCCCTCTGTTTCAGCCCCTCTGTTTCTCGCCCTCTGTTTTAGCCCCTCTGTTTCTCGCCCTCTGTTTCAGCCCCTCGGTTTCTCGCCCTCTGTTTCAGCGCCTCGTTTCAGCCCCTCTGTTTCAGCCCCTCTGTTTCAGCCCCTCTGTTTCAGCCCCACTGTTTCTCGCCCTCTGTTTCTCGCCCTCTATTTCAGCCCCTCTGTTTCTCGCCCTCTGTTTCAGCCCCTCTGTTTCTCGCCCTCTGTTTCAGCCCCTCTGTTTCAGCCCCTCTGTTTCAGCCCCTCTGTTTCTCACCCTCTGTTTCAGCCCCTCTGTTTCTCGCCCTCTGTTTCAGCCCGTCTGTTTCAGCGCCTCTGATTCAGCCCCTCTGATTCAGCCCCTCTGTTTCTGCCCCGCTGTTTCAGCCCCACTGTTTTTCGCCCTCTGTATCTCACCCTCTGTTTCTCGCCCTCTGTTTCAGCACCTCTGTTTTTAGCCCTCTGTTTCAGCCCCTCTGTTTTTCGCCCTCTGTTTCAGCCCCTCTGTTTCAGCCTCTCTGTTTCAGCCCCTCTGATTCAGCGCCTCTGTTTCTCGCCCTCTGTTTCAGTCCCTCTGTTTCTCACCCTCTGTTTCTCGGCCCCTGTTTCAGCCCCTCTGATTCTCGCCCTCTGTTTCAGCCCCTCTGTTTCTCGCCCTCTGTTGCAGCCCCTCTGTTCCTCGCCCTCTGTTCCAGCCCCTCTGTTTCTCGCCATCTGTTTCAGCCCCTCTGTTTCAGCCCCTCTGTTTCAGCCCCTCTGTTTCTCGCCCTCTGTTTCAGCCCTTCTGTTTCAGCCCCTCTGTTTCTCGCCCTCTGTTTCAGCCCCTCTGTTTCTGGCCCTCTGTTTCAGCCCCTCTGTTTCTCGCCCTCTCTTTCAGCCCCTCTGTTTCAGCACCTCTGATTCAGCCACTCTGATTCATCCCCTCTGTTTCAGCCACACTGTTTCAGCCCCTCTGTTTCTCGCCCTCTGTTTGAGCCCCTCTGTTTCTTGCCCTCTGTTTCAGCCCCTCTGTTTCTCGCCCTCTGTTTCAGCCCCTCTGTTTCTCACCCTCTGTTTCTCACCCTCTGTTTCTCGCCCTCTGTTTCAGCCCCTCTGTTTTTCGCCCACTGTTTCAGCCCCGCTGTTTCCCGCCCTCTGTTTCAGCCCCTCTGATTCCGCCCCTCTGATTCAGCCCCTCTGTTTCCCGACCCTCTGTTTCCCGCCCCTCTGTTTCTGCCCCTCTGTTTCTAGCCCCCAGTTTCAGCCCCTCTGTATCTTGCCCACTGTTTCACCCCCTCTGTTTCAGCCCCTCTGTTTCTCGCCCTCTGTTTCAGCCCCTCTGTTTCTCGCCCTCTGTTTCAGCCCCTCTGTTTCAGCCCCTCTGTTTCAGCCCCTCTGTTTCTCGCCCTCTGTTTCAGCCCCTCTGTTTCTCGCCCTCTGTTTCAGCCCCTCTGATTCAGCCCCTCTGATTCTCGCCCTCTGATTCAGCCCCTCTGTTTCAGCCCCTCTAATTCAGCCCCTCTGATTCAGCCCCTCTGTTTCAGCCCCTCTGTTTCTCGCCCACTGTTTCAGCCCCTCTGCTTCTCACCCTCTGTTTCAGCCCCTATGATTCAACCCCTCTGTTTCAGCCCCTCTGATTCAGCCCCTCTGATTCAGCCCCTCTGTTTCTCGCCCTCTGTTTCAGCCCCTCTGTTTCTCGCCCTCTGTTTCTCACCCTCTGTTTCTCGCCCTCTGTTTCAGCCCCTCTGTTTTTCGCCCACTGTTTCAGCCCCGCTGTCTCTCGCTCTCTGTTTCAGCCCCTCTGATTCAGTCCCTCTGATTCAGCCCCTCTGTGTCCCGCCCCTCTGTTTCCCGCCCCTCTGTTTCAGCCCCTCAGTTTCTAGCCCCCAGTTTCAGCCCCTCTGTATCTCGCCCACTGTTTCACCCCTCTGTTTCAGCCCCTCTGTTTTTCGCCCTCTGTTTCAGCCCCTCTGTTTCTCGCCCTCTGTTTCAGCCCTTCTGTTTCTCGCCCTCTGTTTGAGCCCCTCTTTTTCTTGCCCTCTGTTTCAGCCCCTCTGTTTCTCACTGTCTGTTTCAGACCCTCTGATTCAGCCCCTCTGTTTCAGCCCCTCTGATTCAGCCCCTCTGATTCAGCCCCTCTGTTTCTCGCCCTCTGTTTCAGCCCCTCTGTTTCTCACCCTCTGTTTCTCACCCTCTGTTCCTCGCCCTCTGTTTCAGCCCCTCTGTTTTTCGCCCACTGTTTCAGCCCCGCTGTTTCTCGCCCTCTGTTTCAGCCCCTCTGATTCCGCCCCTCTGATTCAGCCCCTCTGTTTCCCAACCCTCTGTTTCCCGCCCCTCTGTTTCTGCCCCTCTGTTTCTAGCCCCCAGTTTCAGCCCCTCTGTATCTTGCCCACTGTTTCACCCCCTCTGTTTCAGCCCCTCTGTTTCTCGTCCTCTGTTTCAGCCCCTCTGTATCTCGCCCTCTGTTTCAGCCCCTCTGTTTCAGCCCCTCTGTTTCAGCCCCTCTGTTTCTCGCCCTCTGTGTCAGCCCCTCTGTTTCTCGCCCTCTGTTTCAGCCCCTCTGATTCAGCCCCTCTGATTCTCGCCCTCTGTTTCAGCCACTCTGTTTCTTGCCCTCTGTTCCAGCCCCTCTGTTTCTCGCCCTCTGTTTCTGCCCCTCTGTTTCAGCCCCTCTGTTTCAGCCCCTCTGTTTCAGCCCCTCTGTTTCTCGCCCTCTGTTTCAGCCCCTCTGTTTCAGCCCCTCTCTTTCAGCACCTCTGTTTCTCGCCCACTGTTTCAGCCCCTCTGTTTCTGGCCCTCTGTTTTTCGCCCGCTGTTTCAGCCCATCTGTTTTTCGCCCTCTGTTTCAGCCCCTCTGTTTCAGCCCCTCTGTTTCAGTCCTTCTGATTGAGCCCCTCTGCTTCAGCCCCTCTGTTTCAGCCCTTCTGTTTCTCGCCCTCTGTTTCAGCCCTTCTGTTTCTCGCCCTCTGTGTCAGCCCCTCTGTTTCTCGCCCTCTGTTTCAGCCCCTCTAATTCAGCCCCTCTGATTCAGCCCCTCTGTTTCAGCCCCTCTGTTTCTGGCCCTCTGTTTCAGCCACTCTGTTTCTCGCCCTCTGTTTCAGCCCCTCTGTTTCAGCACCTCTGATTCAGCCACTCTGATTCATCCCCTCTGTTTCAGCCACACTGTTTCAGCCCCTCTGTTTCTCTCCCTCTGTTTCTCACCCTCTGTTTCTCGCCCTCTGTTTCAGCCCCTTTGTTTTTCGCCCTCTGTTTCAGCCCATCTGTTTTTTGCCCTCTGTTTTAGCCCCTCTGTTTCAGCCCCTCTGTTTCAGCCTCTCTGATTCAGCCCCTCTGCTTCAGCCCCTCTGTTTCAGCCCTTCTGTTTCTCGCCCTCTGTTTGAGCCCCTCTGTTTCTTGCCCTCTGTTTCAGCCCCTCTGTTTCTCACTGTCTGTTTCAGACCCTCTGATTCAGCCCCTCTGTTTCAGCCACTCTGATTCAGCCCCTCTGATTCAGCCCCTCTGTCTCTCGCCCTCTGTTTCAGCCACTCTGTTTCGCACCTTCTGTTTCTCACCCTCTGTTTCTCGCCCTCTGTTTCAGCCCCTCTGTATCTCGCCCACTGTTTCACCCCTCTGTTTCAGCCCCTCTGTTTCTCGCCCTCTGTTTCAGCCCCTCTGTTTCTCGCCCTCTGTTTCAGCCCTTCTGTTTCAGCCCCTCTGTTTCAGCCCCTCTGTTTCTCGCCCTCTGTTTCAGCCCCTCTGTTTCTCGCCCTCTGTTTCAGCCCCTCTGTTTCTCGCCCTCTGTTTCAGCCACTCTGTTTCAGCCCCTCTGTTTCAGCCCCTCTGTTTCTCGCCCTCTGTTTCAGTCCCTCTGTTCCTGCCCCTCTGTTTCAGCCCCTCTGTTTCAGCCCCTCTGTTTCAGCCCCTCTGTTTCAGCCCCTCTGATTCAGCCCCTCTGCTTCAGCCCCTCTGTTTCAGCCATTCTGTTTCTCGCCCTCTGTTTCAGCCCCTCTGTTTCTCGCCCACTGTTTCAGCCTCTCTGTTTCTCGCCCTCTCTTTCAGCCCCTCTGTTTCAGCCCCTCTGTTTCTCGCCCTCTGTTTCAGCCCCACTGTTTCAGCCCCTCTGTTTCTCGCCCTCTGTTTCAGCCCCTCTGTTTCTGGCCCTCTGTTTCAGCCCCTCTGTTTCTCGCCCACTGTTTCAGCCCCTATGTTTCTCGCCCTCTGTTTCAGCCCCTCTGTTTCAGCACCTCTGATTCAGCCCCTCTGATTCATCCCCTCTGTTTCCGCCCCACTGTTTCAGCCCCTCTGTTCCTCACCCTCTGTTTCTCACCCTCTGTTTCTCGCCCTGTTTCAGCCCCTCTGTTTCTCGCCCTCTGTTTCAGCCCCTCTGCTATTCGCCCTCTGTTGCAGCCCCTCTGTTTCAGCCCCTCTGTTTCAGCCCCTCTGATTCAGCCCCTCTGCTTCAGCCCCTCTGTTTCAGCCATTCTGTTTCTCGCCCTCTGTTTCAGCCCCTCTGTTTCTCGCCCTCTGTTTCAGCCCCTGTGTTTCACGCCCTCTGTATCAGCCCCTCTGTTTCAGCCCCTCTGTTTCAGCCCCTCTGTTTCAGCCCCTCTGTTTCTCGCCCTCTGTTTCAGCCGCTGTGTTTCTTGCCCTCTGTTTCTCGCTCTCTGTTTCAGCCCCTCTGTTTCTGTCCCTCTGTTTCAGCCCCTCTGCTTCTCGCCCTCTGTTTCAGCCCCTGTGTTTCTCGCCCTCTGTTTCAGCCCCTCTGACTCAGTCCCTCTGATTCAGCCCCTCTGTTTCAGCCCCTCTGTTTCAGCCCCTCTGTTTGTCGCCCTCTGTTTCTCGCCCTCTGTTTCTTGCCCTCTGTTTCTCGCCCTCTGTTTCAGCCCCTCTGTTTCAGCCCCTCTGTTTCTCGTCCTCTGTTTCAGCCACTGTGTTTCACGCCCTCTGTTTCAGCCCATCTGTTTCAGCCCCTCTGTTTCAGCCCCTCTGTTTCAGCCCCTCTGTTTCTCGCCCTCTGTTTCAGCCCCTCTGTTTCTTGCCCTCTGTTTCTCGCCCTCTGTTTCAGCCCCTCTGTTTCAGCCCCTCTGTTTCAGACCCTCTGTTTCTCGCCCACTGTTTCAGCCCCTCTGTTTCTCGCCCTCTGTTTCAGCCCCTCTGTTTCTCGCCCTCTGTTCCAGCCCCTCTAATTCAGCCCCTCTGATTCAGCCCCTCTGTTTCAGCCCCTCTGTTTCTGGCCCTCTGTTTCAGCCCCTCTGTTTCTCGCCCTCTGTTTCAGCCCCTCTGTTTCAGCACCTCTGATTCAGCCACTCTGATTCATCCCCTCTGTTTCAGCCACACTGTTTCAGCCCCTCTGTTTCTCTCCCTCTGTTTCTCACCCTCTGTTTCTCGCCCTCTGTTTCAGCCCCTTTGTTTTTCGCCCTCTGTTTCAGCCCCTCTGTTTTTTGCCCTCTGTTTTAGCCCCTCTGTTTCAGCCCCTCTGTTTCAGCCTCTCTGATTCAGCCCCTCTGCTTCAGCCCCTCTGTTTCAGCCCTTCTGTTTCTCGCCCTCTGTTTGAGCCCCTCTGTTTCTTGCCCTCTGTTTCAGCCCCTCTGTTTCTCACTGTCTGTTTCAGACCCTCTGATTCAGCCCCTCTGTTTCAGCCACTCTGATTCAGCCCCTCTGCTTCAGCCCCTCTGTCTCTCGCCCTCTGTTTCAGCCACTCTGTTTCGCACCTTCTGTTTCTCACCCTCTGTTTCTCGCCCTCTGTTTCAGCCCCTCTGTATCTCGCCCACTGTTTCACCCCTCTGTTTCAGCCCCTCTGTTTCTCGCCCTCTGTTTCAGCCCCTCTGTTTCTCGCCCTCTGTTTCAGCCCTTCTGTTTCAGCCCCTCTGTTTCAGCCCCTCTGTTTCTCGCCCACTGTTTCAGCCCCTCTGTTTCTCGCCCTCTGTTTCAGCCCCTCTGTTTCTCGCCCTCTGTTTCAGCCACTCTGTTTCAGCCCCTCTGTTTCAGCCCCTCTGTTTCTCGCCCTCTGTTTCAGTCCCTCTGTTTCTGCCCCTCTGTTTCAGCCCCTCTGTTTCTGGCCCTCTGTTTCATCCCCTCTGTTTCTCGCCCTCTGTTTCAGCCCCTCTGTTTCAGCCCCTCTGTTTCAGCCCCTCTGTTTCAGTCCCTCTGTTTCTCGCCCTCTGCTTATCGCCCTCTGTTTCAGCCTCTCTGTTTCTCGCCCTCTGTTTCAGCCCCTCTGTTTCAGCCCCTCTGTTTCTCGCCCTCTGTTTCAGCCCCACTGTTTCAGCCCCTCTGTTTCTCGCCCTCTGTTTCAGCCCCTCTGATTCTGGCCCTCTGTTTCAGCCCCTCTGTTTCTCGCCCTCTGTTTCAGCCCCTATGTTTCTCGCCCTCTGTTTCAGCCCCTCTGTTTCAGCACCTCTGATTCAGCCCCTCTGATTCATCCCCTCTGTTTCCGCCCCACTGTTTCAGCCCCTCTGTTCCTCGCCCTCTGTTTCTCACCCTCTGTTTCTCGCCCTGTTTCAGCCCCTCTGTTTCTCGCCCTCTGTTTCAGCCCCTCTGTTTCTCGCCCTCTGTTTCAGCCCCTCTGTTTCAGCCCCTCTGTTTCAGCCCCTCTGTTTCAGCCCCTCTGTTTCTCGCCCTCTGTTTCAGCCCCTCTGTTTCTTGCCCTCTGTTTCTCGCCCTCTGTTTCAGCCCCTCTGTTTCAGCCCCTCTGTTTCAGCCCCTCTGTTTCAGACCCTCTGTTTCTCGCCCTAAGTTTCAGCCCCTCTTTTTCTCGCCCTCTGTTTCAGCCACTCTGATTCAGTCCCTCTGATTCAGCCCCTCTGTTTCAGACCCTCTGTTTCAGCCCCTCTGTTTCTCGCCCTCTATTTCTCCCCCTCTGTTTTTCGCCCTCTGTTTCAGCCCCTCTGTTTCTCGCCCTCTGTTTCAGCCACTCTGTTTCAGCCCCTCTGTTTCTCGCCCTCTGTTTCAGTCCCTCTGTTTCTCGCCCTCTGTTTCAGCCCCTCTATTTCAGCCCCTCTGTTTCTCGCCCTCTGTTTCAGCCCCTCTGTTTCAGCCCCTCTGTTTCAGCCCCTCTGTTTCTCGCCCTCTGTTTCAGTCCCTCTGCTTCTCGACGTCATTTCCTTCCCCTCTGTTTCTCGCCCTCTGTTTCATCACCTCTGTTTCAGCCCCTCTGTTTCAGCCCCTCTGTTTCAGCCCCTCTGTTTCAGTCCCTCTGTTTCTCGCCCTATGTGTCTCGCCCTCTGTTTCAGCCCCTCTGTTTCTCGCCCTCTGTTTCAGCCCCTGTGTTTCATGCCCTCTGTTTCAGCCCCTCTGTTTCAGCCCCTCTGTTTCTCGCCCTCTGTTTCAGCCCCAATGTTTCTTGCCCTATGTTTCCCGCCCTCTGTTTCAGCCCCTCTGTTTCAGCCCCTCTGTTTCAGCCCCTCTGTTTCTCGCCCTCTGTTTCAGCCGCTCTGATTCAGTCCCTCTGATTCAGCCCCTCCGTTTCAGCCCCTCTGTTTCAGCCCCTCTGTTTCTCGCCCTCTGTTTCTTCCCGTCGGTTTCTCGCCCTCTGTTTCATCACCTCTGTTTCAGCCCCTCTGTTTCAGCCCCTCTGTTTCTCGCCCTCTGTTTCAGCCCCTCTGTTTCTCGCCCTCTGTTTCAGCCTCTCTGTTTGAGCCCCTCTGTTTCAGCCCCTCTGTTTCAGTCCCTCTGTTTCTCGCCCTCTGTTACTCGCCCTCTGTTTCAGCCCCACTGTTTCTCGCCCTCTGTTTCAGCCCCTGTGTTTCATGCCCTCTGTTTCAGCCGCTCTCTTTCAGCCCCTCTGTTTCAGCCCCTCTGTTTCTCGCCCTCTGTTTCAGCCCCTCTGTTTCTCGCCCTCTGTTTCTCTCCCTCTGTTTCAGCCCCTCTGTTTCAGCCGCTCTGTTTCAGCCCCTCTGTTTCTCGCCCTCTGTTTCAGCCCCTCTGTTTCTCGCCCTCTGTTTCAGCCGCTCTGATTCAGTCCCTCTGATTCAGCACCTCTGTTTCAGCCCCTTTGTTTCAGCCCCTCTGTTTCTCGCCCTCTGTTTCTCGCCCGCTGTTTCTCGCCCTCTGTTTTTCGCCCACTGTTTCAGCCCCTCTATTTCTCGCCCTCTGTTTCAGCCCCTCTGTTTCAGCCCCTCTGTTTCTCGCCCTCTGTTTTAGCCCCTCTGTTTCTCGCCCTCTGTTTCAGCCCCTCGGTTTCTCGCCCTCTGTTTCAGCGCCTCGTTTCAGCCCCTCTGTTTCAGCCCCTCTGTTTCAGCCCCTCTGTTTCAGCCCCACTGTTTCTCGCCCTCTGTTTCTCGCCCTCTATTTCAGCCCCTCTGTTTCTCGCCCTCTGTTTCAGCCCCTCTGTTTCTCGCCCTCTGTTTCAGCCCCTCTGTTTCAGCCCCTCTGTTTCAGCCCCTCTGTTTCTCACCCTCTGTTTCAGCCCCTCTGTTTCTCGCCCTCTGTTTCAGCCCGTCTGTTTCAGCGCCTCTGATTCAGCCCCTCTGATTCAGCCCCTCTGTTTCTGCCCCGCTGTTTCAGCCCCACTGTTTTTCGCCCTCTGTATCTCACCCTCTGTTTCTCGCCCTCTGTTTCAGCACCTCTGTTTTTAGCCCTCTGTTTCAGCCCCTCTGTTTTTCGCCCTCTGTTTCAGCCCCTCTGTTTCAGCCTCTCTGTTTCAGCCCCTCTGATTCAGCGCCTCTGTTTCTCGCCCTCTGTTTCAGTCCCTCTGTTTCTCACCCTCTGTTTCTCGGCCCCTGTTTCAGCCCCTCTGATTCTCGCCCTCTGTTTCAGCCCCTCTGTTTCTCGCCCTCTGTTGCAGCCCCTCTGTTCCTCGCCCTCTGTTCCAGCCCCTCTGTTTCTCGCCCTCTGTTTCAGCCCCTCTGTTTCAGCCCCTCTGTTTCAGCCCCTCTGTTTCTCGCCCTCTGTTTCAGCCCTTCTGTTTCAGCCCCTCTGTTTCTCGCCCTCTGTTTCAGCCCCTCTGTTTCTGGCCCTCTGTTTCAGCCCCTCTGTTTCTCGCCCTCTCTTTCAGCCCCTCTGTTTCAGCACCTCTGATTCAGCCACTCTGATTCATCCCCTCTGTTTCAGCCACACTGTTTCAGCCCCTCTGTTTCTCGCCCTCTGTTTGAGCCCCTCTGTTTCTTGCCCTCTGTTTCAGCCCCTCTGTTTCTCGCCCTCTGTTTCAGCCCCTCTGTTTCTCACCCTCTGTTTCTCACCCTCTGTTTCTCGCCCTCTGTTTCAGCCCCTCTGTTTTTCGCCCACTGTTTCAGCCCCGCTGTTTCCCGCCCTCTGTTTCAGCCCCTCTGATTCCGCCCCTCTGATTCAGCCCCTCTGTTTCCCGACCCTCTGTTTCCCGCCCCTCTGTTTCTGCCCCTCTGTTTCTAGCCCCCAGTTTCAGCCCCTCTGTATCTTGCCCACTGTTTCACCCCCTCTGTTTCAGCCCCTCTGTTTCTCGCCCTCTGTTTCAGCCCCTCTGTTTCTCGCCCTCTGTTTCAGCCCCTCTGTTTCAGCCCCTCTGTTTCAGCCCCTCTGTTTCTCGCCCTCTGTTTCAGCCCCTCTGTTTCTCGCCCTCTGTTTCAGCCCCTCTGATTCAGCCCCTCTGATTCTCGCCCTCTGATTCAGCCCCTCTGTTTCAGCCCCTCTAATTCAGCCCCTCTGATTCAGCCCCTCTGTTTCAGCCCCTCTGTTTCTCGCCCACTGTTTCAGCCCCTCTGCTTCTCACCCTCTGTTTCAGCCCCTATGATTCAACCCCTCTGTTTCAGCCCCTCTGATTCAGCCCCTCTGATTCAGCCCCTCTGTTTCTCGCCCTCTGTTTCAGCCCCTCTGTTTCTCGCCCTCTGTTTCTCACCCTCTGTTTCTCGCCCTCTGTTTCAGCCCCTCTGTTTTTCGCCCACTGTTTCAGCCCCGCTGTCTCTCGCTCTCTGTTTCAGCCCCTCTGATTCAGTCCCTCTGATTCAGCCCCTCTGTGTCCCGCCCCTCTGTTTCCCGCCCCTCTGTTTCAGCCCCTCAGTTTCTAGCCCCCAGTTTCAGCCCCTCTGTATCTCGCCCACTGTTTCACCCCTCTGTTTCAGCCCCTCTGTTTTTCGCCCTCTGTTTCAGCCCCTCTGTTTCTCGCCCTCTGTTTCAGCCCTTCTGTTTCTCGCCCTCTGTTTGAGCCCCTCTTTTTCTTGCCCTCTGTTTCAGCCCCTCTGTTTCTCACTGTCTGTTTCAGACCCTCTGATTCAGCCCCTCTGTTTCAGCCCCTCTGATTCAGCCCCTCTGATTCAGCCCCTCTGTTTCTCGCCCTCTGTTTCAGCCCCTCTGTTTCTCACCCTCTGTTTCTCACCCTCTGTTCCTCGCCCTCTGTTTCAGCCCCTCTGTTTTTCGCCCACTGTTTCAGCCCCGCTGTTTCTCGCCCTCTGTTTCAGCCCCTCTGATTCCGCCCCTCTGATTCAGCCCCTCTGTTTCCCAACCCTCTGTTTCCCGCCCCTCTGTTTCTGCCCCTCTGTTTCTAGCCCCCAGTTTCAGCCCCTCTGTATCTTGCCCACTGTTTCACCCCCTCTGTTTCAGCCCCTCTGTTTCTCGTCCTCTGTTTCAGCCCCTCTGTATCTCGCCCTCTGTTTCAGCCCCTCTGTTTCAGCCCCTCTGTTTCAGCCCCTCTGTTTCTCGCCCTCTGTGTCAGCCCCTCTGTTTCTCGCCCTCTGTTTCAGCCCCTCTGATTCAGCCCCTCTGATTCTCGCCCTCTGTTTCAGCCACTCTGTTTCTTGCCCTCTGTTCCAGCCCCTCTGTTTCTCGCCCTCTGTTTCTGCCCCTCTGTTTCAGCCCCTCTGTTTCAGCCCCTCTGTTTCAGCCCCTCTGTTTCTCGCCCTCTGTTTCAGCCCCTCTGTTTCAGCCCCTCTCTTTCAGCACCTCTGTTTCTCGCCCACTGTTTCAGCCCCTCTGTTTCTGGCCCTCTGTTTTTCGCCCGCTGTTTCAGCCCATCTGTTTTTCGCCCTCTGTTTCAGCCCCTCTGTTTCAGCCCCTCTGTTTCAGTCCTTCTGATTGAGCCCCTCTGCTTCAGCCCCTCTGTTTCAGCCCTTCTGTTTCTCGCCCTCTGTTTCAGCCCCTCTGTTTCTCGCCCTCTGTTTCAGCCCCTCTTTTTCTCGCCCACTGTTTCAGCCCTTCTGATTCAGCCCCTCTGTTTCAGCCCCTCTAATTCAGCCCCTCTGATTCAGCCCCTCTGTTTCAGCCCCTCTGTTTCAGGCCCTCTGTTTCAGCCCCTCTGTTTCTCGCCCTCTGTTTCAGCCCCTCTGTTTCAGCACCTCTGATTCAGCCACTCTGATTCATCCCCTCTGTTTCAGCCACACTGTTTCAGCCCCTCTGTTTCTCTCCCTCTGTTTCTCACCCTCTGTTTCTCGCCCTCTGTTTCAGCCCCTTTGTTTTTCGCCCTCTGTTTCAGCCCATCTGTTTTTTGCCCTCTGTTTTAGCCCCTCTGTTTCAGCCCCTCTGTTTCAGCCTCTCTGATTCAGCCCCTCTGCTTCAGCCCCTCTGTTTCAGCCCTTCTGTTTCTCGCCCTCTGTTTGAGCCCCTCTGTTTCTTGCCCTCTGTTTCAGCCCCTCTGTTTCTCACTGTCTGTTTCAGACCCTCTGATTCAGCCCCTCTGTTTCAGCCACTCTGATTCAGCCCCTCTGATTCAGCCCCTCTGTCTCTCGCCCTCTGTTTCAGCCACTCTGTTTCGCACCTTCTGTTTCTCACCCTCTGTTTCTCGCCCTCTGTTTCAGCCCCTCTGTATCTCGCCCACTGTTTCACCCCTCTGTTTCAGCCCCTCTGTTTCTCGCCCTCTGTTTCAGCCCCTCTGTTTCTCGCCCTCTGTTTCAGCCCTTCTGTTTCAGCCCCTCTGTTTCAGCCCCTCTGTTTCTCGCCCTCTGTTTCAGCCCCTCTGTTTCTCGCCCTCTGTTTCAGCCCCTCTGTTTCTCGCCCTCTGTTTCAGCCACTCTGTTTCAGCCCCTCTGTTTCAGCCCCTCTGTTTCTCGCCCTCTGTTTCAGTCCCTCTGTTCCTGCCCCTCTGTTTCAGCCCCTCTGTTTCAGCCCCTCTGTTTCAGCCCCTCTGTTTCAGCCCCTCTGATTCAGCCCCTCTGCTTCAGCCCCTCTGTTTCAGCCATTCTGTTTCTCGCCCTCTGTTTCAGCCCCTCTGTTTCTCGCCCACTGTTTCAGCCTCTCTGTTTCTCGCCCTCTCTTTCAGCCCCTCTGTTTCAGCCCCTCTGTTTCTCGCCCTCTGTTTCAGCCCCACTGTTTCAGCCCCTCTGTTTCTCGCCCTCTGTTTCAGCCCCTCTGTTTCTGGCCCTCTGTTTCAGCCCCTCTGTTTCTCGCCCTCTGTTTCAGCCCCTATGTTTCTCGCCCTCTGTTTCAGCCCCTCTGTTTCAGCACCTCTGATTCAGCCCCTCTGATTCATCCCCTCTGTTTCCGCCCCACTGTTTCAGCCCCTCTGTTCCTCACCCTCTGTTTCTCACCCTCTGTTTCTCGCCCTGTTTCAGCCCCTCTGTTTCTCGCCCTCTGTTTCAGCCCCTCTGCTATTCGCCCTCTGTTGCAGCCCCTCTGTTTCAGCCCCTCTGTTTCAGCCCCTCTGATTCAGCCCCTCTGCTTCAGCCCCTCTGTTTCAGCCATTCTGTTTCTCGCCCTCTGTTTCAGCCCCTCTGTTTCTCGCCCTCTGTTTCAGCCCCTGTGTTTCACGCCCTCTGTATCAGCCCCTCTGTTTCAGCCCCTCTGTTTCAGCCCCTCTGTTTCAGCCCCTCTGTTTCTCGCCCTCTGTTTCAGCCGCTGTGTTTCTTGCCCTCTGTTTCTCGCTCTCTGTTTCAGCCCCTCTGTTTCTGTCCCTCTGTTTCAGCCCCTCTGCTTCTCGCCCTCTGTTTCAGCCCCTGTGTTTCTCGCCCTCTGTTTCAGCCCCTCTGACTCAGTCCCTCTGATTCAGCCCCTCTGTTTCAGCCCCTCTGTTTCAGCCCCTCTGTTTGTCGCCCTCTGTTTCTCGCCCTCTGTTTCTTGCCCTCTGTTTCTCGCCCTCTGTTTCAGCCCCTCTGTTTCAGCCCCTCTGTTTCTCGTCCTCTGTTTCAGCCACTGTGTTTCACGCCCTCTGTTTCAGCCCATCTGTTTCAGCCCCTCTGTTTCAGCCCCTCTGTTTCAGCCCCTCTGTTTCTCGCCCTCTGTTTCAGCCCCTCTGTTTCTTGCCCTCTGTTTCTCGCCCTCTGTTTCAGCCCCTCTGTTTCAGCCCCTCTGTTTCAGACCCTCTGCTTCTCGCCCACTGTTTCAGCCCCTCTGCTTCTCGCTCACTGTTTCAGCCCCTCTGTTTCAGCCCCTCTGTTTCTGGCCCTCTGTTTCAGCCCCTCTGTTTCTCGCCCTCTGTTTCAGCCCCTCTGTTTCAGCACCTCTGATTCAGCCACTCTGATTCATCCCCTCTGTTTCAGCCACACTGTTTCAGCCCCTCTGTTTCTCTCCCTCTGTTTCTCACCCTCTGTTTCTCGCCCTCTGTTTCAGCCCCTTTGTTTTTCGCCCTCTGTTTCAGCCCCTCTGTTTTTTGCCCTCTGTTTTAGCCCCTCTGTTTCAGCCCCTCTGTTTCAGCCTCTCTGATTCAGCCCCTCTGCTTCAGCCCCTCTGTTTCAGCCCTTCTGTTTCTCGCCCTCTGTTTGAGCCCCTCTGTTTCTTGCCCTCTGTTTCAGCCCCTCTGTTTCTCACTGTCTGTTTCAGACCCTCTGATTCAGCCCCTCTGTTTCAGCCACTCTGATTCAGCCCCTCTGCTTCAGCCCCTCTGTCTCTCGCCCTCTGTTTCAGCCACTCTGTTTCGCACCTTCTGTTTCTCACCCTCTGTTTCTCGCCCTCTGTTTCAGCCCCTCTGTATCTCGCCCACTGTTTCACCCCTCTGTTTCAGCCCCTCTGTTTCTCGCCCTCTGTTTCAGCCCCTCTGTTTCTCGCCCTCTGTTTCAGCCCTTCTGTTTCAGCCCCTCTGTTTCAGCCCCTCTGTTTCTCGCCCACTGTTTCAGCCCCTCTGTTTCTCGCCCTCTGTTTCAGCCCCTCTGTTTCTCGCCCTCTGTTTCAGCCACTCTGTTTCAGCCCCTCTGTTTCAGCCCCTCTGTTTCTCGCCCTCTGTTTCAGTCCCTCTGTTTCTGCCCCTCTGTTTCAGCCCCTCTGTTTCTGGCCCTCTGTTTCATCCCCTCTGTTTCTCGCCCTCTGTTTCAGCCCCTCTGTTTCAGCCCCTCTGTTTCAGCCCCTCTGTTTCAGTCCCTCTGTTTCTCGCCCTCTGCTTATCGCCCTCTGTTTCAGCCTCTCTGTTTCTCGCCCTCTGTTTCAGCCCCTCTGTTTCAGCCCCTCTGTTTCTCGCCCTCTGTTTCAGCCCCACTGTTTCAGCCCCTCTGTTTCTCGCCCTCTGTTTCAGCCCCTCTGATTCTGGCCCTCTGTTTCAGCCCCTCTGTTTCTCGCCCTCTGTTTCAGCCCCTATGTTTCTCGCCCTCTGTTTCAGCCCCTCTGTTTCAGCACCTCTGATTCAGCCCCTCTGATTCATCCCCTCTGTTTCTGCCCCACTGTTTCAGCCCCTCTGTTCCTCGCCCTCTGTTTCTCACCCTCTGTTTCTCGCCCTGTTTCAGCCCCTCTGTTTCTCGCCCTCTGTTTCAGCCCCTCTGCTTTTCGCCCTCTGTTTCAGCCCCTCTGTTTCAGCCCCTCTGTTTCAGCCCCTCTGATTCAGCCCCTCTGCTTCAGCCCCTCTGTTTCAGCCATTCTGTTTCTCGCCCTCTGTTTCAGCCCCTCTGTTTCTCGCCCTCTGTTTCAGCCCCTGTGTTCCACGCCCTCTGTATCAGCCCCTCTGTTTCAGCCCCTCTGTTTCAGCCCCTCTGTTTCAGCCCCTCTGTTTCTCGCCCTCTGTTTCAGCCGCTGTGTTTCTTGCCCTCTGTTTCTCGCTCTCTGTTTCAGCCCCTCTGTTTCTGTCCCTCTGTTTCAGCCCCTCTGATGCTCGCCCTCTGTTTCAGCCCCTGTGTTTCTCGCCCTCTGTTTCAGCCCCTCTGACTCAGTCCCTCTGTTTCAGCCCCTCTGTTTCTCGCCCTCTGTTTCAGCCCCTCTTTTTCTCGCCCACTGTTTCAGCCCTTCTGATTCAGCCCCTCTGTTTCAGCCCCTCTAATTCAGCCCCTCTGATTCAGCCCCTCTGTTTCAGCCCTCTGTTTCAGCCACACTGTTTCAGCCCCTCTGTTTCTCTCCCTCTGTTTCTCACCCTCTGTTTCTCGCCCTCTGTTTCAGCCCCTTTGTTTTTCGCCCTCTGTTTCAGCCCCTCTGTTTTTTGCCCTCTGTTTTAGCCCCTCTGTTTCAGCCCCTCTGTTTCAGCCTCTCTGATTCAGCCCCTCTGCTTCAGCCCCTCTGTTTCAGCCCTTCTGTTTCTCGCCCTCTGTTTGAGCCCCTCTGTTTCTTGCCCTCTGTTTCAGCCCCTCTGTTTCTCACTGTCTGTTTCAGACCCTCTGATTCAGCCCCTCTGTTTCAGCCACTCTGATTCAGCCCCTCTGATTCAGCCCCTCTGTCTCTCGCCCTCTGTTTCAGCCACTCTGTTTCGCACCTTCTGTTTCTCACCCTCTGTTTCTCGCCCTCTGTTTCAGCCCCTCTGTATCTCGCCCACTGTTTCACCCCTCTGTTTCAGCCCCTCTGTTTCTCGCCCTCTGTTTCAGCCCCTCTGTTTCTCGCCCTCTGTTTCAGCCCTTCTGTTTCAGCCCCTCTGTTTCAGCCCCTCTGTTTCTCGCCCTCTGTTTCAGCCCCTCTGTTTCTCGCCCTCTGTTTCAGCCCCTCTGTTTCTCGCCCTCTGTTTCAGCCACTCTGTTTCAGCCCCTCTGTTTCAGCCCCTCTGTTTCTCGCCCTCTGTTTCAGTCCCTCTGTTCCTGCCCCTCTGTTTCAGCCCCTCTGTTTCAGCCCCTCTGTTTCAGCCCCTCTGATTCAGTCCCTCTGATTCAGGCCCTCTGTTTCAGCCCCTCTGTTTCAGCCCCTCTGTTTCTCGCCCTCTGTTTCTCGCCCGCTGTTTCTTGCCCTCTGTTTTAGCCCCTCTGTTTTTCGCCCACTGTTTCAGCTCCTCTGTTTCTCGCCCTCTGTTTCATCCCCTCTGTTTCAGCCCCTCTGTTTCAGCCCCTCTGTTTCTCGCCCTCTGTTTTAGCCCCTCTGTTTCTCGCCCTCTGTTTCAGCCCCTCGGTTTCTCGCCCTCTGTTTCAGCCCCTCTTTTCAGCCCCTCTGTTTCAGCTCCTCTGTTTCAGCCCCTCTGTTTCAGCCACTCTGTTTCAGCCCCACTGTTTCAGCCCCTCTGTTTCAGCCCCTCTGTTTCTCGCCCTCTGTTTCAGCCCTTCTGTTTCTTGCCCTCTGTTTCTCGCCCTCTGTTTCAGCCCCTCTGTTTCAGCCCCTCTGTTTCAGCCCCTCTGTTTCAGCCCCTCTGTTTCTCGCCCTCTGTTTCAGCCCCTGTGTTTCTTGCCCTCTGTTTCTCGCTCTCTGTTTCAGCCCCTTTGTTTCACCCTCTCCGTTTCAGCCCCTCAGTTTCAGCCCTCCGTTTCTCGCCCTCTGTTTCAGCCACTCTGTTTCAGCCCCTCTGTTTCTCGCCCTCTGTTTCAGCCGCTGTGTTTCACGCCCTCTGTTTCAGCCACTCTGTTTCAGCCCCACTGTTTCAGCCCCTCTGTTTCAGCCCCTCTGTTTCTCGCCCTCTGTTTCAGCCCTTCTGTTTCTTGCCCTCTGTTTCTCGCCCTCTGTTTCAGCCCCTCTGTTTCAGCCCCTCTGTTTCAGCCCCTCTGTTTCAGACCCTCTGTTTCTCGCCCTCTGTTTCAGCCCCTCTGTTTCTCGCCCTCTGTTTCAGCCCCTCTGATTCTGTCCCTCTGATTCAGCCCCTCTGTTTCAGCCCCACTGTTTCAGCCCCTCTGTTTCTCGCCCTCTATTTCTCGCCCTCTGTTTTTCGCCCTCTGTTTTAGCCCCTCCATTTCTCGCCCTCTGTTTCAGCCACTCTGTTTCAGCCCCTCTGTTTCTCGCCCTCTGTTTCAGTCCCTCTGTTTCTCGCCCTCTGTTTCTTCCCCTCTGTTTCTCACCCTCTGTTTCATCACCTCTGTTTCAGCCCCTCTGTTTCAGCCCCTCTGTTTCAGCCCCTCTGTTTCAGCCCCTGTGTTTCTTGCCCTCTGTTTCTCGCCCTCTGTTTCAGCCCCTCTGTTTCTCGCCCTCTGTTTCAGTCCCTCTGTTCCTGCCCCTCTGTTTCAGCCCCTCTGTTTCAGCCCCTCTGTTTCAGCCCCTCTGTTTCAGCCCCTCTGATTCAGCCCCTCTGCTTCAGCCCCTCTGTTTCAGCCATTCTGTTTCTCGCCCTCTGTTTCAGCCCCTCTGTTTCTCGCCCACTGTTTCAGCCTCTCTGTTTCTCGCCCTCTCTTTCAGCCCCTCTGTTTCAGCCCCTCTGTTTCTCGCCCTCTGTTTCAGCCCCACTGTTTCAGCCCCTCTGTTTCTCGCCCTCTGTTTCAGCCCCTCTGTTTCTGGCCCTCTGTTTCAGCCCCTCTGTTTCTCGCCCTCTGTTTCAGCCCCTATGTTTCTCGCCCTCTGTTTCAGCCCCTCTGTTTCAGCACCTCTGATTCAGCCCCTCTGATTCATCCCCTCTGTTTCCGCCCCACTGTTTCAGCCCCTCTGTTCCTCACCCTCTGTTTCTCACCCTCTGTTTCTCGCCCTGTTTCAGCCCCTCTGTTTCTCGCCCTCTGTTTCAGCCCCTCTGCTATTCGCCCTCTGTTGCAGCCCCTCTGTTTCAGCCCCTCTGTTTCAGCCCCTCTGATTCAGCCCCTCTGCTTCAGCCCCTCTGTTTCAGCCATTCTGTTTCTCGCCCTCTGTTTCAGCCCCTCTGTTTCTCGCCCTCTGTTTCAGCCCCTGTGTTTCACGCCCTCTGTATCAGCCCCTCTGTTTCAGCCCCTCTGTTTCAGCCCCTCTGTTTCAGCCCCTCTGTTTCTCGCCCTCTGTTTCAGCCGCTGTGTTTCTTGCCCTCTGTTTCTCGCTCTCTGTTTCAGCCCCTCTGTTTCTGTCCCTCTGTTTCAGCCCCTCTGCTTCTCGCCCTCTGTTTCAGCCCCTGTGTTTCTCGCCCTCTGTTTCAGCCCCTCTGACTCAGTCCCTCTGATTCAGCCCCTCTGTTTCAGCCCCTCTGTTTCAGCCCCTCTGTTTGTCGCCCTCTGTTTCTCGCCCTCTGTTTCTTGCCCTCTGTTTCTCGCCCTCTGTTTCAGCCCCTCTGTTTCAGCCCCTCTGTTTCTCGTCCTCTGTTTCAGCCACTGTGTTTCACGCCCTCTGTTTCAGCCCATCTGTTTCAGCCCCTCTGTTTCAGCCCCTCTGTTTCAGCCCCTCTGTTTCTCGCCCTCTGTTTCAGCCCCTCTGTTTCTTGCCCTCTGTTTCTCGCCCTCTGTTTCAGCCCCTCTGTTTCAGCCCCTCTGTTTCAGACCCTCTGCTTCTCGCCCACTGTTTCAGCCCCTCTGCTTCTCGCTCACTGTTTCAGCCCCTCTGTTTCAGCCCCTCTGTTTCTGGCCCTCTGTTTCAGCCCCTCTGTTTCTCGCCCTCTGTTTCAGCCCCTCTGTTTCAGCACCTCTGATTCAGCCACTCTGATTCATCCCCTCTGTTTCAGCCACACTGTTTCAGCCCCTCTGTTTCTCTCCCTCTGTTTCTCACCCTCTGTTTCTCGCCCTCTGTTTCAGCCCCTTTGTTTTTCGCCCTCTGTTTCAGCCCCTCTGTTTTTTGCCCTCTGTTTTAGCCCCTCTGTTTCAGCCCCTCTGTTTCAGCCTCTCTGATTCAGCCCCTCTGCTTCAGCCCCTCTGTTTCAGCCCTTCTGTTTCTCGCCCTCTGTTTGAGCCCCTCTGTTTCTTGCCCTCTGTTTCAGCCCCTCTGTTTCTCACTGTCTGTTTCAGACCCTCTGATTCAGCCCCTCTGTTTCAGCCACTCTGATTCAGCCCCTCTGCTTCAGCCCCTCTGTCTCTCGCCCTCTGTTTCAGCCACTCTGTTTCGCACCTTCTGTTTCTCACCCTCTGTTTCTCGCCCTCTGTTTCAGCCCCTCTGTATCTCGCCCACTGTTTCACCCCTCTGTTTCAGCCCCTCTGTTTCTCGCCCTCTGTTTCAGCCCCTCTGTTTCTCGCCCTCTGTTTCAGCCCTTCTGTTTCAGCCCCTCTGTTTCAGCCCCTCTGTTTCTCGCCCACTGTTTCAGCCCCTCTGTTTCTCGCCCTCTGTTTCAGCCCCTCTGTTTCTCGCCCTCTGTTTCAGCCACTCTGTTTCAGCCCCTCTGTTTCAGCCCCTCTGTTTCTCGCCCTCTGTTTCAGTCCCTCTGTTTCTGCCCCTCTGTTTCAGCCCCTCTGTTTCTGGCCCTCTGTTTCATCCCCTCTGTTTCTCGCCCTCTGTTTCAGCCCCTCTGTTTCAGCCCCTCTGTTTCAGCCCCTCTGTTTCAGTCCCTCTGTTTCTCGCCCTCTGCTTATCGCCCTCTGTTTCAGCCTCTCTGTTTCTCGCCCTCTGTTTCAGCCCCTCTGTTTCAGCCCCTCTGTTTCTCGCCCTCTGTTTCAGCCCCACTGTTTCAGCCCCTCTGTTTCTCGCCCTCTGTTTCAGCCCCTCTGATTCTGGCCCTCTGTTTCAGCCCCTCTGTTTCTCGCCCTCTGTTTCAGCCCCTATGTTTCTCGCCCTCTGTTTCAGCCCCTCTGTTTCAGCACCTCTGATTCAGCCCCTCTGATTCATCCCCTCTGTTTCTGCCCCACTGTTTCAGCCCCTCTGTTCCTCGCCCTCTGTTTCTCACCCTCTGTTTCTCGCCCTGTTTCAGCCCCTCTGTTTCTCGCCCTCTGTTTCAGCCCCTCTGCTTTTCGCCCTCTGTTTCAGCCCCTCTGTTTCAGCCCCTCTGTTTCAGCCCCTCTGATTCAGCCCCTCTGCTTCAGCCCCTCTGTTTCAGCCATTCTGTTTCTCGCCCTCTGTTTCAGCCCCTCTGTTTCTCGCCCTCTGTTTCAGCCCCTGTGTTCCACGCCCTCTGTATCAGCCCCTCTGTTTCAGCCCCTCTGTTTCAGCCCCTCTGTTTCAGCCCCTCTGTTTCTCGCCCTCTGTTTCAGCCGCTGTGTTTCTTGCCCTCTGTTTCTCGCTCTCTGTTTCAGCCCCTCTGTTTCTGTCCCTCTGTTTCAGCCCCTCTGATGCTCGCCCTCTGTTTCAGCCCCTGTGTTTCTCGCCCTCTGTTTCAGCCCCTCTGACTCAGTCCCTCTGTTTCAGCCCCTCTGTTTCTCGCCCTCTGTTTCAGCCCCTCTTTTTCTCGCCCACTGTTTCAGCCCTTCTGATTCAGCCCCTCTGTTTCAGCCCCTCTAATTCAGCCCCTCTGATTCAGCCCCTCTGTTTCAGCCCTCTGTTTCAGCCACACTGTTTCAGCCCCTCTGTTTCTCTCCCTCTGTTTCTCACCCTCTGTTTCTCGCCCTCTGTTTCAGCCCCTTTGTTTTTCGCCCTCTGTTTCAGCCCCTCTGTTTTTTGCCCTCTGTTTTAGCCCCTCTGTTTCAGCCCCTCTGTTTCAGCCTCTCTGATTCAGCCCCTCTGCTTCAGCCCCTCTGTTTCAGCCCTTCTGTTTCTCGCCCTCTGTTTGAGCCCCTCTGTTTCTTGCCCTCTGTTTCAGCCCCTCTGTTTCTCACTGTCTGTTTCAGACCCTCTGATTCAGCCCCTCTGTTTCAGCCACTCTGATTCAGCCCCTCTGATTCAGCCCCTCTGTCTCTCGCCCTCTGTTTCAGCCACTCTGTTTCGCACCTTCTGTTTCTCACCCTCTGTTTCTCGCCCTCTGTTTCAGCCCCTCTGTATCTCGCCCACTGTTTCACCCCTCTGTTTCAGCCCCTCTGTTTCTCGCCCTCTGTTTCAGCCCCTCTGTTTCTCGCCCTCTGTTTCAGCCCTTCTGTTTCAGCCCCTCTGTTTCAGCCCCTCTGTTTCTCGCCCTCTGTTTCAGCCCCTCTGTTTCTCGCCCTCTGTTTCAGCCCCTCTGTTTCTCGCCCTCTGTTTCAGCCACTCTGTTTCAGCCCCTCTGTTTCAGCCCCTCTGTTTCTCGCCCTCTGTTTCAGTCCCTCTGTTCCTGCCCCTCTGTTTCAGCCCCTCTGTTTCAGCCCCTCTGTTTCAGCCCCTCTGATTCAGTCCCTCTGATTCAGGCCCTCTGTTTCAGCCCCTCTGTTTCAGCCCCTCTGTTTCTCGCCCTCTGTTTCTCGCCCGCTGTTTCTTGCCCTCTGTTTTAGCCCCTCTGTTTTTCGCCCACTGTTTCAGCTCCTCTGTTTCTCGCCCTCTGTTTCATCCCCTCTGTTTCAGCCCCTCTGTTTCAGCCCCTCTGTTTCTCGCCCTCTGTTTTAGCCCCTCTGTTTCTCGCCCTCTGTTTCAGCCCCTCGGTTTCTCGCCCTCTGTTTCAGCCCCTCTTTTCAGCCCCTCTGTTTCAGCTCCTCTGTTTCAGCCCCTCTGTTTCAGCCACTCTGTTTCAGCCCCACTGTTTCAGCCCCTCTGTTTCAGCCCCTCTGTTTCTCGCCCTCTGTTTCAGCCCTTCTGTTTCTTGCCCTCTGTTTCTCGCCCTCTGTTTCAGCCCCTCTGTTTCAGCCCCTCTGTTTCAGCCCCTCTGTTTCAGCCCCTCTGTTTCTCGCCCTCTGTTTCAGCCCCTGTGTTTCTTGCCCTCTGTTTCTCGCTCTCTGTTTCAGCCCCTTTGTTTCACCCTCTCCGTTTCAGCCCCTCAGTTTCAGCCCTCCGTTTCTCGCCCTCTGTTTCAGCCACTCTGTTTCAGCCCCTCTGTTTCTCGCCCTCTGTTTCAGCCGCTGTGTTTCACGCCCTCTGTTTCAGCCACTCTGTTTCAGCCCCACTGTTTCAGCCCCTCTGTTTCAGCCCCTCTGTTTCTCGCCCTCTGTTTCAGCCCTTCTGTTTCTTGCCCTCTGTTTCTCGCCCTCTGTTTCAGCCCCTCTGTTTCAGCCCCTCTGTTTCAGCCCCTCTGTTTCAGACCCTCTGTTTCTCGCCCTCTGTTTCAGCCCCTCTGTTTCTCGCCCTCTGTTTCAGCCCCTCTGATTCTGTCCCTCTGATTCAGCCCCTCTGTTTCAGCCCCACTGTTTCAGCCCCTCTGTTTCTCGCCCTCTATTTCTCGCCCTCTGTTTTTCGCCCTCTGTTTTAGCCCCTCCATTTCTCGCCCTCTGTTTCAGCCACTCTGTTTCAGCCCCTCTGTTTCTCGCCCTCTGTTTCAGTCCCTCTGTTTCTCGCCCTCTGTTTCTTCCCCTCTGTTTCTCACCCTCTGTTTCATCACCTCTGTTTCAGCCCCTCTGTTTCAGCCCCTCTGTTTCAGCCCCTCTGTTTCAGCCCCTGTGTTTCTTGCCCTCTGTTTCTCGCTCTCTGTTTCAGCCCCTCTGTTTCTCGCTCTCTGTTTCAGCCCCTCTGTTTCAGCGCCTCTGTTTCAGCACCTGTTTCAGCCCCTCTGTTTCTCGCCCTCTGTTTCAGCCCCTCTGTTTCTCGCCCTCTGTTTCAGCCCCTCTGATTCAGTCCCTCTGATCAGCCCCTCTTTTTCAGCCCCTCTGTTTCAGCCCCTCTGTTTCACGCCCTCTGTTTCAACCCCTCTGTTTCTCGCCCTCTGTTTCTCGCCCTCTGTTTCAGCCCCTCTTTTTCAGCCCCTCTGTTTCAGCCCCCCAGTTTCTCGCCCTCTGTTTCAGCCACTGTGTTTCACGCCCTCTGTTTCAGCCCCTCTGTTTCAGCCCCTCTGTTTCAGCCCCTCTGTTTCTCGCCCTCTGTTTCAGCCCCTCTGTTTCATGCCCTCTGTTTCTCGCCCTCTGTTTCAGCCCCTCTGTTTCAGCCCCTATGTTTCATACCCTCTGTTTCTCGCCCTCTGTTTCAGCCCCTCTGTTTCTCGCCCTCTGTTTCAGCCCCTCTGATTCAGTCCCTCTGATTCAGCACCTCTGTTTCAGCCCCTCTGTTTCAGCCCCTCTGTTTCTCGCACTCTGTTTCTCGCCCTCTGTTTTTTGCCCTCTGTTTCAGCCCCTCTGTTTCTCGCCCTCTGTTTCAGCCACTCTGTTTCAGCCCCTCTGTTTCTCGTCCTCTGTTTCAGTCCATCTGTTTCTCGTCCTTTGTTTCAGCCCCTCTGTTTCAGCCCCTCTGTTTCTCGCCCTCTGTTTCAGCCCCTCTGTTTCAGCCCCTCTGTTTCAGCCCCTCTGTTTCTCGCCCTCTGTTTCAGCCCCTCTGTTTCTCGCCCTCTGTTTCTTCCCCTCTGTTTCTCGCCTTCTGTTTCATCACCTCTGTTTCAGCCCCTCTGTTTCAGCCCCTCTGTTTCAGCCCCTCTGTTTCTCGCCCTCTGTTTCAGCCCCTCTGTTTCTCGCCCCTCTATTTCAGCCCCTCTGTTTCAGCCCCTCTGTTTCAGCCCCTCTGTTTCAGCCCCTCTGTTTCAGTCCCTCTGTTTCTCGCCCTCTGTTTCAGCCCCTCTGTTTCAGCCCCTCTGTTTCTCGCCCTCTGTTTCAGCCCCTGTGTTTCATGCCCTCTGTTTCAGCAACTCTGTTTCTTGCCCTCTGTTTCTCGCCCTCTGTTTCAGCACCTCTGTTTCAGCCCCTCTGTTTCAGCCCCTCTGTTTCAGCCCCTCTTTTCTCGCCCTCTGTTTCTTCCGCTCTGTTTCTCGCCCTCTGTTTCATCACCTCTGTTTCAGCCCCTCTGTTTCAGCCCCTCTGTTTCTCGCCCTCTGTTTCAGCCCCTCTGTTTCACGCCCTCTGTTTCAGCCCCTCTGTTTCAGCCCCTCTGTTTCAGTCCCTCTGTTTCTCGCCCTCTGTTTCTCGCCCTCTGTTTCAGCCCCGCTGTTTCTCGCCCTCTGTTTCAGCCCCTGTGTTTCATGCCCTCTGTTTCAGCCCCTCTGTTTCAGCCCCTCTGTTTCAGCCCCTCTGTTTCTCGCCCTCTGTTTCAGCCCCTCTGTTTCTTGCCCTCTGTTTCTCGCCCTCTGTTTCAGCCCCTCTGTTTCAGCCCCTCGGTTTCAGCCCCTCTGTTTCTCGCCCTCTGTTTCAGCCCCTGTGTTTCACGCCCTCTGTTTCAGCCCCTCTGTTTCAGCCCCTCTGTTTCAGCCCCTCTGTTTCTCGCCGTCTGTTTCAGCCCCTCTGATTCAGTCCCTCTGATCAGCCCCTCTGTTTCAGCCCCTCTGTTTCAGCCCCTCTGTTTCTCGCCCTCTGTTTCTCGCCCTGTGTTTCTTGCCCTCTGTTTCTCGCCCTCTGTTTCAGCCCCTCTTTATCAGCCCCTCTGTTTCATCCCCCCTGTTTCTCGCCCTCTGTTTCAGCCACTGTGTTTCACGCCCTCTGTTTCAGCCCCTCTGTTTCAGCCCCTCTGTTTCTCGCCCTCTGTTTCAGCCCCTCTGTTTCTTGCCCTCTGTTTCTCGCCCTCTGTTTCAGCCCCTCTGTTTCAGCTACTCTGTTTCAGACCCTCTGTTTCTCGCCCTTTGGTTCAGCCCCTCTGTTTCTCGCCCTCTGTTTCATCCCCTCTGATTCAGTCCCTCTGATTCAGCAGCTCTGTTTCAGCCCCTCTGTTTCAGCCCCTCTGTTTCTCGCCCTCTGTTTCATCACCTCTGTTTCAGCCCCTCTGTTACAGCCCCTCTGTTTCAGCCCCTCTGTTTCTCGTCCTCTGTTTCAGTCCCTCTGTTTCTCGCCCTCTATTTCAGCCCCTCTGTTTCAGCCCCTCTGTTTCAGCCCCTCTGTTTCTCGCCCTCTGTTTCAGCCCCTCTGTTTCAGCCCCTCTGTTTCAGCCCCTCTGTTTCTCGCCCTCTGTTTCAGCCCCTCTGTTTCAGCCCCTCTGTTTCAGTCCCTCTGTTTCTCGCCCTATGTTTCTCACCCTCTGTTTCAGCCCCTCTGTTTCTCGCCCTCTGTTTCAGCCCCTGTGTTTCATGCCCTCTGTTTCAGCCCCTCTGTTTCAGCCCCTCTGTTTCAGCAACTCTGTTTCTTGCCCTCTGTTTCTCGCCCTCTGTTTCAGCCCCTCTGTTTCAGCCCCTCTGTTTCTCGCCCTCTGTTTCTGCCCCTCTGTTTCTCGCCCTCTGTTTCAGCCGCTCTGATTCAGTCCCTCTGATTCAGCCCCTCTGTTTCAGCCCCTCTGTTTCAGCCCCTCTGTTTCTCGCCCTCTGTTTCATCACCTCTGTTTCAGCCCCTCTGTTTCAGCCCCTCTGTTTCTCGCCCTCTGTTTCAGCCCCTCTGTTTCAGCCCCTCTGTTTCAGCCCCTCTGTTTCAGTCCGTCTGTTTCTCGCCCTCTGTTTCTCGCCCTCTGTTTCAGCCCCGCTGTTTCTCGCCTTCTGTAAAAGCCCCTGTGTTTCATGCCCTCTGTTTCAGCCCCTCTGTTTCAGCCCCTCTGTTTCAGCCCCTCTGTTTCTCGCCCTCTGTTTCAGCCCCTCTGTTTCTTGCACTCTGTTTCTCGCCCTCTATTTCAGCCCCTCTGTTTCAGCCCCTCTGATTCAGTCCCTCTGATTCAGGCCCTCTGTTTCAGCCCCTCTGTTTCAGCCCCTCTGTTTCTCGCCCTCTGTTTCTCGCCCGCTGTTTCTCGCCCTCTGTTTTAGCCCCTCTGTTTTTCGCCCACTGTTTCAGCTCCTCTGTTTCTCGCCCTCTGTTTCATCCCCTCTGTTTCAGCCCCTCTGTTTCAGCCCCTCTGTTTCTCGCCCTCTGTTTTAGCCCCTCTGTTTCTCGCCCTCTGTTTCAGCCCCTCGGTTTCTCGCCCTCTGTTTCAGCCCCTCTTTTCAGCCCCTCTGTTTCAGCTCCTCTGTTTCAGCCCCTCTGTTTCAGCCACTCTGTTTCAGCCCCACTGTTTCAGCCCCTCTGTTTCAGCCCCTCTGTTTCTCGCCCTCTGTTTCAGCCCTTCTGTTTCTTGCCCTCTGTTTCTCGCCCTCTGTTTCAGCCCCTCTGTTTCAGCCCCTCTGTTTCAGCCCCTCTGTTTCAGACCCTCTGTTTCTCGCCCTCTGTTTCAGCCCCTCTGTTTCTCGCCCTCTGTTTCAGCCCTTCTGATTCCGTCCCTCTGATTCAGCCCCTCTGTTTCAGCCCCACTGTTTCAGCCCCTCTGTTTCTCGCCCTCTATTTCTAGCCCTCTGTTTTTCGCCCTCTGTTTCAGCCCCTCCATTTCTCGCCCTCTGTTTCAGCCACTCTGTTTCAGCCCCTCTGTTTCTCGCCCTCTGTTTCAGTCCCTCTGTTTCTCGCCCTCTGTTTCTTCCCCTCTGTTTCTCGCCCTCTGTTTCATCACCTCTGTTTCAGCCCCTCTCTTTCAGTCCCTCTGTTTCTCGCCCTCTGTTCCTCCCCCTCTGTTTCAGCCCCTCTGTTTCTCGCCCTCTGTTTCAGCCCCTGTGTTTCACGCCCTCTGTTTCAGCCCCTCTGTTTCAGCCCCTCTGTTTCAACCCCTCTGTTTCAGCCCCTCTGTTTCAGCCCCTGTGTTTCTTGCCCTCTGTTTCTCGCTCTCTGTTTCAGCCCCTCTGTTTCAGCGCCTCTGTTTCAGCCCCTCTGTTTCAGCCCCTCTGTTTCTCGCCCTCTGTTTCAGCCCCTCTGTTTCACGCCCTCTGTTTCAACCCCTCTGTTTCTTGCCCTCTGTTTCTCGCCCTCTGTTTCAGCCCCTCTTTTTCAGCCCCTATGTTTCAGCCCCCCTGTTTCTCGCCCTCTGTTTCAGCCACTGTGTTTCACGCCCTCTGTTTCAGCCCCTCTGTTTCACGCCCTCTGTTTCAACCCCTCTGTTTCTTGCCCTCTGTTTCTCGCCCTCTGTTTCAGCCCCTCTTTTTCAGCCCTTCTGTTTCAGCCCCCCTGTTTCTCGCCCTCTGTTTCAGCCACTGTGTTTCACGCCCTCTGTTTCAGCCCCTCTGTTTCAGCCCCTCTGTTTCAGCCCCTCTGTTTCAGCCCCTCTGTTTCTCGCCCTCTGTTTCAGCCCCTCTGTTTCTTGCCCTCTGTTTCTCGCCCTCTGTTTCAGCCCCTCTGTTTCAGCCCCTCTGTTTCAGACCCTCTGTTTCTCGCCCTCTGTTTCAGCCACTCTGTTTCAGCCCCTCTGTTTCTCGTCCTCTGTTTCAGTCCCTCTGTTTCTCGTCCTCAGTTTCAGCCCCTCTGTTTCAGCCCCTCTGTTTCTCGCCCTCTGTTTCAGCCCCTCTGTTTCAGCCCCTCTGTTTCTCGCCCTCTGTTTCAGCCCCTCTGTTTATCGCCCTCTGTTTCAGTCCCTCTGTTTCAGCCCCTCTGTTTCAGTCCCTCTGTTTCTCGCCCTATGTTTCTCGCCCTCTGTTTCAGCCCCTCTGTTTCTCGCCCTCTGTTTCAGCCCCTGTGTTTCATGCCCTCTGTTTCAGACCCTCTGTTTCAGCCCCTCTGTTTCAGCAACTCTGTTTCTTGCCCTCTGTTTCTCGCCCTCTGTTTCAGCCCCTCTGTTTCAGCCCCTCTGTTTCAGCCCCTCTGTTTCAGCCCCTCTGTTTCTCGCCCTCTGTTTCAGCCCCTCTGTTTCTCGCCCTCTGTTTCAGCCGCTCTGATTCAGCCCCTCTGATTCAGCCCCTCTGTTTCAGCCCCTCTGTTTCAGCCCCTCTGTTTCTCGCCCTCTGTTTCTTCCCCTCTGTTTCTCGCCCTCTGTTTCATCACCTCTGTTTCAGCCCCTCTGTTTCAGCCCCTCTGTTTCTCGCCCTCTGTTTCAGCCCCTCTGTTTCAGCCCCTCTGTTTCAGCCCCTCTGTTTCAGTCCCTCTGTTTCTCGCCCTCTGTTTCTCGCCCTCTGTTTCAGCCCCGCTGTTTCTCGCCCTCTGTTTCAGCCCCTGTGTTTCATGCCCTCTGTTTCAGCCCCTCTGTTTCAGCCCCTCTGTTTCTCGCCCTCGGTTTCAGCCCCTCTGTTTCTCGCCCTCTGTTTCAGCCCCTCTGTTTCAGCCCATCTGTTTCAGCCCTTCTGCTTCAGCCCGTCTCTTTCTCGCCCTCTGTTTCAGCCCCTCTGTTTCTCGCCCTCTGTTTCAGCCCCTCTGATTCCGTCCCTCTGATTCAGCCCCTCTGTTTCAGCCCCACTGTTTCAGCCCCTCTGTTTCTCGCCCTCTATTTCTCGCCCTCTGTTTTTCGCCCTCTGTTTCAGCCCCTCCATTTCTCGCCCTCTGTTTCAGCCACTCTGTTTCAGCCCCTCTGTTTCTCGCCCTCTGTTTCAGTCCCTCTGTTTCTCGCCCTCTGTTTCTTCCCCTCTGTTTCTCGCCCTCTGTTTCATCACCTCTGTTTCATCACCTCTGTTTCAGCCCCTCTGTTTCAGCCCCTCTGTTTCATCACCTCTGTTTCAGCCCCTCTGTTCCTCCCCCTCTGTTTCAGCCCCTCTGTTTCTCGCCCTCTGTTTCAGCCCCTGTGTTTCACGCCCTCTGTTTCAGCCCCTCTGTTTCAGCCCCTCTGTTTCAACCCCTCTGTTTCAGCCCCTCTGTTTCAGCCCCTGTGTTTCTTGCCCTCTGTTTCTCGCTCTCTGTTTCAGCCCCTCTGTTTCAGCGCCTCTGTTTCAGCCCCTCTGTTTCAGCCCCTCTGTTTCTCGCCCTCTGTTTCAGCCCCTCTGTTTCTCGCCCTCTGTTTCAGCCCCTCTGATTCAGTCCCTCTGATCAGCCCCTCTGTTTCAGCCCCTCTGTTTCAGCCCCTCTGTTTCACGCCCTCTGTTTCAACCCCTCTGTTTCTCGCCCTCTGTTTCTCGCCCTCTGTTTCAGCCCCTCTTTTTCAGCCCCTCTGTTTCAGCCCCCCTGTATCTCGCCCTCTGTTTCAGCCACTGTGTTTCACGCCCTCTGTTTCAGCCCCTCTGTTTCTTGCCCTCTGTTTCTCGCCCTCTGTTTCAGCCCCTCTGTTTCAGCCCCTCTGTTTCAGCCCCTCTGTTTCTCGCCCTCTGTTTCAGCCCCTCTGTTTCTCGCCCTCTGTTTCTCGCCCGCTGTTTCTCGCCCTCTGTTTTAGCCCCTCTGTTTTTCGCCCACTGTTTCAGCTCCTCTGTTTCTCGCCCTCTGTTTCATCCCCTCTGTTTCAGCCCCTCTGTTTCAGCCCCTCTGTTTCTCGCCCTCTGTTTTAGCCCCTCTGTTTCTCGCCCTCTGTTTCAGCCCCTCGGTTTCTCGCCCTCTGTTTCAGCCCCTCTTTTCAGCCCCTCTGTTTCAGCTCCTCTGTTTCAGCCCCTCTGTTTCAGCCACTCTGTTTCAGCCCCACTGTTTCAGCCCCTCTGTTTCAGCCCCTCTGTTTCTCGCCCTCTGTTTCAGCCCTTCTGTTTCTTGCCCTCTGTTTCTCGCCCTCTGTTTCAGCCCCTCTGTTTCAGCCCCTCTGTTTCAGCCCCTCTGTTTCAGACCCTCTGTTTCTCGCCCTCTGTTTCAGCCCCTCTGTTTCTCGCCCTCTGTTTCAGCCCTTCTGATTCCGTCCCTCTGATTCAGCCCCTCTGTTTCAGCCCCACTGTTTCAGCCCCTCTGTTTCTCGCCCTCTATTTCTAGCCCTCTGTTTTTCGCCCTCTGTTTCAGCCCCTCCATTTCTCGCCCTCTGTTTCAGCCACTCTGTTTCAGCCCCTCTGTTTCTCGCCCTCTGTTTCAGTCCCTCTGTTTCTCGCCCTCTGTTTCTTCCCCTCTGTTTCTCGCCCTCTGTTTCATCACCTCTGTTTCAGCCCCTCTCTTTCAGTCCCTCTGTTTCTCGCCCTCTGTTCCTCCCCCTCTGTTTCAGCCCCTCTGTTTCTCGCCCTCTGTTTCAGCCCCTGTGTTTCACGCCCTCTGTTTCAGCCCCTCTGTTTCAGCCCCTCTGTTTCAACCCCTCTGTTTCAGCCCCTCTGTTTCAGCCCCTGTGTTTCTTGCCCTCTGTTTCTCGCTCTCTGTTTCAGCCCCTCTGTTTCAGCGCCTCTGTTTCAGCCCCTCTGTTTCAGCCCCTCTGTTTCTCGCCCTCTGTTTCAGCCCCTCTGTTTCACGCCCTCTGTTTCAACCCCTCTGTTTCTTGCCCTCTGTTTCTCGCCCTCTGTTTCAGCCCCTCTTTTTCAGCCCCTATGTTTCAGCCCCCCTGTTTCTCGCCCTCTGTTTCAGCCACTGTGTTTCACGCCCTCTGTTTCAGCCCCTCTGTTTCACGCCCTCTGTTTCAACCCCTCTGTTTCTTGCCCTCTGTTTCTCGCCCTCTGTTTCAGCCCCTCTTTTTCAGCCCTTCTGTTTCAGCCCCCCTGTTTCTCGCCCTCTGTTTCAGCCACTGTGTTTCACGCCCTCTGTTTCAGCCCCTCTGTTTCAGCCCCTCTGTTTCAGCCCCTCTGTTTCAGCCCCTCTGTTTCTCGCCCTCTGTTTCAGCCCCTCTGTTTCTTGCCCTCTGTTTCTCGCCCTCTGTTTCAGCCCCTCTGTTTCAGCCCCTCTGTTTCAGACCCTCTGTTTCTCGCCCTCTGTTTCAGCCACTCTGTTTCAGCCCCTCTGTTTCTCGTCCTCTGTTTCAGTCCCTCTGTTTCTCGTCCTCAGTTTCAGCCCCTCTGTTTCAGCCCCTCTGTTTCTCGCCCTCTGTTTCAGCCCCTCTGTTTCAGCCCCTCTGTTTCTCGCCCTCTGTTTCAGCCCCTCTGTTTATCGCCCTCTGTTTCAGTCCCTCTGTTTCAGCCCCTCTGTTTCAGTCCCTCTGTTTCTCGCCCTATGTTTCTCGCCCTCTGTTTCAGCCCCTCTGTTTCTCGCCCTCTGTTTCAGCCCCTGTGTTTCATGCCCTCTGTTTCAGACCCTCTGTTTCAGCCCCTCTGTTTCAGCAACTCTGTTTCTTGCCCTCTGTTTCTCGCCCTCTGTTTCAGCCCCTCTGTTTCAGCCCCTCTGTTTCAGCCCCTCTGTTTCAGCCCCTCTGTTTCTCGCCCTCTGTTTCAGCCCCTCTGTTTCTCGCCCTCTGTTTCAGCCGCTCTGATTCAGCCCCTCTGATTCAGCCCCTCTGTTTCAGCCCCTCTGTTTCAGCCCCTCTGTTTCTCGCCCTCTGTTTCTTCCCCTCTGTTTCTCGCCCTCTGTTTCATCACCTCTGTTTCAGCCCCTCTGTTTCAGCCCCTCTGTTTCTCGCCCTCTGTTTCAGCCCCTCTGTTTCAGCCCCTCTGTTTCAGCCCCTCTGTTTCAGTCCCTCTGTTTCTCGCCCTCTGTTTCTCGCCCTCTGTTTCAGCCCCGCTGTTTCTCGCCCTCTGTTTCAGCCCCTGTGTTTCATGCCCTCTGTTTCAGCCCCTCTGTTTCAGCCCCTCTGTTTCTCGCCCTCGGTTTCAGCCCCTCTGTTTCTCGCCCTCTGTTTCAGCCCCTCTGTTTCAGCCCATCTGTTTCAGCCCTTCTGCTTCAGCCCGTCTCTTTCTCGCCCTCTGTTTCAGCCCCTCTGTTTCTCGCCCTCTGTTTCAGCCCCTCTGATTCCGTCCCTCTGATTCAGCCCCTCTGTTTCAGCCCCACTGTTTCAGCCCCTCTGTTTCTCGCCCTCTATTTCTCGCCCTCTGTTTTTCGCCCTCTGTTTCAGCCCCTCCATTTCTCGCCCTCTGTTTCAGCCACTCTGTTTCAGCCCCTCTGTTTCTCGCCCTCTGTTTCAGTCCCTCTGTTTCTCGCCCTCTGTTTCTTCCCCTCTGTTTCTCGCCCTCTGTTTCATCACCTCTGTTTCATCACCTCTGTTTCAGCCCCTCTGTTTCAGCCCCTCTGTTTCATCACCTCTGTTTCAGCCCCTCTGTTCCTCCCCCTCTGTTTCAGCCCCTCTGTTTCTCGCCCTCTGTTTCAGCCCCTGTGTTTCACGCCCTCTGTTTCAGCCCCTCTGTTTCAGCCCCTCTGTTTCAACCCCTCTGTTTCAGCCCCTCTGTTTCAGCCCCTGTGTTTCTTGCCCTCTGTTTCTCGCTCTCTGTTTCAGCCCCTCTGTTTCAGCGCCTCTGTTTCAGCCCCTCTGTTTCAGCCCCTCTGTTTCTCGCCCTCTGTTTCAGCCCCTCTGTTTCTCGCCCTCTGTTTCAGCCCCTCTGATTCAGTCCCTCTGATCAGCCCCTCTGTTTCAGCCCCTCTGTTTCAGCCCCTCTGTTTCACGCCCTCTGTTTCAACCCCTCTGTTTCTCGCCCTCTGTTTCTCGCCCTCTGTTTCAGCCCCTCTTTTTCAGCCCCTCTGTTTCAGCCCCCCTGTATCTCGCCCTCTGTTTCAGCCACTGTGTTTCACGCCCTCTGTTTCAGCCCCTCTGTTTCTTGCCCTCTGTTTCTCGCCCTCTGTTTCAGCCCCTCTGTTTCAGCCCCTCTGTTTCAGCCCCTCTGTTTCTCGCCCTCTGTTTCAGCCCCTCTGTTTCTCGCCCTCTGTTTCAGCCCCTCTGATTCAGTCCCTCTGATTCAGCACCTCTGTTTCAGCCCCTCTGTTTCAGCCCCTCTGTTTCTCGCACTCTGTTTCTCGCCCTCTGTTTTTTGCCCTCTGTTTCAGACCCTCTGTTTCTCGCTCTCTGTTTCAGCCACTCTGTTTCAGCCCCTCTGTTTCTCGTCCTCTGTTTCAGTCCCTCTGTTTCTCGTCCTCAGTTTCAGCCCCTCTGTTTCAGCCCCTCTGTTTCTCGCCCTCTGTTTCAGCCCCTCTGTTTCAGCCCCTCTGTTTCAGCCCCTCTGTTTCTCGCCCTCTGTTTCAGCCCCTCTGTTTCTCGCCCTCTGTTTCCTCCCCTCTGTTTCTCGCCCTCTGTTTCATCACCTCTGTTTCAGCCCCTCTGTTACAGCCCCTCTGTTTCAGACCCTCTGTTTCTCGCCCTCTGTTTCAGCCCCTCTGTTTATCGCCCTCTGTTTCAGAACCTCTGTTTCAGCCCATCTGTTTCAGTCCCTCTGTTTCTCGCCCTATGTTTCTCGCCCTCTGATTCAGCCCCTCTGTTTCTCGCCCTCTGTTTCAGCCCCTGTGTTTCATGCCCTCTGTTTCAGCCCCTCTGTTTCAGCCCCTCTGTTTCAGCAACTCTGTTTCTTGCCCTCTGTTTCTCGCCCTCTGTTTCAGCCCCTCTGTTTCAGCCCCTCTGTTTCAGCCCCTCTGTTTCAGCCCCTCTGTTTCTCGCCCTCTGTTTCAGCCCCTCTGTTTCTCGCCCTCTGTTTCAGCCGCTCTGATTCAGTCCCTCTGATTCAGCCCCTCTGTTTCAGCCCCTCTGTTTCAGCCCCTCTGTTTCTCGCCCTCTGTTTCTTCCCCTCTGTTTCTCGCCCTCTGTTTCATCACCTCTGTTTCAGCCCCTCTGTTTCAGCCCCTCTGTTTCTCGCCCTCTGTTTCAGCCCCTCTGTTTCAGCCCCTCTGTTTCAGCCCCTCTGTTTCAGTCCCTCTGTTTCTCGCCCTCTGTTTCTCGCCCTCTGTTTCAGCCCCTGTGTTTCATGCCCTCTTTTTCAGCCCCTCTGTTTCAGCCCCTCGGTTTCAGCCCCTCTGTTTCTCGCCCTCTGTTTCAGCCCCTCTGTTTCTTGCACTCTGCTTCTCGCCCTCTGTTTCAGCCCCTCTGTTTCAGCCCCTCTGTTTCAGCCCCTCTGTTTCAGCCCCTCTGTTTCTCGCCCTCTGTTTCAGCCCCTCTGTTTCTCGCCCTCTGTTTCAGCCGCTCTGATTCAGTCCCTCTGATTCAGGCCCTCTGTTTCAGCCCCTCTGTTTCAGCCCCTCTGTTTCTCGCACTCTGTTTCTCGCCCGCTGTTTCTTGCCCTCTGTTTTAGCCCCTCTGTTTTTCGCCCACTGTTTCAGCCCCTCTGTTTCTCGCCCTCTGTTTCATCCCCTCTGTTTCAGCCCCTCTGTTTCAGCCCCTCTGTTTCTCGCCCTCTGTTTTAGCCCCTCTGTTTCTCGCCCTCTGTTTCAGCCCCTCGGTTTCTCGCCCTCTGTTTCAGCCCCTCTTTTCAGCCCCTCTGTTTCAGCTCCTCTGTTTCAGCCCCTCTGTTTCAGCCACTCTGTTTCAGCCCCACTGTTTCAGCCCCTCTGTTTCAGCCCCTCTGTTTCTCGCCCTCTGTTTCAGCCCTTCTGTTTCTTGCCCTCTGTTTTTCGCCCTCTGTTTCAGCCCCTCTGTTTCAGCCCCACTGTTTCAGCCCCTCTGTTTCTCGCCCTCTATTTCTCGCTCTCTGTTTTTCGCCCTCTGTTTCAGCCCCTCCATTTCTCGCCCTCTGTTTCAGCCACTCTGTTTCAGCCCCTCTGTTTCTCGCCCTCTGTTTCAGTCCCTCTGTTTCTCGCCCTCTGTTTCTTCCCCTCTGTTTCTCGCCCTCTGTTTCATCACCTCTGTTTCAGCCCCTCTGTTTCAGCCCCTCTTTTTCAGCCCCTCTCTTTCAGTCCCTCTGTTTCTCGCCCTCTGTTCCTCCCCCTCTGTTTCAGCCCCTCTGTTTCTCGCCCTCTGTTTCAGCCCCTGTGTTTCACGCCCTCTGTTTCAGCCCCTCTGTTTCAGCCCCTCTGTTTCAGCCCCTCTGTTTCAGCCCCTGTGTTTCTTGCCCTCTGTTTCTCGCTCTCTGTTTCAGCCCCTCTGTTTCAGCGCCTCTGTTTCAGCCCCTCTGTTTCAGCCCCTCTGTTTCTCGCCCTCTGTTTCAGCCCCTCTGTTTCTCGCCCTCTGTTTCAGCCCCTCTGATTCAGTCCCTCTGATCAGCCACTCTGTTTCAGCCCCTCTGTTTCAGCCCCTCTGTTTCACGCCATCTGTTTCAACCCGTCTGTTTCTCGCCCTCTGTTTCTCGCACTCTGTTTCAGCCCCTCTTTTTCAGCCCCTCTGTTTCAGCCCCCCTGTTTCTCGCCCTCGGTTTCAGCCACTGGGTTTCACGCCCTCTGTTTCAGCCCCTCTGTTTCAGCCCCTCTGTTTCAGCCCCTCTGTTTCTCGCCCTCTGTTTCAGCCCCTCTGTTTCTTGCCCTCTGTTTCTCGCCCTCTGTTTCAGCCCCTCTGTTTCAGCCCCTCTGTTTCAGACCCTCTGTTTCTCGCCCTCTGTTTCAGCCCCTATGTTTCTCGCCCTCTGTTTCAGCCCCTCTGATTCAGTCCCTCTGATTCAGCACCTCCGTTTCAGCCCCTCTGTTTCAGCCCCTCTGTTTCTCGCACTCTGTTTCTCGCCCTCTGTTTTTGGCCCGCTGTTTCAGACCCTCTGTTTCTCGCCCTCTGTTTCAGCCACTCTGTTTCAGCCCCTCTGTTTCTCGTCCTCTGTTTCAGTCCCTCTGTTTCTCGCCCTCTGTTTCAGCCGCTCTGATTCAGTCCCTCTGATTCAGGCCCTCTGTTTCAGCCCCTCTGTTTCAGCCCCTCTGTTTCTCGCCCTCTGTTTCTCGCCCGCTGTTTCTTGCCCTCTGTTTTAGCCCCTCTGTTTTTCGCCCACTGTTTCAGCCCCTCTGTTTCTCGCCCTCTGTTTCAGCCACTCTGATTCAGCCCCTCTGTTTCAGCCCCTCTGTTTCTCGCCCTCTGTTTTAGCCCCTCTGTTTCTCGCCCACTGTTTCAGCCCCTCGGTTTCTCGCCCTCTGTTTCAGCCCCTCTTTTCAGCCCCTCTGTTTCAGCTCCTCTGTTTCAGCCCCTCTGTTTCAGCCACTCTGTTTCAGCCCCACTGTTTCAGCCCCTCTGTTTCAGCCCCTCTGTTTCTCGCCCTCTGTTTCAGCCCTTCTGTTTCTTGCCCTCTGTTTCTCGCCCTCTGTTTCAGCCCCTCTGTTTCAGCCCCTCTGTTTCAGCCCCTCTGTTTCAGACCCTCTGTTTCTCGCCCTTTGTTTCAGCCCCTCTGTTTCTCGCCCTCTGTTTCAGCCCCTCTGATTCAGTCCCTCTGATTCAGCCCCTCTGTTTCAGCCCCACTGTTTCAGCCCCTCTGTTTCTCGCCCTCTATTTCTCGCCCTCTGTTTTTCGCCCTCTGTTTCAGCCCCTCCATTTCTCGCCCTCTGTTTCAGCCACTCTGTTTCGGCCCCTCTGTTTCTCGCCCTCTGTTTCAGTCCCTCTGTTTCTCGCCCTCTGTTTCTTCGACTCTGTTTCTCGCCCTCTGTTTCATCACCTCTGTTTCAGCCCCTCTGTTTCAGCCCCTCTGTTTCAGCCCCTCTCTTTCAGTCCCTCTGTTTCTCGCCCTCTGTTCCTCCCCCTCTGTTTCAGCCCCTCTGTTTCTCGCCCTCTGTTTCAGCCCCTGTGTTTCACGCCCTCTGTTTCAGCCCCTCTCTTTCAGCCCCTCTGTTTCAGCCCCTCTGTTTCAGCCCCTCTGTTTCAGCCCCTGTGTTTCTTGCCCTCTGTTTCTCGCTCTCTGTTTCAGCCCCTCTGTTTCAGCGCCTCTGTTTCAGCCCCTCTGTTTCAGCCCCTCTGTTTCTCGCCCTCTGTTTCAGCCCCTCTGTTTCTCGCCCTCTGTTTCAGCCCCTCTGATTCAGTCCCTCTGATCAGCCCCTCTGTTTCAGCCCCTCTGTTTCAGCCCCTCTGTTTCACGCCCTCTGTTTCAACCCCTCTGTTTCTCGCCCTCTGTATCTCGCCCTCTGTTTCAGCCCCTCTTTTTCAGCCCCTCTGTTTCAGCCCCCCTGTTTCTCGCCCTCTGTTTCAGCCACTGTGTTTCACGCCCTCTGTTTCAGCCCCTCTGTTTCAGCCCCTCTGTTTCAGCCGCTCTGTTTCTCGCCCTCTGTTTCAGCCCCTCTGTTTCTTGCCCTCTGTTTCTCGCGCTCTGTTTCAGCCCCTCTGTTTCAGCCCCTCTGTTTCAGACCCTCTGTTTCTCGCCCTCTGTTTCAGCCCCTCTGTTTCTCGCCCTCTGTTTCAGCCCCTCTGATTCAGTCCCTCTGATTCAGCACCTCTGTTTCAGCCCCTCTGTTTCAGCCCCTCTGTTTCTCGCACTGTGTTTCTCGCCCTCTGTTTTTTGCCCTCTGTTTCAGACCCTCTGTTTCTCGCCCTCTGTTTCAGCCACTCTGTTTCAGCCCCTCTGTTTCTCGTCCTCTGTTTCAGTCCCTCTGTTTCTCGTCCTCTGTTTCAGCCCCTCTGTTTCAGCCCCTCTGTTTCTCGCCCTCTGTTTCAGCCCCTCTGTTTCAGCCCCTCTGTTTCAGCCCCTCTGTTTCTTCCCCTCTGTTTCTCGGCCTCTGTTTCAGCCCCTCTGTTTCTCGCCCTCTGTTTCTTCCCCTCTGTTTCTCGCCCTCTGTTTCATCACCTCTGTTTCTGCCCCTCTGTTTCAGCCCCTCTGTTTCAGCCCCTCTGTTTCTAGCCCTCTGTTTCAGCCCCTCTGTTTCTCGCCCTCTGTTTCAGCCCCTCTGTTTCAGCCCCTCTGTTTCAGCCCCTCTGTTTCAGTCCCTCTGTTTCTCGCCCTCTGTTTCAGCCCCTGTGTTTCATGCCCTCTGTTTCAGCCCCTCTGTTTCAGCCCCTATGTTTCAGCAACTCTGTTTCTTGCCCTCTGTTTCTCGCCCTCTGTTTCAGCCCCTCTGTTTCAGCCCCTCTGTTTCAGCCCCTCTGTTTCAGCCCCTCTGTTTCTCGCCCTCTGTTTCAGCCCCTCTGTTTCTCGCCCTCTGTTTCAGCCGCTCTGATTCAGTCCCTCTGATTCAGCCCCTCTGTTTCAGCCCCTCTGTTTCAGCCCTTCTGTTTCTCGCCCTCTGTTTCTTCCGCTCTGTTTCTCGCCCTCTGTTTCATCACCTCTGTTTCAGCCCCTCTGTTTCAGCCCCTCTGTTTCACGCCCTCTGTTTCAGCCCCTCTGTTTCAGCCCCTCTGTTTCAGTCCCTCTGTTTCTCGCCCTCTGTTTCTCGCCCTCTGTTTCAGCCCCGCTGTTTCTCGCCCTCTGTTTCAGCCCCTGTGTTTCATGCCCTCTGTTTCAGCCCCTCTGTTTCAGACCCTCTGTTTCAGCCCCTCTGGTTCTCGCCCTCTGTTTCAGCCCCTCTGTTTCTTGCCCTCTGTGTCTTGCCCTCTGTTTCAGCCCCTCTGTTTCAGCCCCTCGGTTTCAGCCCCTCGGTTTCTCGCCCTCTGTTTCAGCCCCTGTGTTTCACGCCCTCTGTTTCAGCCCCTCTGTTTCAGCCCCTCTGTTTCTCGCCCTCTTTTTCAGCCCCTCTGATTCAGTCCCTCTGATCAGCCACTCTGTTTCAGCCCCTCTGTTTAGCCCCTCTGTTTCTCGCCCTCTGATTCTCGACCTGTGTTTCTTGCCCTCTGTTTCTCGCCCTCTGTTTCAGCCCCTCTTTATCAGCCCCTCTGTTTCAGCCCCCCTGTTTCTCGCCTTCTGTTTCAGCCACTGTGTTTCACGCCCTCTGTTTCAGCCCCTCTGTTTCAGCCCCTCTGTTTCTCGCCCTCTGTTTCAGCCCCTCTGTTTCTTGCCCTCTGTTTCTCGCCCTCTGTTTCAGCCCCTCTGTTTCAGCCCCTCTGTTTCAGACCCTCTGTTTCTCGCCCTCTGTTTCAGCCCCTCTGTTTCTCGCCCTCTGTTTCAGCCCCTCTGATTCAGTCCCTCTGATTCAGCAGCTCTGTTTCAGCCCCTCTGTTTCAGCCCCTCTGTTTCTCGCACTCTGTTTCTCGCCCTCTGTTTTTCGCCCTCTGTTTCAGCCCCTCTGTTTCTCGCCCTCTGTTTCAGCCACTCTGTTTCAGCCCCTCTGTTTCTCGTCCTCTGTTTCAGTCCCTCTGTTTCTCGCCCTCTGTTTCAGTCCCTCTGTTTCAGCGCCTCTGTTTCTCGCCCTCTGTTTCAGCCCCTCTGTTTCAGACCCTCTGTTTCAGCCCCTCTGTTTCTCGCCCTCTGTTTCAGCCCCTCTGTTTCTCGCCCTCTGTTTCTTCCCCTCTGTTTCTCGCCCTCTGTTTCATCACCTCTGTTTCAGCCCCTCTGTTACAGCCCCTCTGTTTCAGCCCCTCTGTTTCTCGCCCTCTGTTTCAGCCCCTCTGTTTCTCGCCCTCTGTTTCAGCCCCTCTGTTTCAGCCCCTCTGTTTCAGTCCCTCTGTTTCTCGCCCTATGTTTCTCGCCCTCTGTTTCAGCCCCTCTGTTTCTCGCCCTCTGTTTCAGCCCCTGTGTTTCATGCCCTCTGTTTCAGCCCCTCTGTTTCAGCCCCTCTGTTTCAGCCCCTCTGTTTCTTGCCCTCTGTTTCTCGCCCTCTGTTTCAGCCCCTCTGTTTCAGCCCCTCTGTTTCAACCACTCTGTTTCAGGCCCTCTGTTTCTCGCCCTCTGTTTCAGCCCCTCTGTTTCTCGCCCTCTGTTTCAGCCGCTCTGATTCAGTCCCTCTGATTCAGCCCCTCTGTTTCAGCCCCTCTGTTTCAGCCCCTCTGTTTCTCGCCCTCTGTTTCTTCCCCTCTGTTTCTCGCCCTCTGTTTCATCACCTCTGTTTCAGCCGCTCTGTTTCAGCCCCTCTGTTTCTCGCTCTCTGTTTCAGCCCCTCTGTTTCAGCCCCTCTGTTTCAGCCCCTCTGTTTCAGTACCTCTGATTCTCGCCCTCTGTTTCTCGCCCTCTGTTTCAGCCCCTCTGTTTCAGCCCCGCTGTTTCTCGCCCTCTGTTTCAGCCCCTGTGTTTCATGCCCTCTGTTTCAGCCCCTCTGTTTCAGCCCCTCTGTTTCAGCCCCTCTGTTTCTCGCCCTCTGTTTCAGCCCCTCTGTTTCTTGCACTCTGTTTCTCGCCCTCTGTTTCAGCCCCTCTGTTTCAGCCCCTCTGTTTCAGTCCCTCTGATTCTCGCCCTCTGTTTCTCGCCCTCTGTTTCAGCCCCTCTGTTTCAGCCCCGCTGTTTCTCGCCCTCTGTTTCAGCCCCTGTGTTTCATGCCCTCTGTTTCAGCCCCTCTGTTTCAGCCCCTCTGTTTCAGCCCCTCTATTTCTCGCCCTCTGTTTCAGCCCCTCTGTTTCTCGCCCTCTGTTTCTCGCCCGCTGTTTCTTGCCCTCTGTTTTAGCCCCTCTGTTTTTCGCCCACTGTTTCAGCCCCTCTGTTTCTCGCCCTCTGTTTCATCCCCTCTGTTTCAGCCCCTCTGTTTCAGCCCCTCTGTTTCTCGCCCTCTGTTTTAGCCCCTCTGTTTCTCGCCCTCTGTTTCAGCCACTCGGTTTCTCGCCCTCTGTTTCAGCCCCTCTTTTCAGCCCCTCTGTTTCAGCTTCTCTGTTTCAGCCCCTCTGTTTCAGCCCCACTGTTTCTCGCCCACTGTTTCTCGCCCTCTATTTCAGCCCCTCTGTTTCTCGCCCTCTGTTTCAGCCCCTGTGTTTCTCGCCCTCTGTTTCAGCCCCTCTGTTTCAGCCCCTCTGTTTCTCACCCTCTGTTTCAGCCCTTCTGTTTCTCGCCCTCTGTTTCAGCCCGTCTGTTTCAGCGCCTCTGATTCAGCCCCTCTGTTTCACCCCTCTGTTTCTACCCCGCTGTTTCAGCCCCACTGTTTTTCGCCCTCTGTATCTCACCCTCTGTTTCTCGCCCTCTGTTTCAGCCCCTCTGTTTTTCGCCCTCTGTTTCAGCCCCTCTGTTTTTCGCCCTCTGTTTCAGCCCCTCTGTTTCTGCCCCTCTGTTTCAGCCCCTCTGATTCAGCGCCTCTGTTTCAGCCCCTCTGTTTCAGCCCCTCTGTTTCTCGCCCTCTGTTTCAGCCCCTGTGTTTCTCGCCCACTGTTTCAGCCCCTCTGTTTCAGCCCCTCTGTTTCAGCCCCTCTGTTTCTCGCCCTCTGTTTCAGTCCCTCTGTTTCTCATCCTCTGTTTCTCGGCCTCTGTTTCAGCCCCTCTGATTCTCGCCCTCTGTTTCAGCCCCTCTGTTTCTCGCCCTCTGTTGCAGCCCCTCTGTTTCTCGCCCTCTTTTCCCGCCCCTCTGTTTCTAGCCCTCTGTTTCTGCCCCTCTGTTTCAGCCCCTCTGTTTCAGCCCCTCTGTTTCAGCCCCTCTGTTTCTCGCCCTCTGTTTCATCCCTTCTGTTTCAGCCCCTCTGTTTCTCGCCCTCTGTTTCAGCCCCTCTGTTTCTGGCCCTCTGTTTCAGCCCCTCTGTTTCTCGACCTCTGTTTCAGCCCGTCTGTTTCAGCCCCTCTGTTTTTCGCCCACTGTTTCAGCCCCGCTGTTTCTCGCCCTCTGTTTCAGCCCCTCTGATTCAGCCCCTCTGATTCAGCCCCTCTGTTTCCCGCCCCTCTGTTTCCCGCCCCTCTGTTTCTGCCCCTCTGTTTCTAGCTCCCAGTTTCAGCCCCTCTGTATCTTGCCCACTGTTTCACCCCTTCTGTTTCAGCCCCTCTGTTTTTCGCCCTCTGTTTCAGCCCCTCTGTTTCAGTCCCTCTGTTTCAGCCCCTCTGATTCAGCCCCTCTGATTCAGCCCCTCTGTTTCTCGCCCTCTGTTTCAGCCCCTCTGTTTCTCACCCTCGGTTTCTCACCCTCTGTTTCACGCCCTCTGTTTCAGCCCCTTTGTTTTTCGCCCACTGTTTCAGCCCCGCTGTTTCTCGCCCTCTGTTTCAGCCCCTCTGATTCAGCCCCTCTGATTCAGCCCCACTGTTTCCCGCCCCTCTGTTTCCCGCCCCTCTGTTTCTGCCCCTCTGTTTCTCGCTCCCAGTTTCAGCCCCTCTGTATCTTGCCCACTGTTTCACCCCCTCTGTTTCAGCCCCTCTGTTTCTCGCCCTCTCTTTCAGCCCCTGTGTTTCTCGCCCTCTGTTTCAGCCCCCCTGTTTCAGCCCCTCTGTTTCAGCCCCTCTGTTTCTCGCCCTCTGTTTCTGCCCCTCTGTTTCTCGCCCTCTGTTCCAGCCCCTCTGTTTCTCGCCCTCTGTTTCTGCCCCTCTGTTTCAGCCCCTCTGTTTCATCCCCTCTGTTTCAGCCCCTCTGTTTCTCGCCCTCTGTTTCAGCCCCTCTGTTTCAGCCCCTCTGTTTCAGCCCCTCTGTTTCTCGCCCAATATTTCAGCCCCTATGTTTCTGGCCCTCTGTTTTTCGCACTCTGTTTCAGCCCATCTGTTTTTCGCCCTCTGTTTCAGCCCCTCTGTTTCAGCCCCTCTGTTTCATTCCCTCTGATTCAGCCCCTCTGCTTCAGCCCCTCTGTTTCAGCCCTTCAGTTTCTCGCCCTCTGTTTCAGCCCCTCTGTTTCTCGCCCTCTGTTTCAGCCCCTCTTTTTCCCGCCCACTGTTTCAGCCCCTCTGATTCAGCCCCTCTGTTTCAGCCCCTCTAATTCAGCCCCTCTGATTCAGCCCCTCTGTTTCAGCCCCTCTGTTTTTCACCCACTGTTTCAGCCCCTCTGTTTCGCACCCTCTGTTTCAGCCCCTCTGATTCAGCCCCTCTGTTTCAGCCCCTCTGATTCAGCCCCTCTGTTTTTCGCCCACTGTTTCAGCCCCTCTGATTCAGTCCCTCTGATTCAGCCCCTCTGTGTCCCGCCACTCTGTTTCCCGCCCCTCTGTTTCAGCCCCTCTGTTTCTCATCCCCAGTTTCAGCCCCACTGTATCTCGCCCACTGTTTCACCCCTCTGTTTCAGCCCCTCTGTTTCTCGCCCTCTGTTTCAGCCCCTCTGTTTCTCGCCCTCTGTTTCAGCCCTTCTGTTTCAGCCCCTCTGTTTCAGCCCCTCTGTATCTCGCCCTCTGTTTCAACCCCTCTATTTCTCGCCCTCTGTTTCAGCCCCTCTGTGTCAGCCCCTCTGTTCCAGCCCCTCTGTTTCAGCCCCTCTGTTTGTCGCCCTCTGTTTCATCCCCTCTGTTTCTCGCCCTCTGTTTCAGCCCCTCTGTTTCAGCCCCTCTGCTTCAGCCCCACTGTTTCTCGTCCTCTGTTTCAGCCCCTCTGTTTCAGCCCCTCTGTTTCAGCCCCTCTGCTCCTCGCCCTCTGTTTCAGCCCCTCTGTTTCTGGCCCTCTGTTTCATCCCCTCTGTTTCTCGCCCTCTGTTTCAACCCCTCTGTTTCAGCCCCTCTGTTTCAGCCCCTCTGTTTCAGTCCCTCTGTTTCTCGCCCTCTGCTTCTCGCCCTCTGATTCAGCCCCTCTTTTTCTCGCCCTCTGTTTCAGCCCCTCTTTTTCAGCCCCTCTGTTTCTCGCCCTCTGTTTCAGCCCCTCTGTTTCAGCCCCTCTGTTTCTCGCCCTCTGTTTCAGCCCCTCTGTTTCTGGCCCTCTGTTTCGGCCCCTCTGTTTCTCGCTCTGTTTCAGCCCCTATATTCTCGCCCTCTGTTTCAGCCCCTCTGTTTCAGCACCTCTGATTCAGCGCTTCTGATTCATCCCCTCTGTTTCATTTCCAATGTTTAAGCCCCTCTGTTCCTCGCCCTCTGTTTCTCACCATCTGTTTCTCGCCCTCTGTTTTAGCCCCTCTGTTTATCGCGCTCTGTTTCAGCCCCTCTGTTTTTCGCCCTCTGTTTCAGCCCCTCTGTTTCAGACCCTCTATTTCAGCCCATCTGATTCAGCCCCTCTGCTTCAGCCCCTCTGTTTCAGCCCTTCTGTTTCTCGCCCTCTGTATCAGCCCCTCTGTTTCTCGCCCTCTGTTTCAGCCCCTCTGTTTCTCGCCCTCTGTTTCAGCCCCTGTGATTCACGCCCTCTGTATCAGCCCCTCTGTTTCAGCCCCTCTGATTCAGCCCCTCTGTTTCTCGCCCTCTGTTTCAGACCCTGTGTTTCTTGCCCTCTGTTTCTCGCTCTCTGTTTCAGCCCCTCTGTTTCAGCCCCTCTGTTTCAGCCCCTCTGTTTCTCGCCCTCTGTTTCAGCCCCTCTGTTTCTCGCCCTCTGTTTCTGCCCCTCTGTTTCTCACCGTCTGTTTCAGACCCTCTGATTCAGCCCCTCTGTTTCACCCACTCTGATTCAGCCCCTCTGATTCAGCCCCTCTGTTTCTCGCCCTCTGTTTCAGCCCCTCTGTTTCTCACCCTCTGTTTCTCACCCTCTGTTTCTCGCCCTCTGTTTCAGCCCCTCTGTATTTCGCCCACTGTTTCAGCCCCGCTGTTTCTCGCCCTCTATTTCAGCCCCTCTGATTCAGCCCCTCTGATTCAGCCCCTCTGTTTCCCGCCCCTCTGTTTCCCGCCCCTCTGTTTCTGCCCCTCTGTTTCTAGCCCCCAGTTTCAGCCCCTCTGTATCTTGCCACCTGTTTGACCCCTTCTGTTTCAGCCCCTCTGTTTCTCGCCCTCTGTTTCAGCCCCTGTGTTTCTCGCCCTCTGTTTCAGCCCCTCTGTTTCAGCCCCTCTGTTTCAGCCCCTCTGTTTCTCGCCCTCTGTTTCAGCCCCTCTGTTTCTCGCCCTGTGTTTCAGCCCCTCTGTTTCAGCCCCTCTGTTTCAGCCCCTCTGTTTCTCGCCCTCTGTTTCAGCCCCTCTGTTTCTCGCCCTCTGTTTCATCCCCTCTGATTCAGCTCCTCTGATTCTCGCCCTCTGTTTCAGCCCCTCTGTTTCTCGCCCGCTGTTTCAGCCCCTCTGTTTCAGCCCCTCTCTTTCTCGCCCTCTGTTTCAGCCCCTCTGTTTCTCGCACTCTGTTTCAGCCCCTCTGTTTCAGCACCTCTGATTCAGCCACTCTCATTCATCCCCTCTGTTTCAGCCACACTGTTTCAGCCCCTCTGTTTCTCCCCCTCTGTTTCTCACCCTCTGTTTCTCACCCTCTGTTTCAGCCCCTCTGTATCTCGCCCTCTGTTTCAGCCCCTCTGTTTCAGCCCCTCTGTTTCAGCCCCTCTGTTTCAGCCCCACTGTTTCTCGCCCTCTGTTTCAGCCCCTCTGTTTCTCGCCCTCTGTTTCAGCGGCTCTGATTCAGCCCCTCTGATTCAGCCCCTCTGCTTCAGCCCCTCTGATTCAGCCCTTCGGTTTCTCGCCCTCTGTTTCAGCCCCTCTGTCTCTTGCCCTCTGTTTCAGCCCCTCTGTTTCACACCGTCTGTTTCAGACCCTCTGATTCAGCCCCTCTGTTTCTCGCCCTCTGTTTCAGCCCCTCTGTTTCTCACCCTCTGTTTCTCACCCTCTGTTTCTCGCCCTCTGTTTCAGCCCCTCTGTTTTTCGCCCACTGTTTCAGCCCCGCTGTTTCTCTCCCTCTGATTCAGCCCCTCTGATTCAGCCCCTCTGCTTCCCGCCCTCTGTTTCCCGCCCCTCTGTTTCTGCCCCTCTGTTTCTAGCTCACAGTTTCAGCCCCTCTGTATCTTGCTCACTGTTTCACCCCCTCTGTTTCAGCCCCTCTGTTTCTCGCCCTCTGTTTCAGCCCCTGTGTTTCTCGCCCTCTGTTTCAGCCCCCCTGTTTCAGCCCCTCTGTTTCAGCCCCTCTGTTTCTCGCCCTCTGTTTCAGCCCCTCTGTTTCTCGCCCTCTGTTTCAGCCCCTCAGTTTCAGCCCCTCAGTTTCAGCCCCTCTGTTTCTCGCCCTCTGTTTCAGCCCCTCTGTTTCAGCCCCTCTGTTTCAGTCCCTCTGTTTTTCGCCCTCTGTTTCAGCCCATCTGTTTTTCGCCCTCTGTTTCAGACCCTCTGTTTCAGCCCCACTCTTTCAGTCCCTCTGATTCAGCCCCTCTGCTTCAGCCCCTCTGTTTCAGCCCTTCAGTTTCTCGCCCTCTGTTTCCGCCCCTCTGTTTCTCGCCCTTCAGTTTCTCGCTCTCTGTTTCCGCTCGTCTGTTTCTCGCCCTCTGTTTCAGCCCCTCTGTTTCTCACCCTCTGTTTCTCGCCCTCTGTTTCAGCCCCTCTGTTTCAGCCCCTCTGTTTCAGCCCCTCTGTTTCAGTCCCTCTGTGTCTCGCCCTCTGCTTCTCGCCCTCTGTTTCAGCCCCTCTGTTTCTAGCCCACTGTTTCAGCCCCTCTGTTTCTCGCCCTCCGTTTCAGCCCCTCTGTTTCTCGCCCTCTGTTTCAGCCCTTCTGTTTCAGCCCCTCTGTTTCAGCCCCTCTGTTTCTCGCCCTCTGTTTCAGCCCCTCTGTTTCTCGCCCTCTGTTTCAGCCCCTCTGTTTCAGCCCCTCTGTTTCAGCCCCTCTGTTTGTCGCCCTCTGTTTCAGCCCCTCTGTTTCTCGCCCTCTGTTTCAGCCCCTCTGTTTCAGCCCCTCTGTTTCAGCCCCACTGTTTCTCGCCCTCTGATTCAGCCCCTCTGCTTCAGCCCCTCTGTTTCAGCCCTTCTGTTTCTCGCCCTCTGTTTCAGCCCCTCTGTTTCTCGCCCTCTGTTTCAGCCCCTCTGTTTCTCGCCCTCTGTTTCAGCCCCTGTGTTTCACGCCCTCTGTATCAGCCCCTCTGTTTCAGCCCCTCTGTTTCAGCCCCTCTGTTTCTCGCCCTCTGTTTCAGACCCTGTGTTTCTTGCCCTCTGTTTCTCGCTCTCTGTTTCAGCCCCTCTGATTCAGCCCCTCTGTTTCAGCCCCTCTGTTTCAGCCCCTCTGTTTCTCGCCCTCTGTTGCAGCCCCTCTGTTTCTCGCCCTCTGTTTCTGCCCCTCTGTTTCTCACCGTCTGTTTCAGACCCTCTGATTCAGCCCCTCTGTTTCACCCACTCTGATTCAGCCCCTCTGATTCAGCCCCTCTGTTTCTCGCCCTCTGTTTCAGCCCCTCTGATTCTCACCCCCTGTTTCTCACACTCTGTTTCTCGCCCTCTGTTTCAGCCCCTCTGTATTTCGCCCACTGTTTCAGCCCCGCTGTTTCTCGCCCTCTATTTCAGCCCCTCTGATTCAGCCCCTCTGATTCAGCCCCTCTGTTTCCCGCCCCTCTGTTTCCCGATCCCTCTGTTTCTGCCCCTCTGTTTCTAGCCCCCAGTTTCAGCCCCTCTGTATCTTGCCACCTGTATCACCCCTTCTGTTTCAGCCCCTCTGTTTCTCGCCCTCTGTTTCAGCCCGTGTGTTTCTCGCCCTCTGTTTCAGCCCCTCTGTTTCAGCCCCTCTGTTTCAGCCCCTCTGTTTCTCGCCCTCTGTTTCAGCCCCTCTGTTTCTCGCCCTCTGTTTCAGCCCCACTGTTTCAGCCCCTCTGATTCAGCTCCTCTGATTCTCGCCCTCTGTTTCAGCCCCTCTGTTTCTCGCCCTCTGTTTCAGCCCCCTGTTTCAGCCCCTCTGTTTCAGCCCCTCTGTTTCTCGCCCTCTGTTTAAGCCCCTCTGTTTCTCGCCCTCTGTTTCAGCCCCTCTGTTTCAGCACCTCTGATTCAGCCACTCTCATTCATCCCCTCTGTTTCAGCCACACTGTTTCAGCCCCTCTGTTTCTCCCCATCTGTTTCTCACCCTCTGTTTCTCACCCTCTGTTTCAGCCCCTCTGATTCTCGCCCTCTGTTTCAGCCCCTCTGTTTCAGCCCGTCTGTTTCAGCCCCTCTGTTTCAGCCCCACTGTTTCTCGCCCTCTGTTTCAGCCCCTCTGTTTCTCTCCCTCTGTTTCAGCCGCTCTGATTCAGCCCCTCTGATTCAGCCACTCTCAGTCATCCCCTCTGTTTCAGCCACACTGTTTCAGCCCCTCTGTTTCTCCCCCTCTGTTTCTCACCCTCTGTTTCTCACCCTCTGTTTCAGCCCCTCTGATTCTCGCCCTCTGTTTCAGCCCCTCTGTTTCAGCCCCTCTGTTTCAGCCCCTCTGTTTCAGCCCCACTGTTTCTCGCCCTCTGTTTCAGCCCCTCTGTTTCTCGCCCTCTGTTTCAGCCCCTCTGATTCAGCCCCTCTGATTCTCGCCCTCTGTTTTAGCCCCTCTGTTTCTCGCCCCCTGTTTCTGCCCCTCTGTTTCTCGCCCTCTGTTCCAGCCCCTCTGTTTCTCGCCCTCTGTTCCAGCCCCTCTGTTTCTCGCCCTCTGTTTCTGCCCCTCTGTTTCAGCCCCTCTGTTTCAGCCCCTCTGTTTCAGCCCCTCTGTTTCTCGCCCTCTGTTTCAGCCCCTCTGTTTCAGCCCCTCTGTTTCAGCCCCTCTGTTTCTCGCCCACTGTTTCAGCCCCTCTGTTTCTGGCCCTCTGTTTTTTGCCCTCTGTTTCAGCCCATCTGTTTTTCCCCCTCTGTTTCAGCCCCTCTGTTTCTCACCCTCTGTTTCAGCCCCTCTGTATCAGCCCCTCTGTTTCTCGCCCTCTGTTTCAGCCCCTCTGTTTCTCGCCCTCTGTTTCAGCCCCTGTGATTCACGCCCTCTGTATCAGCCCCTCTGTTTCAGCCCCTCTGATTCAGCCCCTCTGTTTCTCGCCCTCTGTTTCAGACCCTGTGTTTCTTGCCCTCTGTTTCTCGCTCTCTGTTTCAGCCCCTCTGTTTCAGCCCCTCTGTTTCAGCCCCTCTGTTTCTCGCCCTCTGTTTCAGCCCCTCTGTTTCTCGCCCTCTGTTTCTGCCCCTCTGTTTCTCACCGTCTGTTTCAGACCCTCTGATTCAGCCCCTCTGTTTCACCCACTCTGATTCAGCCCCTCTGATTCAGCCCCTCTGTTTCTCGCCCTCTGTTTCAGCCCCTCTGTTTCTCACCCTCTGTTTCTCACCCTCTGTTTCTCGCCCTCTGTTTCAGCCCCTCTGTATTTCGCCCACTGTTTCAGCCCCGCTGTTTCTCGCCCTCTATTTCAGCCCCTCTGATTCAGCCCCTCTGATTCAGCCCCTCTGTTTCCCGCCCCTCTGTTTCCCGCCCCTCTGTTTCTGCCCCTCTGTTTCTAGCCCCCAGTTTCAGCCCCTCTGTATCTTGCCACCTGTTTGACCCCTTCTGTTTCAGCCCCTCTGTTTCTCGCCCTCTGTTTCAGCCCCTGTGTTTCTCGCCCTCTGTTTCAGCCCCTCTGTTTCAGCCCCTCTGTTTCAGCCCCTCTGTTTCTCGCCCTCTGTTTCAGCCCCTCTGTTTCTCGCCCTGTGTTTCAGCCCCTCTGTTTCAGCCCCTCTGTTTCAGCCCCTCTGTTTCTCGCCCTCTGTTTCAGCCCCTCTGTTTCTCGCCCTCTGTTTCATCCCCTCTGATTCAGCTCCTCTGATTCTCGCCCTCTGTTTCAGCCCCTCTGTTTCTCGCCCGCTGTTTCAGCCCCTCTGTTTCAGCCCCTCTCTTTCTCGCCCTCTGTTTCAGCCCCTCTGTTTCTCGCACTCTGTTTCAGCCCCTCTGTTTCAGCACCTCTGATTCAGCCACTCTCATTCATCCCCTCTGTTTCAGCCACACTGTTTCAGCCCCTCTGTTTCTCCCCCTCTGTTTCTCACCCTCTGTTTCTCACCCTCTGTTTCAGCCCCTCTGTATCTCGCCCTCTGTTTCAGCCCCTCTGTTTCAGCCCCTCTGTTTCAGCCCCTCTGTTTCAGCCCCACTGTTTCTCGCCCTCTGTTTCAGCCCCTCTGTTTCTCGCCCTCTGTTTCAGCGGCTCTGATTCAGCCCCTCTGATTCAGCCCCTCTGCTTCAGCCCCTCTGATTCAGCCCTTCGGTTTCTCGCCCTCTGTTTCAGCCCCTCTGTCTCTTGCCCTCTGTTTCAGCCCCTCTGTTTCACACCGTCTGTTTCAGACCCTCTGATTCAGCCCCTCTGTTTCTCGCCCTCTGTTTCAGCCCCTCTGTTTCTCACCCTCTGTTTCTCACCCTCTGTTTCTCGCCCTCTGTTTCAGCCCCTCTGTTTTTCGCCCACTGTTTCAGCCCCGCTGTTTCTCTCCCTCTGATTCAGCCCCTCTGATTCAGCCCCTCTGCTTCCCGCCCTCTGTTTCCCGCCCCTCTGTTTCTGCCCCTCTGTTTCTAGCTCACAGTTTCAGCCCCTCTGTATCTTGCTCACTGTTTCACCCCCTCTGTTTCAGCCCCTCTGTTTCTCGCCCTCTGTTTCAGCCCCTGTGTTTCTCGCCCTCTGTTTCAGCCCCCCTGTTTCAGCCCCTCTGTTTCAGCCCCTCTGTTTCTCGCCCTCTGTTTCAGCCCCTCTGTTTCTCGCCCTCTGTTTCAGCCCCTCAGTTTCAGCCCCTCAGTTTCAGCCCCTCTGTTTCTCGCCCTCTGTTTCAGCCCCTCTGTTTCAGCCCCTCTGTTTCAGTCCCTCTGTTTTTCGCCCTCTGTTTCAGCCCATCTGTTTTTCGCCCTCTGTTTCAGACCCTCTGTTTCAGCCCCACTCTTTCAGTCCCTCTGATTCAGCCCCTCTGCTTCAGCCCCTCTGTTTCAGCCCTTCAGTTTCTCGCCCTCTGTTTCCGCCCCTCTGTTTCTCGCCCTTCAGTTTCTCGCTCTCTGTTTCCGCTCGTCTGTTTCTCGCCCTCTGTTTCAGCCCCTCTGTATCTTGCCACCTGTATCACCCCTTCTGTTTCAGCCCCTCTGTTTCTCGCCCTCTGTTTCAGCCCGTGTGTTTCTCGCCCTCTGTTTCAGCCCCTCTGTTTCAGCCCCTCTGTTTCAGCCCCTCTGTTTCTCGCCCTCTGTTTCAGCCCCTCTGTTTCTCGCCCTCTGTTTCAGCCCCACTGTTTCAGCCCCTCTGATTCAGCTCCTCTGATTCTCGCCCTCTGTTTCAGCCCCTCTGTTTCTCGCCCTCTGTTTCAGCCCCCTGTTTCAGCCCCTCTGTTTCAGCCCCTCTGTTTCTCGCCCTCTGTTTAAGCCCCTCTGTTTCTCGCCCTCTGTTTCAGCCCCTCTGTTTCAGCACCTCTGATTCAGCCACTCTCATTCATCCCCTCTGTTTCAGCCACACTGTTTCAGCCCCTCTGTTTCTCCCCATCTGTTTCTCACCCTCTGTTTCTCACCCTCTGTTTCAGCCCCTCTGATTCTCGCCCTCTGTTTCAGCCCCTCTGTTTCAGCCCGTCTGTTTCAGCCCCTCTGTTTCAGCCCCACTGTTTCTCGCCCTCTGTTTCAGCCCCTCTGTTTCTCTCCCTCTGTTTCAGCCGCTCTGATTCAGCCCCTCTGATTCAGCCACTCTCAGTCATCCCCTCTGTTTCAGCCACACTGTTTCAGCCCCTCTGTTTCTCCCCCTCTGTTTCTCACCCTCTGTTTCTCACCCTCTGTTTCAGCCCCTCTGATTCTCGCCCTCTGTTTCAGCCCCTCTGTTTCAGCCCCTCTGTTTCAGCCCCTCTGTTTCAGCCCCACTGTTTCTCGCCCTCTGTTTCAGCCCCTCTGTTTCTCGCCCTCTGTTTCAGCCCCTCTGATTCAGCCCCTCTGATTCTCGCCCTCTGTTTTAGCCCCTCTGTTTCTCGCCCCCTGTTTCTGCCCCTCTGTTTCTCGCCCTCTGTTCCAGCCCATCTGTTTCTCGCCCTCTGTTCCAGCCCCTCTGTTTCTCGCCCTCTGTTTCTGCCCCTCTGTTTCAGCCCCTCTGTTTCAGCCCCTCTGTTTCAGCCCCTCTGTTTCTCGCCCTCTGTTTCAGCCCCTCTGTTTCAGCCCCTCTGTTTCAGCCCCTCTGTTTCTCGCCCACTGTTTCAGCCCCTCTGTTTCTGGCCCTCTGTTTTTTGCCCTCTGTTTCAGCCCATCTGTTTTTCCCCCTCTGTTTCAGCCCCTCTGTTTCTCACCCTCTGTTTCAGCCCCTCAGTTTCAGCCCCTCTGTTTCTCGCCCTCTGTTTCAGCCCCTCTGTTTCTCGCCCTCTGTTTCAGCCCCTCTGATTCAGCCCCTCTGATTCTCGCCCTCTGTTTCAGCCCCTCTGTTTCTCGCCCTCTGTTTCTGCCCCTCTGTTTCTCGCCCTCTGTTCCAGCCCCTCTGTTTCTCGCCCTCTGTTTCTGCCCCTCTGTTTCAGCCCCTCTGTTTCAGCCCCTCTGTTTCAGCCCCTCTGTTTCTGGCCCTCTGTTTCAGCCCCTCTGCTTCAGCCCCTCTGTTTCAGCCCTTCAGTTTCTCGCCCTCTGTTTCAGCCCCTCTGTTTCAGCCCTCTGTTTCAGCCCCTCTTTTTCTCGCCCACTGTTTCAGCCCCTCTGATTCAGCCCCTCTGTTTCAGCCCCTCTAATTCAGCCCCTCTGATTCAGCCCCTCTGTTTCAGCAACTCTGTTTTTCGCCCACTGTTTCAGCCCCTCTGTTTCTCACCCTCTGTTTCAGCCCCTCTGATTCAGCCCCTCTGTTTCAGCCCCTCTGATTCAGCCCCTCTGTTTCAGCCCCTCTGTTTTTCGCCCACTGTTTCAGCCCCGCTGTTTCTCGCCCTCTGTTTCAGCCCCTCTGATTCAGTCCCTCTGATTCAGCCCCTCTGTGTCCCGCCCCTCTGTTTCCCGCCCCTCTGTTTCAGCCCCTCTGTTTCTAACCCCCAGTTTCAGCCCCTCTGTATCTCGCCCACTGTTTCACCCCTCTGTTTCAGCCCCTCTGTTTCTCGCCCTCTGTTTCAGCCCCTCTGTTTCTCGCCCTCTGTTTCAGCCCTTCTGTTTCAGCCCCTCTGTTTCTCGCCCTCTGTTTCAGCCCCTCTGTTTCTCGCCCTCTGTTTCAGCCCCTCTGTTTCAGCCCCTCTGTTTCAGCCCCTCTGTTTCAGCCCCTCTGTTTGTCGACCTCTGTTTCAGCCCCTCTGTTTCTCGCCCTCTGTTTCAGCCCCTCTGTTTCAGCCCCTCAGTTTCAGCCTCACTGTTTCTCGCCCTCTGTTTCAGCCCCTCTGTTTCAGCCCCTCTGTTTCAGCCCCTCTGCTTCTCGCCCTCTGTTTCAGCCCCTCTGTTTCTGGCCCTCTGTTTCTCGCCCTCTGCTTCTCGCCCTCTGTTTCAGCCCGTCTGATTCATCCCCTCTGTTTCAGCCCCACTGTTTCAGCCCCTCTGTTCCTCGCCCTCTGTTTCTCACCATCTGTTTCTCGCCCTCTGTTTTAGCCCCTCTGTTTTTCGCCCTCTGTTTCAGCCCCTCTGTTTTTCGCCCTCTGTTTCAGCCCCTCTGTTTCAGCCCCTCTGTTTCAGCCCATCTGATTCAGCCCCTCTGCTTCAGCCCCTCTGTTTCAGCCCTTCTGTTTCTCGCCCTCTGTTTCAGCCCCTCTGTTTCTCGCCCTCTGTTTCAGCCCCTCTGTTTCTCGCCCTCTGTTTCAGCCCTTGTGTTTCACGCCCTCTGTATCTGCCCCTCTGTTTCAGCCCCTCTGTTTCAGCCCCTCTGTTTCAGCCCCTCTGTTTCTCGCCCTCTGTTTCAGACCCTGTGTTTCTTGCCCTCGGTTTCTCGCTCTCTGTTTCAGCCCCTCTGTTTCAGCCCCTCTGTTTCAGCCCCTCTGTTTCAGCCCCTCTGATTCTCGCCCTCTGTTTCAGCCCCTCTGTTTCTCGCCCTCTGTTTCTGCCCCTCTGTTTCTCACCGTCTGTTTCAGACCCTCTGATTCAGCCCCTCTGTTTCAGCCCCTCTGATTCAGCCCCTCTGATTCAGCCCCTCTGTTTCTCGCCCTCTGTTTCAGCCCGCCTGTTTCTCACCCTCTGTTTCTCACCCTCTGTTTCTCGCCCTCTGTTTCAGCCCCTCTGTATTTCGCCCACTGTTTCAGCCCCGCTGTTTCTCGCCCTCTGTATCAGCCCCTCTGATTCAGCCCCTCTGATTCAGCTCCTCTGTTTCCCGCCCCTCTGTTTCCCGCCCCTCTGTTTCTGCCCCTCTGTTTCTAGCCCCCAGTTTCAGCCCCTCTGTATCTTGCCACCTGTTTCACCCCCTCTGTTTCAGCCCCTCTGTTTCTCGCCCTCTGTTTCTCGCCCTCTGTTTCAGCCCCTCTGTATTTCGCCCACTGTTTCAGCCCCGCTGTTTCTCGCCCTCTGTTTCTGCCCCTCTGTTTCAGCCCCTCTAATTCAGCCCCTCTGATTCAGCCCCTCTGTTTCAGCAACTCTGTTTTTCGCCCACTGTTTCAGCCCCTCTGTTTCTCACCCTCTGTTTCAGCCCCTCTGATTCAGCCCCTCTGTTTCAGCCCCTCTGATTCAGCCCCTCTGTTTCAGCCCCTCTGTTTTTCGCCCACTGTTTCAGCCCCGCTGTTTCTCGCCCTCTGTTTCAGACCCTCTGATTCAGTCCATCTGATTCAGCCCCTCTGTGTCCCGCCCCTCTGTTTCCCGCCCCTCTGTTTCAGCCCCTCTGTTTCTAACCCCCAGTTTCAGCCCCTCTGTATCTCGCCCACTGTTTCACCCCTCTGTTTCAGCCCCTCTGTTTCTCGCCCTCTGTTTCAGCCCCTCTGTTTCTCTCCCTCTGTTTCAGCCCTTCTGTTTCAGCTCCTCTGTTTCAGCCCCTCTGTTTCTCGCCCTCTGTTTCAGCCCCTCTGTTTCTCGCCCTCTGTTTCAGCCCCTCTGTTTCAGCCCCTCTGTTTCAGCCCCTCTGTTTCAGCCCCTCTGTTTGTCGCCCTCTGTTTCAGCCCCTCTGTTTCTCGCCCTCTGTTTCAGCCCCTCTGTTTCAGCCCCTCAGTTTCAGCCCCACTGTTTCTCGCCCTCTGTTTCAGCCCCTCTGTTTCAGCCCCTCTGTTTCAGCCCCTCTGCTTCTCGCCCTCTGTTTCAGCCCCTCTGTTTCTGGCCCTCTGTTTCATCCCCTCTGTCTCTCGCCCTCTGTTTCTCGCCCTCTGTTTCAGCCCCTCTGTTTCAGCCCCTCTGTTTCAGTCCCTCTGTTTCTCGCCCTCTGCTTCTCGCCCTCTGTTTCAGCCCGTCTGATTCATCCCCTCTGTTTCAGCCCCACTGTTTCAGCCCCTCTGTTCCTCGCCCTCTGTTTCTCACCATCTGTTTCTCGCCCTCTGTTTTAGCCCCTCTGTTTTTCGCCCTCTGTTTCAGCACCTCTGTTTTTCGCCCTCTGTTTCAGCCCCTCTGTTTCTGCCTCTCTGTTTCAGACCATCTGATTCAGCCCCTCTGCTTCAGCCCCTCTGTTTCAGCCCTTCTGTTTCTCGCCCTCTGTTTCAGCCCCTCTGTTTCTCGCCCTCTGTTTCAGCCCCTCTGTTTCTCGCCCTCTGTTTCAGCCCTTGTGTTTCACGCCCTCTGTATCTGCCCCTCTGTTTCAGCCCCTCTGTTTCAGCCCCTCTGTTTCAGCCCCTCTGTTTCTCGCCCTCTGTTTCAGACCCTGTGTTTCTTGCCCTCGGTTTCTCGCTCTCTGTTTCAGCCCCTCTGTTTCAGCCCCTCTGTTTCAGCCCCTCTGTTTCAGCCCCTCTGATTCTCGCCCTCTGTTTCAGCCCCTCTGTTTCTCGCCCTCTGTTTCTGCCCCTCTGTTTCTCACCGTCTGTTTCAGACCCTCTGATTCATCCCCTCTGTTTCAGCCCCTCTGATTCAGCCCCTCTGATTCAGCCCCTCTGTTTCTCGCCCTCTGTTTCAGCCCCTCTGTTTCTCACCCTCTGTTTCTCACCCTCTGTTTCTCGCCCTCTGTTTCAGCCCCTCTGTATTTCGCCCACTGTTTCAGCCCCGCTGTTTCTCGCCCTCTGTATCAGCCCCTCTGATTCAGCCCCTCTGATTCAGCTCCTCTGTTTCCCGCCCCTCTGTTTCCCGCCCCTCTGTTTCTGCCCCTCTGTTTCTAGCCCCCAGTTTCAGCCCCTCTGTATCTTGCCACCTGTTTCACCCCCTCTGTTTCAGCCCCTCTGTTTCTCGCCCTCTGTTTCAGCCCCTCTGTTTCTCGCCCTCTGTTTCAGCCCCTCTGTTTTTCGCCCTCTGTTTCAGCCCCCTTGTTTTTCGCCCTCTGTTTTAGCCCCTCTGTTTCAGCCCCTCTGTTTCAGCCCCTCTGATTCAGACCTTCTGCTTCAGCCCCTCTGTTTCAGCCCTTCTGTTTCTCGCCCTCTGTTTCAGCCCCTCTGTTTCTCGCCGTCTGTTTCAGCAACTTTGTTTCTCGCCCACTGTTTCAGCCCCTCTGATTCAGCCCCTCTGTTTCAGCCCCTCTAATTCAGTCCCTCTGATCCAGCCCCTCTGTTTCAGCCCCTCTGTTTTTCGCCCACTGTTTCAGCCCCTCTGATTCAGCCCCTCTTTTTCAGCCCCTATGATTCAGCCCCTCTGATTCAGCCCCTGTGTTTATCGCCCTCTGTTTCATCCCCGCTGTTTCTCGCCCTCTGTTTCAGCCCCTCTGATTCAGCCCCTCTGATTCAGCCCCTCTGTTTCCCCCCCCTGTTTCCTGCCCCTCTGTTTCAGCCCCTCTGTTTCTAGCCCCCAGTTTCAGCCCCTCAGTTTCTCGCACCCTGTTTCAGACCCTCTGTTTCTCGCCCTCTGTTTCAGCCCTTCTGTTTCACCCCCTCTGTTTCAGCCCCTATGTTTCTCGCCCTCTGTTTCAGCCCCTCTGTTTCTCGCCCTCTGTTTCAGCCCCTCTGTTTCAGCCCCGCTGTTTCAGCCCCTCTGTTTCTCGCCCCCTGTTTCAGCCCCTCTGTTTCTCGTCCTCTGTTTCAGCCCATCTATTTCAGCCCCTCTGTTTCAGCCCCTCTGTTACAGCCCCTCTGTTTCAGCCCCTCTGTTTTTCGCTCCTCTGTTTCAGCCCCTCTGTTTCAGCCCCGCTGTTTCAGCCCCTCTGTTTCTCGCCCTCTGTTTCTGGCCCTCTGTTTCTCGTCCTCTGTTTCAGCCCCTCTGATTCATCCCCTCTGATTCTCGCCCTCTGTTTCAGCCCCTCTGTTTCTCGCCCCTGTTTCTCACCGTCTGTTTCTCGCCCTCTGTTTCAGCCCCTCTGTTTTTCGCCCACTGTTTCAGCCCCGCTGTTTCTCACCCTCTGTTTCAGCCCCTCTGATTCAGCCCCTCTGATTCAGCCCCTCTGTTTCCCGCCCCTCTGTTTCCCGCCCCTCTGTTTCGGCCCCTCTGTTTCTAGCCCCCAGTTTCAGTCCCTCTGTATCTCGCCCACTGTTTCACCCCTCTGTTTCAGACCCTCTGTTTCTCGCCCTCTGTTTCAGCCCTTCTGTTTCAGCCCCTCTGTTTCAGCCCCTCTGTTTCTCGCCCTCAGTTTCAGCCACTCTGTTTCTCGCCCTCTGTTTCAGCCCCTCTGTTTCAGCCCCTCTGTTTCAGCCCCTCTGTTTCACGCCCTCTGTTTCAGCCCCTCAGTTTCTCGCCCTCTGTTTCAGCCCCTCTGTTTCAGCCCCTCTGTTTCTCACCCTCTGTTTCAGCCCCTCTGTTTCTCGCCCTCTGTTTCAGCCCCTCTGTTTCAGCCCCTCTGTTTCTCACCCTCTGTTTCTGCCCCTCTGTTTCTCGCCCTCTGTTTCAGCCCCTCTGATTCATCCCCTCTGATTCTCGCCCTCTGTTTCAGCCCCTCTGTTTCTCGCCCCTGTTTCTGCCCCTCTGTTTCAGCCCCTCTGTTTCAGCCCTTCTGTTTCAGCCCCTCTGTTTCTCGCTCTCTGTTTCAGCCCCTCTGTTTCTGGCCCTCTGTTTCAGCCCCTCTGTTTCTCGCCCCTGTTTCTGCCCCTCTGTTTCTCGCCCTCTATTTCAGCCCCTCTGTTTCAGCCCCTCTGTTTTAGCCCCTCTGTTTCAGCCCCTCTGTTTCAGCCCCTCTGATTCAGCACCTCTGTTTCTCGCCCTCTGCTTCAGCCCCTCTGTTTCTCGCCCTCTGTTTCTCACCCTCTGTTTCTCGCACTCTGTTTCAGCCCCTCTGTTTTTCGCCCACTGTTTCAGCCCCGCTGTTTCTCACTCTCTGTTTCAGCCCCTCTGATTCAGTCCCTCTGATTCAGCCCCTCTGTTTCCCGCCCCTCTGTTTCCCGCCCCTCTGTTTCAGCCCCTCTGTTTCTAGACCCCAGTTTCAGCCCCTCTGTATCTCGCCCTCTGTTTCACCCCTCTGTTTCAGCCCCTCTGTTTCTCGCCCTCTGTTTCAGCCCTTCTGTTTCAGCCCCTCTGTTTCAGCCCCTCTGCTTCTCGCCCTCTGTTTCAGCCCCTCTGTTTCTCGCCCTCTGTTTCAGCCCCTCTGTTTCAGCCCCTCTGTTTCACGCCCTCTGTTTCAGCCCCTCTGTTTCTCGCCCTCTGTTTCAGCCCCTCTGTTTCAGCCCCTCTGTTTCAGCCCCTCTGTTTCTCGCCCTCTGTTTCAGCCCCTCTGTTTCTCGCCCTCTGTTTCAGCCCCCCTGATTCAGCTCCTCTGATTGGCGCCCTCTGTTTCAGACCCCTCTGCTTCTCGCCCTCTGTTTCTGCCCCTCTGTTTCTCGCCCTCTGTTCCAGCCCCTCTGTTTCTCGCCATCTGTTTCTGCCCCTCTGTTTCAGCCCCTCTGTTTCAGCCCCTCTGTTTCTCGCCCTCTGTTTCAGTCCCTCTGTTTCAGCCCCTCTGTTTCAGCCCTTCTGTTTCTCGCCCACTTTTTCAGCCCCTCTGTTTCTGGCCCTCTGTTTTTCCCCCTCTGTTTCAGCCCATCTGTTTTTCGCCCTCTGTTTCACCCCCTCTGTTTCAGCCCCTATCTTTCAGTCCCTCTGATTCATCCCCTCTGCTTCAGCCCCTCTGTTTCAGCCCTTCAGTTTCTCGCCCTCTGTTTCAGCCCCTCTGTTTCTCGCCCTCTGTTTCAGCCCCTCTTTTTCTCGCCCTCTGTTTCAGTCCCTCTGTTTCTCGCCCTCTGCTTCTCGCACTCTGTTTCAGCCCATCTGTTTCTAGCCCACTGTTTCAGCCCCTCTGTTTCAGCCCCTCTGTTTCTCGCCCTCTGTTTCAGCCCCTCTGTTTCAGCCCCTCTGTTTCAGCCCCGCTGTTTCTGGCCCTCTGTTTCATCCCCTCTGTTTCTCGCCCTCTGTTTCAGCCCCTATGTTTCTCGCCCTCTTTTTCAGAACCTCTGTTTCAGCCCCTCTGATTCAGCCCCTCTGATTCATCCCCTCTGTTTCAGCCCCACTGTTTCAGCCACTCTGTTTCTCGCCCTCTGTTTCTCACCCTCTGTTTCTCGCCCTCTGTTTCATCCCCTCTGTTTTTCGCCCTCTGTTTCAGCCCCTCTGTTTCTCGCCCTCTGTTTCAGCCCCTCTGTTTCTCGCCCACTGTTTCAGCCCCTCTGATTTAGCCCCTCTGTTTCAGCCCCTCTAATTCAGTCCCTCTGATTCAGCCCCTCTGTTTCAGCCCCTCTGTTTTTCGCCCACTGTTTCAGCCCCTCTGATTCGGCCCCTCTGTTTCAGCCCCTCTGATTCAGCCCCTCTGATTCAGCCCCTGTGTTTCTCGCCCTCTGTTTCAGCCCCTCTGTTATTCACCCTTTGTTTCTCACCCTCTGTTTCTCGCCCTCTGTTTCAGCCCCTCTGTTTTTCGCCCACTGTTTCAGCCCCGCTGTTTCTCGCCCTCTGTTTCAGCCCCTCTGATTCAGCCCCTCTAATTCAGCCCCTCTGTTTCCCTCCCCTCTGTTTCCCACCCCTCTGTTTCAGCCCCTGTGTTTCTAGCCCCCAGTTTCAGCCTCTGTGTTTCTCGCCCACTGTTTCAGCCCCTCTGTTTCTCGCCCTCTGTTTCAGCCCCTCTGTTTCACCCCCTCTGTTTCAACCCCTATGTTTCTCGCCCTCTGTTTCAGCCCCTCTGTTTCTCGCCCTCTGTTTCAGCCCCTCTGTTTCAGCCCCGCTGTTTCAGCCCCTCTGTTTCTCGCCCTCTGTTTCAGCCCCTCTGTTTCTCGCCCTCTGTTTCAGCCCCTCTATTTCAGCCCCTCTGTTTCAGCCCCTCTGTTTCAGCCCCTCTGTTTCTCGCCCTCTGTTTCTGCCCCTCTGTTTCTCACCCTCTGTTTCAGCCCCTCTGGTTCAGCCCCGCTGTTTATCGCCCTCTGTTTCAGCCCCTCTGATTCAGCCCCTCTGATTCAGCCCCTGTGTGTCCCGCCCCTCTGTTCCCCCCCCCTGTTTCAGCCCCTCTGTTTCTAACCCCCAGTTTCAGCCCCTCTATCTCGTCCACTGTTTCACCCCTCTGTTTCAGCCACTCTGTTTCTCGCCCTCTGTTTCTCACCCTCTGTTTCTCGCCCTCTGTTTCATCCCCTCTGCTTCTCGCCCTCTGTTTCAGCCCCTCTGTTTCTCGCCCTCTGTTTCAGCCCCTCTGCTTCAGTCCCTCTGTTTCAGCCCCTCTGTTTCAGCCCCTCTGTTTCTTGCCCTCTGTTTCAGCCCTCTGTTTCTCGCCCTCTGTTTCAGCCCCTCTGTTTCAGCCCCTCTGCTTCAGCCCCTCTGTTTCAGTCCCTCTGTTTCTCGCCCTCTGCTTCTCGCACTCTGTTTCAGCCCATCTGTTTCTAGCCCACTGTTTCAGCCCCTCTGTTTCAGCCCCTCTGTTTCTCGCCCTCTGTTTTAGCCCCTCTGTTTCAGCCCCTCTGTTTCAGCCCCGCTGTTTCTGGCCCTCTGTTTCATCCCCTCTGTTTCTCGCCCTCTGTTTCAGCCCCTATGTTTCTCGCCCTCTTTTTCAGAACCTCTGTTTCAGCCCCTCTGATTCAGCCCCTCTGATTCATCCCCTCTGTTTCAGCCGCACTGTTTCAGCCACTCTGTTTCTCGCCCTCTGTTTCTCACCCTCTGTTTCTCGCCCTCTGTTTCATCCCCTCTGTTTTTCGCCCTCTGTTTCAGCCCCTCTGTTTTTCGCCCTCTGTTTCAGCCCCCTTGTTTTTCGCCCTCTGTTTTAGCCCCTCTGTTTCAGCCCCTCTGTTTCAGCCCCTCTGATTCAGCCCTTCTGCTTCAGCCCCTCTGTTTCAGCCCTTCTGTTTCTCACCCTCTGTTTCAGCCCCTCTGTTTCTCGCCCTCTGTTTCAGCCCCTCTGTTTCTCGCCCACTGTTTCAGCCCCTCTGATTCAGCCCCTCTGTTTCAGCCCCTCTAATTCAGTCCCTCTGATTCAGCCCTCTGTTTCAGCCCCTCTGTTTTTCGCCCACTGTTTCAGCCCCTCTGATTCGGCCCCTCTGTTTCAGCCCCTCTGATTCAGCCCCTCTGATTCAGCCCCTCTGTTTCTCATCCTCTGTTTCAGCCCCTCTGTTTCAGCCCCTCTGTTTCTCGCCCTCTGTTTCAGCCCCTCTGTTTCAGCCCCTCTGTTTCAGCCCCTCTTTTTCTCGCCACCTGTTTCAGCCCCTATGTTTCAGCCCCTTTATTTCAGCCCCTCTGTTTCAGCCCCTCTGTCTCTCGCCCTCTGTTTCAGCCCCTGTGTTTCTCGCCCCCTGTTTCAGCCCCTCTGTTTCAGCCTCTCTGTTTCTCGCCCTCTGTTTCAACCCCTCGGTTTCTCGCTCTCTGATTCAGCCCCTGTGTTTCTCGCCCTCTGTTTCAGCCCCTCTGTTATTCACCCTTTGTTTCTCACCCTCTGTTTCTCGCCCTCTGTTTCAGCCCCTCTGTTTTTCGCCCACTGTTTCAGCCCCGCTGTTTCTCGCCCTCTGTTTCAGCCCCTCTGATTCAGCCCCTCTAATTCAGCCCCTCTGTTTCCCGCCACTCTGTTTCCCGCCCCTCTGTTTCAGCCCCTGTGTTTCTAGCCCCCAGTTTCAGCCCCTGTGTTTCTCGCCCACTGTTTCAGCCCCTCTGTTTCTCGCCCTCTGTTTCAGCCCCTCTGTTTCACCCCCTCTGTTTCAACCCCTATGTTTCTCGCCCTCTGTTTCAGCCCCTCTGTTTCTCGCCCTCTGTTTCAGCCCCTCTGTTTCAGCCCCGCTGTTTCAGCCCCTCTGTTTCTCGCCCTCTGTTTCAGCCCCTCTGTTTCTCGCCCTCTGTTTCAGCCCCTCTATTTCAGCCCCTCTGTTTCAGCCCCTCTGTTTCAGCCCCTCTGTTTCTCGCCCTCTGTTTCTGCCCCTCTGTTTCTCACCCTCTGTTTCAGCCCCTCTGGTTCAGCCCCTCTGATTCTCGCCCTCTGTTTCAGCCCCTCAGTTTCTCGCCCCTGTTTCTGCCCCTCTGTTTCTCGCCCTCTGTTTCAGCCCCTCTGTTTCAGCCCCTCTGTTTCAGCCCCTCTGTTTCAGCACCTCTGTTTCTCGCCCTCTGTTTCAGCCCCTCTGTTTCTGGCCCTCTGTTTCAGTTCCTCTATTTCTCGCCCTCTGTTTCAGCCCCTCTGTTTCAGCCCCTCTGTTTCAGCCCCTCTGATTCAGCCCCTCTGATTCAGCCTCTCTGTTTCTCGCCCTCTGTTTCAGCCCCTCTGCTCCTCGCCCTCTGTTTCTCACCCGCTGTTTCTCGACCTCTGTTTCAGCCCCTCTGTTTTTCGCCCACTGTTTCAGCCCCGCTGTTTCTCGCCCTCTGTTTCAGCCCCTCTGATTCAGCCCCTCTGATTCAGCCCCTCTGTTTCCCGCCCCTCTGTTTCCCGCCCCTCTGTTTCGGCCCCTCTGTTTCTCGCCCCCAGTTTCAGCCCCTCTGTATCTCGCCCACTGTTTCACCCCTCTATTTCAGCCCCTCTGTTTCTCGCCCTCTGTTTCAGCCCCTCTGTTTCTGGCCCTCTGTTTTTCCCCCTCTGTTTCAGCCCATCTGTTTTTCGCCCTCTGTTTCACCCCCTCTGTTTCAGCCCCTCTCTTTCAGTCCCTCTGATTCATCCCCTCTGCTTCAGCCCCTCTGTTTCAGCCCTTCAGTTTCTCGCCCTCTGTTTCAGCCCCTCTGTTTCTCGCCCTCTGTTTCAGCCCCTCTTTTTCTCGCCCTCTGTTTCAGTCCCTCTGTTTCTCGCCCTCTGCTTCTCGCACTCTGTTTCAGCCCATCTGTTTCTAGCCCACTGTTTCAGCCCCTCTGTTTCAGCCCCTCTGTTTCTCGCCCTCTGTTTCAGCCCCTCTGTTTCAGCCCCTCTGTTTCAGCCCCGCTGTTTCTGGCCCTCTGTTTCATCCCCTCTGTTTCTCGCCCTCTGTTTCAGCCCCTATGTTTCTCGCCCTCTTTTTCAGAACCTCTGTTTCAGCCCCTCTGATTCAGCCCCTCTGATTCATCCCCTCTGTTTCAGCCCCACGGTTTCAGCCACTCTGTTTCTCGCCCTCTGTTTCTCACCCTCTGTTTCTCGCCCTCTGTTTCATCCCCTCTGTTTTTCGCCCTCTGTTTCAGCCCCTCTGTTTTTCGCCCTCTGTTTCAGCCCCCTTGTTTTTCGCCCTCTGTTTTAGCCCCTCTGTTTCAGCCCCTCTGTTTCAGCCCCTCTGATTCAGCCCTTCTGCTTCAGCCCCTCTGTTTCAGCCCTTCTGTTTCTCACCCTCTGTTTCAGCCCCTCTGTTTCTCGCCCTCTGTTTCAGCCCCTCTGTTTCTCGCCCACTGTTTCAGCCCCTCTGATTCAGCCCCTCTGTTTCAGCCCCTCTAATTCAGTCCCTCTGATTCAGCCCCTCTGTTTCAGCCCCTCTGTTTTTCGCCCACTGTTTCAGCCCCTCTGATTCGGCCCCTCTGTTTCAGCCCCTCTGATTCAGCCCCTGTGTTTCTCGCCCTCTGTTTCAGCCCCTCTGTTATTCACCCTTTGTTTCTCACCCTCTGTTTCTCGCCCTCTGTTTCAGCCCCTCTGTTTTTCGCCCACTGTTTCAGCCCCGCTGTTTCTCGCCCTCTGTTTCAGCCCCTCTGATTCAGCCCCTCTAATTCAGCCCCTCTGTTTCCCTCCCCTCTGTTTCCCGCCCCTCTGTTTCAGCCCCTGTGTTTCTAGCCCCCAGTTTCAGCCCCTGTGTTTCTCGCCCACTGTTTCAGCCCCTCTGTTTCTCGCCCTCTGTTTCAGCCCCTCTGTTTCACCCCCTCTGTTTCAACCCCTATGTTTCTCGTCCTCTGTTTCAGCCCCTCTGTTTCTCGCCCTCTGTTTCAGCCCCTCTGTTTCAGCCCCGCTGTTTCAGCCCCTCTGTTTCTCGCCCTCTGTTTCAGCCCCTCTGTTTCTCGCCCTCTGTTTCAGCCCCTCTATTTCAGCCCCTCTGTTTCAGCCCCTCTGTTTCAGCCCCTCTGTTTCTCGCCCTCTGTTTCTGCCCCTCTGTTTCTCACCCTCTGTTTCAGCCCCTCTGGTTCAGCCCCGCTGTTTATCGCCCTCTGTTTCAGCCCCGCTGATTCAGCCCCTCTGATTCAGCCCCTGTGTGTCCCGCCCCTCTGTTCCCCCCCCCCTGTTTCAGCCCCTCTGTTTCTAACCCCCAGTTTCAGCCCCTCTATCTCGTCCACTGTTTCACCCCTCTGTTTCAGCCCCTCTGTTTCTCGCCCTCTGTTTCAGCCCCTGTGTTTCTCGCCCTCTGTTTCAGCCCTTCTGTTTCAGCCCCTCTGTTTCAGCCCCTCTGCTTCTCGCCCTCTGTTTCAGCCCCTCTGTTTCTCGCCCTCTGTTTCAGCCCCTCTGCTTCAGCACCTCTGTTTCAGCCCCTCTGTTTCAGCCCCTCTGTTTCTTGCCCTGTGTTTCAGCCCTCTGTTTCTCGCCCTCTGTTTCAGCCCCTCTGTTTCAGCCCCTCTGCTTCAGCCCCTCTGTTTCAGTCCCTCTGTTTCTCGCCCTCTGCTTCTCGCACTCTGTTTCAGCCCATCTGTTTCTAGCCCACTGTTTCAGCCCCTCTGTTTCTCGCCCTCTGTTTCAGCCCCTCTGTTTCAGCCCCTCTGTTTCAGCCCCGCTGTTTCTGGCCCTCTGTTTCATCCCCTCTGTTTCTCGCCCTCTGTTTCAGCCCCTATGTTTCTCGCCCTCTTTTTCAGAACCTCTGTTTCAGCCCCTCTGATTCAGCCCCTCTGATTCATCCCCTCTGTTTCAGCCCCACTGTTTCAGCCACTCTGTTTCTCGCCCTCTGTTTCTCACCCTCTGTTTCTCGCCCTCTGTTTCATCCCCTCTGTTTTTCGCCCTCTGTTTCAGCCCCTCTGTTTTTCGCCCTCTGTTTCAGCCCCCTTGTTTTTCGCCCTCTGTTTTAGCCCCTCTGTTTCAGCCCCTCTGTTTCAGCCCCTCTGATTCAGCCCTTCTGCTTCAGCCCCTGTGTTTCAGCCCTTCTGTTTCTCACCCTCTGTTTCAGCCCCTCTGTTTCTCGCCCTCTGTTTCAGCCCCTCTGTTTCTCGCCCACTGTTTCAGCCCCTCTGATTCAGCCCCTCTGTTTCAGCCCCTCTAATTCAGTCCCTCTGATTCAGCCCTCTGTTTCAGCCCCTCTGTTTTTCGCCCACTGTTTCAGCCCCTCTGATTCGGCCCCTCTGTTTCAGCCCCTCTGATTCAGCCCCTCTGATTCAGCCCCTATGTTTCTCGCCCTCTGTTTCAGCCCCTCTGTTATTCACCCTTTGTTTCTCACCCTCTGTTTCTCGCCCTCTGTTTCAGCCCCTCTGTTTTTCGCCCACTGTTTCAGCCCCGCTGTTTCTCGCCCTCTGTTTCAGCCCCTCTGATTCAGCCCCTCTAATTCAGCCCCTCTGTTTCCCGCCACTCTGTTTCCCGCCCCTCTGTTTCAGCCCCTGTGTTTCTAGCCCCCAGTTTCAGCCCCTGTGTTTCTCGCCCACTGTTTCAGCCCCTCTGTTTCTCGCCCTCTGTTTCAGCCCCTCTGTTTCACCCCCTCTGTTTCAACCCCTATGTTTCTCGCCCTCTGTTTCAGCCCCTCTGTTTCTCGCCCTCTGTTTCAGCCCCTCTGTTTCAGCCCCGCTGTTTCAGCCCCTCTGTTTCTCGCCCTCTGTTTCAGCCCCTCTGTTTCTCGCCCTCTGTTTCAGCCCCTCTATTTCAGCCCCTCTGTTTCAGCCCCTCTGTTTCAGCCCCTCTGTTTCTCGCCCTCTGTTTCTGCCCCTCTGTTTCTCACCCTCTGTTTCAGCCCCTCTGGTTCAGCCCCTCTGATTCTCGCCCTCTGTTTCAGCCCCTCAGTTTCTCGCCCCTGTTTCTGCCCCTCTGTTTCTCGCCCTCTGTTTCAGCCCCTCTGTTTCAGCCCCTCTGTTTCAGCCCCTCTGTTTCAGCACCTCTGTTTCTCGCCCTCTGTTTCAGCCCCTCTGTTTCTGGCCCTCTGTTTCAGCCCCTCTGTTTCAGCTCCTCTGTTTCAGCCCCTCTGTTTCTCCCCCCATTATTCAACCCCTCTGTTTCTCGCCCTCTGTTTCAGCCCCTCTGTTTCTGGCCCTCTGTTTCAGTTCCTCTATTTCTCGCCCTCTGTTTCAGCCCCTCTGTTTCAGCCCCTCTGTTTCAGCCCCTCTGATTCAGCCCCTCTGATTCAGCCTCTCTGTTTCTCGCCCTCTGTTTCAGCCCCTCTGCTCCTCGCCCTCTGTTTCTCACCCGCTGTTTCTCGACCTCTGTTTCAGCCCCTCTGTTTTTCGCCCACTGTTTCAGCCCCGCTGTTTCTCGCCCTCTGTTTCAGCCCCTCTGATTCAGCCCCTCTGATTCAGCCCCTCTGTTTCCCGCCCCTCTGTTTCCCGCCCCTCTGTTTCGGCCCCTCTGTTTCTCGCCCCCAGTTTCAGCCCCTCTGTATCTCGCCCACTGTTTCACCCCTCTATTTCAGCCCCTCTGTTTCTCGCCCTCTGTTTCAGCCCCTCTGTTTCTGGCCCTCTGTTTTTCCCCCTCTGTTTCAGCCCATCTGTTTTTCGCCCTCTGTTTCACCCCCTCTGTTTCAGCCCCTCTCTTTCAGTCCCTCTGATTCATCCCCTCTGCTTCAGCCCCTCTGTTTCAGCCCTTCAGTTTCTCGCCCTCTGTTTCAGCCCCTCTGTTTCTCGCCCTCTGTTTCAGCCCCTCTTTTTCTCGCCCTCTGTTTCAGTCCCTCTGTTTCTCGCCCTCTGCTTCTCGCACTCTGTTTCAGCCCATCTGTTTCTAGCCCACTGTTTCAGCCCCTCTGTTTCAGCCCCTCTGTTTCTCGCCCTCTGTTTCAGCCCCTCTGTTTCAGCCCCTCTGTTTCAGCCCCGCTGTTTCTGGCCCTCTGTTTCATCCCCTCTGTTTCTCGCCCTCTGTTTCAGCCCCTATGTTTCTCGCCCTCTTTTTCAGAACCTCTGTTTCAGCCCCTCTGATTCAGCCCCTCTGATTCATCCCCTCTGTTTCAGCCGCACTGTTTCAGCCACTCTGTTTCTCGCCCTCTGTTTCTCACCCTCTGTTTCTCGCCCTCTGTTTCATCCCCTCTGTTTTTCGCCCTCTGTTTCAGCCCCTCTGTTTTTCGCCCTCTGTTTCAGCCCCCTTGTTTTTCGCCCTCTGTTTTAGCCCCTCTGTTTCAGCCCCTCTGTTTCAGCCCCTCTGATTCAGCCCTTCTGCTTCAGCCCCTCTGTTTCAGCCCTTCTGTTTCTCACCCTCTGTTTCAGCCCCTCTGTTTCTCGCCCTCTGTTTCAGCCCCTCTGTTTCTCGCCCACTGTTTCAGCCCCTCTGATTCAGCCCCTCTGTTTCAGCCCCTCTAATTCAGTCCCTCTGATTCAGCCCCTCTGTTTCAGCCCCTCTGTTTTTCGCCCACTGTTTCAGCCCCTCTGATTCGGCCCCTCTGTTTCAGCCCCTCTGATTCAGCCCCTCTGATTCAGCCCCTGTGTTTCTCGCCCTCTGTTTCAGCCCCTCTGTTATTCACCCTTTGTTTCTCACCCTCTGTTTCTCGCCCTCTGTTTCAGCCCCTATGTTTCTCGCCCTCTTTTTCAGAACCTCTGTTTCAGCCCCTCTGATTCAGCCCCTCTGATTCATCCCCTCTGTTTCAGCCGCACTGTTTCAGCCACTCTGTTTCTCGCCCTCTGTTTCTCACCCTCTGTTTCTCGCCCTCTGTTTCATCCCCTCTGTTTTTCGCCCTCTGTTTCAGCCCCTCTGTTTTTCGCCCTCTGTTTCAGCCCCCTTGTTTTTCGCCCTCTGTTTTAGCCCCTCTGTTTCAGCCCCTCTGTTTCAGCCCCTCTGATTCAGCCCTTCTGCTTCAGCCCCTCTGTTTCAGCCCTTCTGTTTCTCACCCTCTGTTTCAGCCCCTCTGTTTCTCGCCCTCTGTTTCAGCCCCTCTGTTTCTCGCCCACTGTTTCAGCCCCTCTGATTCAGCCCCTCTGTTTCAGCCCCTCTAATTCAGTCCCTCTGATTCAGCCCCTCTGTTTCAGCCCCTCTGTTTTTCGCCCACTGTTTCAGCCCCTCTGATTCGGCCCCTCTGTTTCAGCCCCTCTGATTCAGCCCCTCTGATTCAGCCCCTGTGTTTCTCGCCCTCTGTTTCAGCCCCTCTGTTATTCACCCTTTGTTTCTCACCCTCTGTTTCTCGCCCTCTGTTTCAGCCCCTCTGTTTTTCGCCCACTGTTTCAGCCCCGCTGTTTCTCGCCCTCTGTTTCAGCCCCTCTGATTCAGCCCCTCTAATTCAGCCCCTCTGTTTCCCTCCCCTCTGTTTCCCGCCCCTCTGTTTCAGCCCCTGTGTTTCTAGCCCCCAGTTTCAGCCCCTGTGTTTCTCGCCCACTGTTTCAGCCCCTCTGTTTCTCGCCCTCTGTTTCAGCCCCTCTGTTTCACCCCCTCTGTTTCAACCCCTATGTTTCTCGCCCTCTGTTTCAGCCCCTCTGTTTCTCGCCCTCTGTTTCAGCCCCTCTGTTTCAGCCCCGCTGTTTCAGCCCCTCTGTTTCTCGCCCTCTGTTTCAGCCCCTCTGTTTCTCGCCCTCTGTTTCAGCCCCTCTATTTCAGCCCCTCTGTTTCAGCCCCTCTGTTTCAGCCCCTCTGTTTCTCGCCCTCTGTTTCTGCCCCTCTGTTTCTCACCCTCTGTTTCAGCCCCTCTGGTTCAGCCCCGCTGTTTATCGCCCTCTGTTTCAGCCCCTCTGATTCAGCCCCTCTGATTCAGCGCCTGTGTGTCCCGCCCCTCTGTTCCCCACCCCCTGTTTCAGCCCCTCTGTTTCTAACCCCCAGTTTCAGCCCCTCTATCTCGTCCACTGTTTCACCCCTCTGTTTCAGCCCCTCTGTTTCTCGTCCTCTGTTTCAGCCCCTGTGTTTCTCGCCCTCTGTTTCAGCCCTTCTGTTTCAGCCCCTCTGTTTCAGCCCCTCTGCTTCTCGCCCTCTGTTTCAGCCCCTCTGTTTCTCGCCCTCTGTTTCAGCCCCTCTGTTTCAGCCCTTCTGTTACAGCCCCTCTGTTTCAGCCCCTCTGCTTCTCGCCCTCTGTTTCAGCCCCTCTGTTTCAGCCCCTCTGTTTCAGCCCCTCTGTTTCTTGCCCTCTGTTTCAGCCCTCTGTTTCTCGCCCTCTGTTTCAGCCCCTCTGTTTCAGCCCCTCTGCTTCAGCCCCTCTGTTTCAGTCCCTCTGTTTCTCGCCCTCTGCTTCTCGCACCCTGTTTCAGCCCATCTGTTTCTAGCCCACTGTTTCAGCCCCTCTGTTTCTCGCCCTCTGTTTCAGCCCCTCTGTTTCAGCCCCTCTGTTTCAGCCCCGCTGTTTCTGGCCCTCTGTTTCATCCCCTCTGTTTCTCGCCCTCTGTTTCAGCCCCTATGTTTCTCGCCCTCTTTTTCAGAACCTCTGTTTCAGCCCCTCTGATTCAGCCCCTCTGATTCATCCCCTCTGTTTCAGCCCCACTGTTTCAGCCACTCTGTTTCTCGCCCTCTGTTTCTCACCCTCTGTTTCTCGCCCTCTGTTTCATCCCCTCTGTTTTTCGCCCTCTGTTTCAGCCCCTCTGTTTTTCGCCCTCTGTTTCAGCCCCCTTGTTTTTCGCCCTCTGTTTTAGCCCCTCTGTTTCAGCCCCTCTGTTTCAGCCCCTCTGATTCAGCCCTTCTGCTTCAGCCCCTCTGTTTCAGCCCTTCTGTTTCTCACCCTCTGTTTCAGCCCCTCTGTTTCAGCCCCTCTGTTTCTCGCCCACTGTTTCAGCCCCTCTGATTCAGCCCCTCTGTTTCAGCCCCTCTAATTCAGTCCCTCTGATTCAGCCCTCTGTTTCAGCCCCTCTGTTTTTCGCCCACTGTTTCAGCCCCTCTGATTCGGCCCCTCTGTTTCAGCCCCTGTGTTTCTCGCCCTCTGTTTCAGCCCCTCTGTTATTCACCCTTTGTTTCTCACCCTCTGTTTCTCGCCCTCTGTTTCAGCCCCTCTGTTTTTCGCCCACTGTTTCAGCCCCGCTGTTTCTCGCCCTCTGTTTCAGCCCCTCTGATTCAGCCCCTCTAATTCAGCCCCTCTGTTTCCCGCCACTCTGTTTCCCGCCCCTCTGTTTCAGCCCCTGTGTTTCTAGCCCCCAGTTTCAGCCCCTGTGTTTCTCGCCCACTGTTTCAGCCCCTCTGTTTCTCGCCCTCTGTTTCAGCCCCTCTGTTTCACCCCCTCTGTTTCAACCCCTATGTTTCTCGCCCTCTGTTTCAGCCCCTCTGTTTCTCGCCCTCTGTTTCAGCCCCTCTGTTTCAGCCCCGCTGTTTCAGCCCCTCTGTTTCTCGCCCTCTGTTTCAGCCCCTCTGTTTCTCGCCCTCTGTTTCAGCCCCTCTATTTCAGCCCCTCTGTTTCAGCCCCTCTGTTTCAGCCCCTCTGTTTCTCGCCCTCTGTTTCTGCCCCTCTGTTTCTCACCCTCTGTTTCAGCCCCTCTGGGTCAGCCCCTCTGATTCTCGCCCTCTGTTTCAGCCCCTCAGTTTCTCGCCCCTGTTTCTGCCCCTCTGTTTCTCGCCCTCTGTTTCAGCCCCTCTGTTTCAGCCCCTCGGTTTCAGCCCCTCTGTTTCAGCACCTCTGTTTCTCGCCCTCTGTTTCAGCCCCTCTGTTTCTGGCCCTCTGTTTCAGTTCCTCTATTTCTCGCCCTCTGTTTCAGCCCCTCTGTTTCAGCCCCTCTGTTTCAGCCCCTCTGATTCAGCCCCTCTGATTCAGCCTCTCTGTTTCTCGCCCTCTGTTTCAGCCCCTCTGCTCCTCGCCCTCTGTTTCTCACCCGCTGTTTCTCGACCTCTGTTTCAGCCCCTCTGTTTTTCGCCCACTGTTTCAGCCCCGCTGTTTCTCGCCCTCTGTTTCAGCCCCTCTGATTCAGCCCCTCTGATTCAGCCCCTCTGTTTCCCGCCCCTCTGTTTCCCGCCCCTCTGTTTCGGCCCCTCTGTTTCTCGCCCCCAGTTTCAGCCCCTCTGTATCTCGCCCACTGTTTCACCCCTCTATTTCAGCCCCTCTGTTTCTCGCCCTCTGTTTCAGCCCCTCTGTTTCTCGCCCTCTCTTTCAGCCCTTCTGTTTCAGCCCCTCTGTTTCAGCCCCTCTGTTTCTCGCCCTCTGTTTCAGCCCCTCTGTTTCTCGCCCTCTGTTTCAGCCCCTCTGTTTCAACGCCTCTGTTTCAGCCCCTCTGTTTCTCGCCCTCTGTTTCAGCCCCTCTGTTTCAGTCCCTCTGTTTCTCGCCCTCTGCTTCTCGCCCTCTGTTTCAGCCCATCTGTTTCTAGCCCACTGATTCAGTCCCTCTGATTCAGCCCCTCTGTTTCCCGCCCCTCTGTTTCCCGCCCCTCTGTTTCAGCCCCTCTGTTTCTAGACCCCAGTTTCAGCCCCTTTGTATCTCGCCGACTGTTTCACCCCTCTGTTTCAGCCCCTCTGTTTCTCGCCCTCTGTTTCAGCCCTTCTGTTTCAGCCCCTCAGTTTCAGCCCCTCTGTTTCTCGCCCTCTGTTTCAGCCCCTCTGTTTCTCGCCATCTGTTTCAGCCCATCTGTTTCTCGCCCTCTGTTTCAGCCTCTCTGTTTCTCGCACTCTGTTTCAGCCCCTCTGTTTCAGCCCCTCTGTTTCTCGCCCTCTGTTTCAGCCCCTCTGTTTCTCGCCCACTGTTTCAGCCCCTCTGATTCAGCCCCTCTGTTTCAGCCCCTCTAATTCAGTCCCTCTGATTCAGCCCCTCTGTTTCAGCCCCTCTGTTTTTCGCCCACTGTTTCAGCCCCTCTGATTCGGCCCCTCTGATTCAGCCCCTGTGTTTCTCGCCCTCTGTTTCAGCCCCTCTGTTATTCACCCTTTGTTTCTCACCCTCTGTTTCTCGCCCTCTGTTTCAGCCCCTCTGTTTTTCGCCCACTGTTTCAGCCCCGCTGTTTCTCGCCCTCTGTTTCAGCCCCTCTGATTCAGCCCCTCTAATTCAGCCCCTCTGTTTCCCGCCCCTATGTTTCCCGCCCCTCTGTTTCAGCCCCTGTGTTTCTAGCCCCCAGTTTCAGCCCCTGTGTTTCTCGCCCACTGTTTCAGCCCCTCTGTTTCTCGCCCTCTGTTTCAGCCCCTCTGTTTCACCCCCTCTGTTTCAACCCCTATGTTTCTCGCCCTCTGTTTCAGCCCCTCTGTTTCTCGCCCTCTGTTTCAGCCCCTCTGTTTCAGCCCCGCTGTTTCAGCCCCTCTGTTTCTCGCCCTCTGTTTCAGCCCCTCTGTTTCTCGCCCTCTGTTTCAGCCCCTCTATTTCAGCCCCTCTGTTTCAGCACCTCTGTTTCAGCCCCTCTGTTTCTCGCCCTCTGTTTCTGCCCCTCTGTTTCTCACCCTCTGTTTCAGCCCCTCTGGTTCAGCCCCTCTGATTCTCGCCCTCTGTTTCAGCACCTCTGTTTCTCGCCCTCTGTTTCAGCCCCTCTGTTTCTGGCCCTCTGTTTCAGTTCCTCTATTTCTCGCCCTCTGTTTCAGCCCCTCTGTTTCAGCCCCTCTGTTTCAGCCCCGCTGTTTCAGCCCCTCTGTTTCTCGCCCCCTGTTTCAGCCCCTCTGTTTCTCGCCCTCTGTTTCAGCCCATCTATTTCAGCCCCTCTGTTTCAGCCCCTCTGTTACAGCCCCTCTGTTTCAGCCCCTCTGTTTTTCGCTCCTCTGTTTCAGCCCCTCTGTTTCAGCCCCGCTGTTTCAGCCCCTCTGTTTCTCGCCCTCTGTTTCTGCCCCTCTGTTTCTCGTCCTCTGTTTCAGCCCCTCTGATTCATCCCCTCTGATTCTCGCCCTCTGTTTCAGCCACTCTGTTTCTCGCCCCTGTTTCTCACCGTCTGTTTCTCGCCCTCTGTTTCAGCCCCTCTGTTTTTCGCCCACTGTTTCAGCCCCGCTGTTTCTCACCCTCTGTTTCAGCCCCTCTGATTCAGCCCCTCTGATTCAGCCCCTCTGTTTCCCGCCCCTCTGTTTCCCGCCCCTCTGTTTCAGCCCCTCTGTTTCTAGCCCCCAGTTTCAGTCCCTCTGTATCTCGCCCACTGTTTCACCCCTCTGTTTCAGACCCTCTGTTTCTCGCCCTCTGTTTCAGCCCTTCTGTTTCAGCCCCTCTGTTTCAGCCCCTCTGTTTCTCGCCCTCAGTTTCAGCCACTCTGTTTCTCGCCCTCTGTTTCAGCCCCTCTGTTTCAGCCCCTCTGTTTCAGCCCCTCTGTTTCACGCCCTCTGTTTCAGCCCCTCAGTTTCTCGCCCTCTGTTTCAGCCCCTCTGTTTCAGCCCCTCTGTTTCTCACCCTCTGTTTCAGCCCCTCTGTTTCTCGCCCTCTGTTTCAGCCCCTCTGTTTCAGCCCCTCTGTTTCAGCCCCTCTGTTTCTCACCCTCTGTTTCTGCCCCTCTGTTTCTCGCCCTCTGTTTCAGCCCCTCTGATTCATCCCCTCTGATTCTCGCCCTCTGTTTCAGCCCCTCTGTTTCTCGCCCCTGTTTCTGCCCCTCTGTTTCTCGCCCTCTATTTCAGCCCCTCTGTTTCAGCCCCTCTGTTTCAGCCCTTCTGTTTCAGCCCCTCTGTTTCTCGCTCTCTGTTTCAGCCCCTCTGTTTCTGGCCCTCTGTTTCAGCCCCTCTGTTTCTCGCCCCTGTTTCTGCCCCTCTGTTTCTCGCCCTCTATTTCAGCCCCTCTGTTTCAGCCCCTCTGTTTTAGCCCCTCTGTTTCAGCCCCTCTGTTTCAGCCCCTCTGATTCAGCACCTCTGTTTCTCGCCCTCTGCTTCAGCCCCTCTGTTTCTCGCCCTCTGTTTCTCACCCTCTGTTTCTCGCACTCTGTTTCAGCCCCTCTGTTTTTCGCCCACTGTTTCAGCCCCGCTGTTTCTCACTCTCTGTTTCAGCCCCTCTGATTCAGTCCCTCTGATTCAGCCCCTCTGTTTCCCGCCCCTCTGTTTCCCGCCCCTCTGTTTCAGCCCCTCTGTTTCTAGACCCCAGTTTCAGCCCCTCTGTATCTCGCCCACTGTTTCACCCCTCTGTTTCAGCCCCTCTGTTTCTCGCCCTCTGTTTCAGCCCTTCTGTTTCATCCCCTCTGTTTCAGCCCCTCTGTTTCTCGCCCTCTGTTTCAGCCCCTCTGTTTCTCGCCCTCTGTTTCAGCCCCTCTGTTTCAGCCCCTCTGTTTCACGCCCTCTGTTTCAGCCCCTCTGTTTCTCGCCCTCTGTTTCAGCCCCTCTGTTTCAGCCCCTCTGTTTCAGCCCCTCTGTTTCTCGCCCTCTGTTTCAGCCCCTCTGTTTCTCGCCCTCTGTTTCAGCCCCCCTGATTCAGCTCCTCTGATTGGCGCCCTCTGTTTCAGACCCCTCTGTTTCTCGCCCTCTGTTTCTGCCCCTCTGTTTCTCGCCCTCTGTTCCAGCCCCTCTGTTTCTCGCCATCTGTTTCTGCCCCTCTGTTTCAGCCCCTCTGTTTCAGCCCCTCTGTTTCTCGCCCTCTGTTTCAGCCCCTCAGTTTCTCGCCCTCTGCTTCAGCCCCTCTGTTTCAGCCCCTCTGTTTCTCACCCTCTGTTTCAGCCCCTCTGTTTCTCGCCCTCTGTTTCAGCCCCTCTGTTTCAGCCCCTCTGTTTCAGCCCCTCTGTTTCTCACCCTCTGTTTCTGCCCCTCTGTTTCTCACCCTCTGTTTCAGCCCCTCTGATTCATCCCCTCTGATTCTCGCCCTCTGTTTCAGCCCCTCTGTTTCTCGCCCCTGTTTCTGCCCCTCTGTTTCTCGCCCTCTATTTCAGCCCCTCTGTTTCAGCCCCTCTGTTTCAGCCCTTCTGTTTCAGCCCCTCTGTTTCTCGCTCTCTGTTTCAGCCCCTCTGTTTCTGGCCCTCTGTTTCAGCCCCTCTGTTTCTCGCCCCTGTTTCTGCCCCTCTGTTTCTCGCCCTCTATTTCAGCCCCTCTGTTTCAGCCCCTCTGTTTTAGCCCCTCTGTTTCAGCCCCTCTGTTTCAGCCCCTCTGATTCAGCACCTCTGTTTCTCGCCCTCTGCTTCAGCCCCTCTGTTTCTCGCCCTCTGTTTCTCACCCTGTGTTTCTCGCACTCTGTTTCAGCCCCTCTGTTTTTCGCCCACTGTTTCAGCCCCGCTGTTTCTCACTCTCTGTTTCAGCCCCTCTGATTCAGTCCCTCTGATTCAGCCCCTCTGTTTCCCGCCCCTCTGTTTCCCGCCCCTCTGTTTCAGCCCCTCTGTTTCTCGCCCTCTGTTTCAGCCCTTCTGTTTCATCCCCTCTGTTTCAGCCCCTCTGTTTCTCGCCCTCTGTTTCAGCCCCTCTGTTTCTCGCCCTCTGTTTCAGCCCCTCTGTTTCAGCCCCTCTGTTTCACGCCCTCTGTTTCAGCCCCTCTGTTTCTCGCCCTCTGTTTCAGCCCCTCTGTTTCAGCCCCTCTGTTTCAGCCCCTCTGTTTCTCGCCCTCTGTTTCAGCCCCTCTGTTTCTCGCCCTCTGTTTCAGCCCCCCTGATTCAGCTCCTCTGATTGGCGCCCTCTGTTTCAGACCCCTCTGTTTCTCGCCCTCTGTTTCTGCCCCTCTGTTTCTCGCCCTCTGTTCCAGCCCCTCTGTTTCTCGCCATCTGTTTCAGCCCCTCTGTTTCAGCCCCTCTGTTTCAGCCCCTCTGTTTCTCGCCCTCTGTTTCAGTCCCTCTGTTTCAGCCCCTCTGTTTCAGCCCCTCTGTTTCTCGCCCACTTTTTCAGCCCCTCTGTTTCTGGCCCTCTGTTTTTCGCCCTCTGTTTCAGCCCATCTGTTTTTCGCCCTCTGTTTCACCCCCTCTGTTTCAGCCCCTATCTTTCAGTCCCTCTGATTCATCCCCTCTGCTTCAGCCCCTCTGTTTCAGCCCTTCAGTTTCTCGCCCTCTGTTTCAGCCCCTCTGTTTCTCGCCCTCTGTTTCAGCCCCTCTTTTTCTCGCCCTCTGTTTCAGTCCCTCTGTTTCTCGCCCTCTGCTTCTCGCACTCTGTTTCAGCCCATCTGTTTCTAGCCCACTGTTTCAGCCCCTCTGTTTCAGCCCCTCTGTTTCTCGCCCTCTGTTTCAGCCCCTCTGTTTCAGCCCCTCTGTTTCAGCCCCGCTGTTTCTGGCCCTCTGTTTCATCCCCTCTGTTTCTCGCCCTCTGTTTCAGCCCCTATGTTTCTCGCCCTCTTTTTCAGAACCTCTGTTTCAGCCCCTCTGATTCAGCCCCTCTGATTCATCCCCTCTGTTTCAGCCCCACGGTTTCAGCCACTCTGTTTCTCGCCCTCTGTTTCTCACCCTCTGTTTCTCGCCCTCTGTTTCATCCCCTCTGTTTTTCGCCCTCTGTTTCAGCCCCTCTGTTTTTCGCCCTCTGTTTCAACCCCCTTGTTTTTCGCCCTCTGTTTTAGCCCCTCTGTTTCAGCCCCTCTGTTTCAGCCCCTCTGATTCAGCCCTTCTGCTTCAGTCCCTCTGTTTCAGCCCTTCTGTTTCTCACCCTCTGTTTCAGCCCCTCTGTTTCTCGCCCTCTGTTTCAGCCGCTCTGTTTCTCGCCCACTGTTTCAGCCCCTCTGATTCAGCCCCTCTGTTTCAGCCCCTCTAATTCAGTCCCTCTGATTCAGCCCCTCTGTTTCAGCCCCTCTGTTTTTCGCCCACTGTTTCAGCCCCTCTGATTCAGCCCCTCTGTTTCAGCCCCTCTGATTCAGCCCCTCTGATTCAGCCCCTGTGTTTCTCGCCCTCTGTTACAGCCCCTCTGTTATTCACCCTTTGTTTCTCACCCTCTGTTTCTCGCCCTCTGTTTCAGCCCCTCTGTTTTTCGCCCACTGTTTCAGCCCCGCTGTTTCTCGCCCTCTGTTTCAGCCCCTCTGATTCAGCCCCTCTAATTCAGCCCCTCTGTTTCCCTCCCCTCTGTTTCCCGCCCCTCTGTTTCAGCCCCTGTGTTTCTAGCCCCCAGTTTCAGCCCCTGTGTTTCTCGCCCACTGTTTCAGCCCCTCTGTTTCTCGCCCTCTGTTTCAGCCCCTCTGTTTCACCCCCTCTGTTTCAACCCCTATGTTTCTCGCCCTCTGTTTCAGCCCCTCTGTTTCTCGCCCTCTGTTTCAGCCCCTCTGTTTCAGCCCCGCTGTTTCAGCCCCTCTGTTTCTCGCCCTCTGTTTCAGCCCCTCTGTTTCTCGCCCTCTGTTTCAGCCCCTCTATTTCAGCCCCTCTGTTTCAGCCCCTCTGTTTCAGCCCCTCTGTTTCTCGCCCTCTGTTTCAGCCCCTCTATTTCAGCCCCTCTGTTTCAGCCCCTCTGGTTCAGCCCCGCTGTTTATCGCCCTCTGTTTCAGCCCCGCTGATTCAGCCCCTCTGATTCAGCCCCTGTGTGTCCCGCCCCTCTGTTCCCCCCCACTTTTTCAGCCCCTCTGTTTCTAACCCCCAGTTTCAGCCCCTCTATCTCGTCCACTGTTTCACCCCTCTGTTTCAGCCCCTCTGTTTCTCGTCCTCTGTTTCAGCCCCTGTGTTTCTCGCCCTCTGTTTCAGCCCTTCTGTTTCAGCCCCTCTGTTTCAGCCCCTCTGCTTCTCGCCCTCTGTTTCAGCCCCTCTGTTTCTCGCCCTCTGTTTCAGCCCCTCTGCTTCAGCCCCTCTGTTTCAGCCCCTCTGTTTCAGCCCCTCTGTTTCTTGCCCTCTGTTTCAGCCCTCTGTTTCTCGCCCTCTGTTTCAGCCCCTCTGTTTCAGCCCCTCTGCTTCAGCCCCTCTGTTTCAGTCCCTCTGTTTCTCGCCCTCTGCTTCTCGCACTCTGTTTCAGCCCATCTGTTTCTAGCCCACTGTTTCAGCCCCTCTGTTTCAGCCCCTCTGTTTCTCGCCCTCTGTTTCAGCCCCTCTGTTTCAGCCCCTCTGTTTCAGCCCCGCTGTTTCTGGCCCTCTGTTTCATCCCCTCTGTTTCTCGCCCTCTGTTTCAGCCCCTATGTTTCTCGCCCTCTTTTTCAGAACCTCTGTTTCAGCCCCTCTGATTCAGCCCCTCTGATTCATCCCCTCTGTTTCAGCCCCACTGTTTCAGCCACTCTGTTTCTCGCCCTCTGTTTCTCACCCTCTGTTTCTCGCCCTCTGTTTCATCCCCTCTGTTTTTCGCCCTCTGTTTCAGCCACTCTGTTTTTCGCCCTCTGTTTCAGCCACTCTGTTTTTCGCCCTCTGTTTTAGCCCCTCTGTTTCAGCCCCTCTGTTTCAGCCCCTCTGATTCAGCCCTTCTGCTTCAGCCCCTCTGTTTCAGCCCTTCTGTTTCTCACCCTCTGTTTCAGCCCCTCTGTTTCTCGCCCTCTGTTTCAGCCCCTCTGTTTCTCGCCCACTGTTTCAGCCCCTCTGATTCAGCCCCTCTGTTTCAGCCCCTCTAATTCAGTCCCTCTGATTCAGCCCTCTGTTTCAGCCCCTCTGTTTCTCGCCCACTGTTTCAGCCCCTCTGATTCGGCCCCTCTGTTTCAGCCCCTCTGATTCAGCCCCTCTGATTCAGCCCCTGTGTTTCTCGCCCTCTGTTTCAGCCCCTCTGTTATTCACCCTTTGTTTCTCACCCTCTGTTTCTCGCCCTCTGTTTCAGCCCCTCTGTTTTTCGCCCACTGTTTCAGCCCCGCTGTTTCTCGCCCTCTGTTTCAGCCCCTCTGATTCAGCCCCTCTAATTCAGCCCCTCTGTTTCCCGCCACTCTGTTTCCCGCCCCTCTGTTTCAGCCCCTGTGTTTCTAGCCCCCAGTTTCAGCCCCTGTGTTTCTCGCCCACTGTTACAGCCCCTCTGTTTCTCGCCCTCTGTTTCAGCCCCTCTGTTTCACCCCCTCTGTTTCAACCCCTATGTTTCTCGCCCTCTGTTTCAGCCCCTCTGTTTCTCGCCCTCTGTTTCAGCCCCTCTGTTTCAGCCCCGCTGTTTCAGCCCCTCTGTTTCTCGCCCTCTGTTTCAGCCCCTCTGTTTCTCGCCCTCTGTTTCAGCCCCTCTATTTCAGCCCCTCTGTTTCAGCCCCTCTGTTTCAGCCCCTCTGTTTCTCGCCCTCTGTTTCTGCCCCTCTGTTTCTCACCCTCTGTTTCAGCCCCTCTGGTTCAGCCCCTCTGATTCTCGCCCTCTGTTTCAGCCCCTCAGTTTCTCGCCCCTGTTTCTGCCCCTCTGTTTCTCGCCCTCTGTTTCAGCCCCTCTGTTTCAGCCCCTCTGTTTCAGCCCCTCTGTTTCAGCACCTCTGTTTCTCGCCCTCTGTTTCAGCCCCTCTGTTTCTGGCCCTCTGTTTCAGTTCCTCTATTTCTCGCCCTCTGTTTCAGCCCCTCTGTTTCAGCCCCTCTGTTTCAGCCCCTCTGATTCAGCCCCTCTGATTCAGCCTCTCTGTTTCTCGCCCTCTGTTTCAGCCCCTCTGCTCCTCGCCCTCTGTTTCTCACCCGCTGTTTCTCGACCTCTGTTTCAGCCCCTCTGTTTTTCGCCCACTGTTTCAGCCCCGCTGCTTCTCGCCCTCTGTTTCAGCCCCTCTGATTCAGCCCCTCTGATTCAGCCCCTCTGTTTCCCGCCCCTCTGTTTCCCGCCCCTCTGTTTCGGCCCCTCTGTTTCTCGCCCCCAGTTTCAGCCCCTCTGTATCTCGCCCACTGTTTCACCCCTCTATTTCAGCCCCTCTGTTTCTCGCCCTCTGTTTCAGCCCCTCTGTTTCTGGCCCTCTGTTTTTCGCCCTCTGTTTCAGCCCATCTGTTTTTCGCCCTCTGTTTCACCCCCTTTGTTTCAGCCCCTCTCTTTCAGTCCCTCTGATTCATCCCCTCTGCTTCAGCCCCTCTGTTTCAGCCCTTCAGTTTCTCGCCCTCTGTTTCAGCCCCTCTGTTTCAGCCCCTCTGTTTCAGCCCCGCTGTTTCTGGCCCTCTGTTTCATCCCCTCTGTTTCTCGCCCTCTGTTTCAGCCCCTATGTTTCTCGCCCTCTTTTTCAGAACCTCTGTTTCAGCCCCTCTGATTCAGCCCCTCTGATTCATCCCCTCTGTTTCAGCCCCACTGTTTCAGCCACTCTGTTTCTCGCCCTCTGTTTCATCCCCTCTGTTTTTCGCCCTCTGTTTCAGCCACTCTGTTTTTCGCCCTCTGTTTCAGCCCCCTTGTTTTTCGCCCTCTGTTTTAGCCCCTCTGTTTCAGCCCCTCTGTTTCAGCCCCTCTGATTCAGCCCTTCTGCTTCAGCCCCTCTGTTTCAGCCCTTCTGTTTCTCACCCTCTGTTTCAGCCCCTCTGTTTCTCGCACTCTGTTTCAGCCCCTCTGTTTCTCGCCCACTGTTTCAGCCCCTCTGATTCAGCCCCTCTGTTTCAGCCCCTCTAATTCAGTCCCTCTGATTCAGCCCTCTGTTTCAGCCCCTCTGTTTTTCGCCCACTGTTTCAGCCCCTCTGATTCGGCCCCTCTGTTTCAGCCCCTCTGATTCAGCCCCTCTGATTCAGCCCCTGTGTTTCTCGCCCTCTGTTTCAGCCCCTCTGTTATTCACCCTTTGTTTCTCACCCTCTGTTTCTCGCCCTCTGTTTCAGCCCCTCTGTTTTTCGCCCACTGTTTCAGCCCCGCTGTTTCTCGCCCTCTGTTTCAGCCCCTCTGATTCAGCCCCTCTAATTCAGCCCCTCTGTTTCCCTCCCCTCTGTTTCCCGCCCCTCTGTTTCAGCCCCTGTGTTTCTAGCCCCCAGTTTCAGCCCCTGTGTTTCTCGCCCACTGTTTCAGCCCCTCTGTTTCTCGCCCTCTGTTTCAGCCCCTCTGTTTCACCCCCTCTGTTTCAACCCCTATGTTTCTCGCCCTCTGTTTCAGCCCCTCTGTTTCTCGCCCTCTGTTTCAGCCCCTCTGTTTCAGTCCCGCTGTTTCAGCCCCTCTGTTTCTCGCCCTCTGTTTCAGCCCCTCTGTTTCTCGCCCTCTGTTTCAGCCCCTCTATTTCAGCCCCTCTGTTTCAGCCCCTCTGTTTCAGCCCCTCTGTTTCTCGCCCTCTGTTTCTGCCCCTCTGTTTCTCACCCTCTGTTTCAGCCCCTCTGGTTCAGCCCCGCTGTTTATCGCCCTCTGTTTCAGCCCCTCTGATTCAGCCCCTGTGTGTCCCGCCCCTCTGTTCCCCCCCCCTGTTTCAGCCCCTCTGTTTCTAACCCCCAGTTTCAGCCCCTCTATCTCGTCCACTGTTTCACCCCTCTGTTTCAGCCCCTCTGTTTCTCGTCCTCTGTTTCAGCCCCTGTGTTTCTCGCCCTCTGTTTCAGCCCTTCTGTTTCAGCCCCTCTGTTTCAGCCCCTCTGCTTCTCGCCCTCTGTTTCAGCCCCTCTGTTTCTCGCCCTCTGTTTCAGCCCCTCTGCTTCAGCCCCTCTGTTTCAGCCCCTCTGTTTCAGCCCCTCTGTTTCTTGCCCTCTGTTTCAGACCTCTGTTTCTCGCCCTCTGTTTCAGCCCCTCTGTTTCAGCCCCTCTGTTTCAGTCCCTCTGTTTCTCGCCCTCTGCTTCTCGCACTCTGTTTCAGCCCATCTGTTTCTAGCCCACTGTTTCAGCCCCTCTGTTTCAGCCCCTCTGTTTCTCGCCCTCTGTTTCAGCCCCTCTGTTTCAGCCCCTCTGTTTCAGCCCCGCTGTTTCTGGCCCTCTGTTTCATCCCCTCTGTTTCTCGCCCTCTGTTTCAGCCCCTATGTTTCTCGCCCTCTTTTTCAGAACCTCTGTTTCAGCCCCTCTGATTCAGCCCCTCTGATTCATCCCCTCTGTTTCAGCCCCACTGTTTCAGCCACTCTGTTTCTCGCCCTCTGTTTCTCACCCTCTGTTTCTCGCCCTCTGTTTCATCCCCTCTGTTTTTCGCCCTCTGTTTCAGCCCCTCTGTTTTTCGCCCTCTGTTTCAGCCCCCTTGTTTTTCGCCCTCTGTTTTAGCCCCTCTGTTTCAGCCCCTCTGTTTCAGCCCCTCTGATTCAGCCCTTCTGCTTCAGCCCCTCTGTTTCAGCCCTTCTGTTTCTCACCCTCTGTTTCAGCCCCTCTGTTTCTCGCCCTCTGTTTCAGCCCCTCTGTTTCTCGCCCACTGTTTCAGCCCCTCTGATTCAGCCCCTCTGTTTCAGCCCTTCTAATTCAGTCCCTCTGATTCAGCCCTCTGTTTCAGCCCCTCTGTTTCTCGCCCACTGTTTCAGCCCCTCTGATTCGGCCCCTCTGTTTCAGCCCCTCTGATTCAGCCCCTCTGATTCAGCCCCTGTGTTTCTCGCCCTCTGTTTCAGCCCCTCTGTTATTCACCCTTTGTTTCTCACCCTCTGTTTCTCGCCCTCTGTTTCAGCCCCTCTGTTTTTCGCCCACTGTTTCAGCCCCGCTGTTTCTCGCCCTCTGTTTCAGCCCCTCTGATTCAGCCCCTCTAATTCAGCCCCTCTGTTTCCCGCCACTCAGTTTCCCGCCCCTCTGTTTCAGCCCCTGTGTTTCTAGCCCCCAGTTTCAGCCCCTGTGTTTCTCGCCCACTGTTTCAGCCCCTCTGTTTCTCGCCCTCTGTTTCAGCCCCTCTGTTTCACCCCCTCTGTTTCAACCCCTATGTTTCTCGCCCTCTGTTTCAGCCCCTCTGTTTCTCGCCCTCTGTTTCAGCCCCTCTGTTTCAGCCCCGCTGTTTCAGCCCCTCTGTTTCTCGCCCTCTGTTTCAGCCCCTCTGTTTCTCGCCCTCTGTTTCAGCCCCTCTATTTCAGCCCCTCTGTTTCAGCCCCTCTGTTTCAGCCCCTCTGTTTCTCGCCCTCTGTTTCTGCCCCTCTGTTTCTCACCCTCTGTTTCAGCCCCTCTGGTTCAGCCCCTCTGATTCTCGCCCTCTGTTTCAGCCCCTCAGTTTCTCGCCCCTGATTCTGCCCCTCTGTTTCTCGCCCTCTGTTTCAGCCCCTCTGTTTCAGCCCCTCTGTTTCAGCCCCTCTGTTTCAGCACCTCTGTTTCTCGCCCTCTGTTTCAGCCCCTCTGTTTCTGGCCCTCTGTTTCAGTTCCTCTATTTCTCGCCCTCTGTTTCAGCCCCTCTGTTTCAGCCCCTCTGTTTCAGCCCCTCTGATTCAGCCCCTCTGATTCAGCCTCTCTGTTTCTCGCCCTCTGTTTCAGCCCCTCTGCTCCTCGCCCTCTGTTTCTCACCCGCTGTTTCTCGACCTCTGTTTCAGCCCCTCTGTTTTTCGCCCACTGTTTCAGCCCCGCTGTTTCTCGCCCTCTGTTTCAGCCCCTCTGATTCAGCCCCTCTGATTCAGCCCCTCTGTTTCCCGCCCCTCTGTTTCCCGCCCCTCTGTTTCGGCCCCTCTGTTTCTCGCCCCCAGTTTCAGCCCATCTGTATCTCGCCCACTGTTTCACCCCTCTATTTCAGCCCCTCTGTTTCTCGCCCTCTGTTTCAGCCCCTCTGTTTCTCGCCCTCTCTTTCAGCCCTTCTGTTTCAGCCCCTCTGTTTCAGCCCCTCTGTTTCTCGCCCTCTGTTTCAGCCCCTCTGTTTCTCGCCCTCTGTTTCAGCCCCTCTGTTTCAACGCCTCTGTTTCAGCCCCACTGTTTCTCGCCCTCTGTTTCAGCCCCTCTGTTTCAGTCCCTCTGTTTCTCCCCCTCTGCTTCTCGCCCTCTGTTTCAGCCCATCTGTTTCTAGCCCACTGATTCAGTCCCTCTGATTCAGCCCCTCTGTTTCCCGCCCCTCTGTTTCCCGCCCCTCTGTTTCAGCCCCTCTGTTTCTAGACCCCAGTTTCAGCCCCTTTGTATCTCGCCGACTGTTTCACCCCTCTGTTTCAGCCCCTCTGTTTCTCGCCCTCTGTTTCAGCCCTTCTGTTTCAGCCCCTCTGTTTCAGCCCCTCTGTTTCTCGCCCTCTGTTTCAGCCCCTCTGTTTCTCGCCATCTGTTTCAGCCCATCTGTTTCTCGCCCTCTGTTTCAGCCTCTCTGTTTCTCGCACTCTGTTTCAGCCCCTCTGTTTCAGCCCCTCTGTTTCTCGCCCTCTGTTTCAGCCCCTCTGTTTCTCGCCCACTGTTTCAGCCCCTCTGATTCAGCCCCTCTGTTTCAGCCCCTCTAATTCAGTCCCTCTGATTCAGCCCCTCTGTTTCAGCCCCTCTGTTTTTCGCCCACTGTTTCAGCCCCTCTGATTCGGCCCCTCTGATTCAGCCCCTGTGTTTCTCGCCCTCTGTTTCAGCCCCTCTGTTTTTCGCCCACTGTTTCAGCCCCGCTGTTTCTCGCCCTCTGTTTCAGCCCCTCTGATTCAGCCCCTCTAATTCAGCCCCTCTGTTTCCCGCCCCTATGTTTCCCGCCCCTCTGTTTCAGCCCCTGTGTTTCTAGCCCCCAGTTTCAGCCCCTGTGTTTCTCGCCCACTGTTTCAGCCCCTCTGTTTCTCGCCCTCTGTTTCAGCCCCTCTGTTTCACCCCCTCTGTTTCAACCCCTATGTTTCTCGCCCTCTGTTTCAGCCCCTCTGTTTCTCGCCCTCTGTTTCAGCCCCTCTGTTTCAGCCCCGCTGTTTCAGCCCCTCTGTTTCTCGCCCTCTGTTTCAGCCCCTCTGTTTCTCGCCCTCTGTTTCAGCCCCTCTATTTCAGCCCCTCTGTTTCAGCCCCTCTGTTTCAGCCCCTCTGTTTCTCGCCCTCTGTTTCTGCCCCTCTGTTTCTCACCCTCTGTTTCAGCCCCTCTGGTTCAGCCCCTCTGATTCTCGCCCTCTGTTTCAGCACCTCTGTTTCTCGCCCTCTGTTTCAGCCCCTCTGTTTCTGGCCCTCTGTTTCAGCCCCTCTGTTTCTCGCCCTCTGTTTCAGCCCCTCTGATTCAGCCCCTCTGATTCAGCCTCTCTGTTTCTCGCCCTCTGTTTCAGCCCCTCTGCTCCTCGCCCTCTGTTTCTCACCCGCTGTTTCTCGACCTCTGTTTCAGCCCCTCTGTTTTTCGCCCACTGTTTCAGCCCCGCTGTTTCTCGCCCTCTGTTTCAGCCCCTCTGATTCAGCCCCTCTGATTCAGCCCCTCTGTTTCCCGCCCCTCTGTTTCCCGCCCCTCTGTTTCGGCCCCTCTGTTTCTCGCCCCCAGTTTCAGCCCATCTGTATCTCGCCCACTGTTTCACCCCTCTATTTCAGCCCCTCTGTTTCTCGCCCTCTGTTTCAGCCCCTCTGTTTCTCGCCCTCTCTTTCAGCCCTTCTGTTTCAGCCCCTCTGTTTCAGCCCCTCTGTTTCTCGCCCTCTGTTTCAGCCCCTCTGTTTCTCGCCCTCTGTTTCAGCCCCTCTGTTTCAACGCCTCTGTTTCAGCCCCTGTGTTTCTCGCCCTCTGTTTCAGCCCCTCTGTTTCAGTCCCTCTGTTTCTCGCCCTCTGCTTCTCGCCCTCTGTTTCAGCCCATCTGTTTCTAGCCCACTGATTCAGTCCCTCTGATTCAGCCCCTCTGTTTCCCGCCCCTCTGTTTCCCGCCCCTCTGTTTCAGCCCCTCTGTTTCTAGACCCCAGTTTCAGCCCCTCTGTATCTCGCCGACTGTTTCACCCCTCTGTTTCAGCCCCTCTGTTTCTCGCCCTCTGATTCAGCCCTTCTGTTTCAGCCCCTCTGTTTCAGCCCCTCTGTTTCTCGCCCTCTGTTTCAGCCCCTCTGTTTCTCGCCCTCTGTTTCAGCCCCTCTGTTTCAGCCCCTCTGTTTCAGCCCCTCTGTTTCTCGCCCTCTGTTTCAGCCCCTCTGTTTCTCGCCCTCTGTTTCAGCCCCCATGATTCAGCTCCTCTGATTGGCGCCCTCTGTTTCAGACCCCTCTGTTTCTCGCCCTCTGTTTCTGCCCCTCTGTTTCTTGCCCTCTGTTCCAGCCCCTCTGTTTCTCGCCCTCTGTTTCTGCCCCCCTGTTTCAGCCCCTCTGTTTCTCGCCCTCTGTTTCAGTCCCTCTGTTTCAGCCCCTCTGTTTCAGCCCCTCTGTTTCTCGCCCACTTTTTCAGCCCCTCTGTTTCTGGCCCTCTGTTTTTCGCCCTCTGTTTCAGCCCATCTGTTTTTCGCCCTCTGTTTCAGCCCCTCTGTTTCAGCCCCTCTCTTTCAGTCCCTCTGATTCATCCCCTCTGCTTCAGCCCCTCTGTTTCAGCCCTTCAGTTTCTCGCCCTCTGTTTCAGCCCCTCTGTTTCTCGCCCTCTGTTTCAGCCCCTCTTTTACTCGCCCACTGTTTCAGCCCGTCTGATTCTGCCCCTCTGTTTCAGCCCCTCTAATTCAGCCCATCTGATTTAGCCCCTCTGTTTCAGCCCCTCTGTTTTTCGCCCACTGTTTCAGCCCCTCTGTTTCTCACCCTCTGTTTCAGCCCCTCTGATTCAGCCCCTCTGTTTCAGCCCCTCTGATTCAGCCCCTCTGATTCAGCCCCTCTGTTTCTCGCCCTCTGATTAAGCCCCTCTGTTTCTCGCCCTCTGTTTCTCACCCTCTGTTTCTCGCCCTCTGTTTCAGCCCCTCTGTTTTTCGCCCACTGTTTCAGCCCCGCTGTTTATCGCCCTCTGTTTCAGCTCCTCTGATTCAGCCCCTCTGATTCAGCCCCTGTGTGTCCCGCCCCTCTGTTTCCCCCCCCTGTTTCAGCCCCTCTGTTTCTAACCCCCAGTTTCAGCCCCTCTATCTCGCCCACTGTTTCACCCCTCTGTTTCAGCCCCTCTGTTTCTCGGCCTCTGTTTCAGCCCCTGTGTTTCTCGCCCTCTGTTTCAGCCCTTCTGTTTCAGCGCCTCTGTTTCAGCCCCTCTGCTTCTCGCCCTCTGTTTCAGCCCCTCTGTTTCTCGCCCTCTGTTTCAGCCCCTCTGCTTCAGCCCCTCTGTTTCAGCCCCTCTGTTTCAGCCCCTCTGTTTCTCGCCCTCTGTTTCAGCCCTCTGTTTCTCGCCCTCTGTTTCAGCCCCTGTGTTTCAGCCCCTCTGTTTCATCCCCTCTGCTTCTCGCACTCTGTTTCAGCCCATCTGTTTCTAGCCCACTGTTTCAGCCCCTCTGTTTCAGCCCCTCTGTTTCTCGCCCTCTGTTTCAGCCCCTCTGTTTCAGCCCCTCTGTTTCAGCCCCGCTGTTTCTGGCCCTCTGTTTCATCCCCTAGGTTTCTCGCCCTCTTTTTCAGAACCTCTGTTTCAGCCCCTCTGATTCAGCCCCTCTGATTCATCCCCTCTGTTTCAGCCCCTCTGTTTCAGCCCCTCTGTTTTTCGCCCTCTGTTTCAGCCCCTCTGTTTTTCGCCCTCTGTTTCAGCCCTCTGTTTCTCGCCCTCTGTTTCAGCCCCTGTGTTTCAGCCCCTCTGTTTCATCCCCTCTGTTTCAGCCCCTCTGTTTCTCGCCCTCTGTTTCATCCCCTCTGTTTTTCGCCCTCTGTTTCAGCCCCTCTGTTTTTCGCCCTCTGTTTCAGCCCTCTGTTTCTCGCCCTCTGTTTCAGCCCCTGTGTTTCAGCCCCTCTGTTTCATCCCCTCTGTTTCAGCCCCTCTGTTTCTCGCCCTCTGTTTCAGCCCCTCTGTTTCAGCCCCTCTGTTTCAGCCCCGCTGTTTCTGGCCCTCTGTTTCATCCCCTCTGTTTCTCGCCCTCTGTTTCAGCCCCTATGTTTCTCGCCCTCTTTTTCAGAACCTCTGTTTCAGCCCCTCTGATTCAGCCCCTCTGATTCATCCCCTCTGTTTCAGCCCCACTGTTTCAGCCACTCTGTTTCTCGCCCTCTGTTTCTCACCCTCTGTTTCTCGCCCTCTGTTTCATCCCCTCTGTTTTTCGCCCTCTGTTTCAGCCCCTCTGTTTTTCGCCCTCTGTTTCAGCCCCCTTGTTTTTCGCCCTCTGTTTTAGCCCCTCTGTTTCAGCCCCTCTGTTTCAGCCCCTCTGATTCAGCCCTTCTGCTTCAGCCCCTCTGATTCAGCCCCTCTAATTCAGCCCCTCTGTTTCCCGCCCCTCTGTTTCCCGCCCCTCTGTTTCAGCCCCTCTGTTTCTCGCCCACTGTTTCAGCCCCTCTGATACAGCCCCTCTGTTTCAGCCCCTCTAATTCAGTCCCTCTGATTCAGCCCCTCTGTTTCAGCCCCACTGTTTTTCGCCCACTGTTTCAGCCCCTCTGATTCGGCCCCTCTGTTTCAGCCCCTCTGATTCAGCCCCACTGATTCAGCCCCTGTGTTTCTCGCCCTCTGTTTCAGCCCCTCTGTTATTCACCCTTTGTTTCTCACCCTCTGTTTCTCGCCCTCTGTTTCAGCCCCTCTGTTTTTCGCCCACTGTTTCAGCCCCGCTGTTTCTCGCCCTCTGTTTCAGCCCCTCTGATTCAGCCCCTCTAATTCAGCCCCTCTGTTTCCCGCCCCTCTGTTTCCCGCCCCTCTGTTTCAGCCCCTGTGTTTCTAGCCCCCAGTTTCAGCCCCTGTGTTTCTCGCCCACTGTTTCAGCCCCTCTGTTTCTCGCTCTCTGTTTCTCCCCCTCTGTTTCAGCCTCTCTGTTTCAGCCCCTCTGTTTCAGCCCCTCTGTTTCTCGCCCCCTTTTTCAGCCCCTCTGTTTCAGCCCCTCTGTTTCTCGCCCTGTGTTTCAGCCCCTCTGTTTCTCGCCCTCTGTTTCAGCCCCGCTGTTTCAGCCCCTCGGTTTCAGCCCCCCTGTTTCTCGCCCGCTGTTTCTCACCCCCTGTTTCAGCCCCTCTGTTTCAGCCCCTCTCTTTCTCGCCCCCTGTTTCAGCCCCTCTGTTTCAGCCCCTCTGTTTCTCGCCCTCTGTTTCTGCCCCTCTGTTTGTCGCCCTCTGTTTCTCGCCCTCTGTTTAAGCCCCTCTGTTTCAGCCCCTCTGTTTCTCGCCCTCTGTTTCAGCCCCTCTGTTTCAGTCCCTCTGTTTCAGCCCCTCTGTTTCAGCCCCTCTGTTTCTCGACCACTTTTTCAGCCCCTCTGTTTCTGGCCCTCTGTTTTTCGCCCTCTGTTTCAGCCCATCTGTTTTTCGCCCTCTGTTTCAGCCCCTCTGTTTCAGCCCCTCTCTTTCAGTCCCTCTGATTCATCCCCTCTGCTTCAGCCCCTCTGTTTCAGCCCTTCAGTTTCTCGCCCTCTGTTTCAGCCCCTCTGTTTCTCGCCCTCTGTTTCAGCCCCTCTTTTACTCGCCCACTGTTTCAGCCCGTCTGATTCTGCCCCTCTGTTTCAGCCCCTCTAATTCAGCCCATCTGATTTAGCCCCTCTGTTTCAGCCCCTCTGCTTTTCGCCCACTGTTTCAGCCCCTCTGTTTCTCACCCTCTGTTTCAGCCCCTCTGATTCAGCCCCTCTGTTTCAGCCCCTCTGATTCAGCCCCTCTGATTCAGCCCCTCTGTTTCTCGCCCTCTGATTAAGCCCCTCTGTTTCTCGCCCTCTGTTTCTCACCCTCTGTTTCTCGCCCTCTGTTTCAGCCCCTCTGTTTAAGCCCTCTGTTTCAGCCCCTCTGTTTCAGCCCCTCTCTTTCTCGCCCCCTGTTTCAGCCCCTCTGTTTCAGCCCCTCTGTTTCTCGCCCTCTGTTTCTGCCCCTCTGTTTGTCGCCCTCTGTTTCTCGCCCTCTGTTTAAGCCCCTCTGTTTCAGCCCCTCTGTTTCTCGCCCTCTGTTTCAGCCCCTCTGTTTCAGCCCCTCTGTTTCTCGCCCTCTGTTTAAGCCCCTCTGTTTCAGCCCCTCTGTTTCAGCCCCTCTGTTTCAGCCCCTCTGTTTCTCGCCCACTTTTTCAGCCCCTCTGTTTCTGGCCCTCTGTTTTTCGCCCTCTGTTTCAGCCCATCTGTTTTTCGCCCTCTGTTTCAGCCCCTCTGTTTCAGCCCCTCTCTTTCAGTCCCTCTGATTCATCCCCTCTGCTTCAGCCCCTCTGTTTCAGCCCTTCAGTTTCTCGCCCTCTGTTTCAGCCCCTCTGTTTCTCGCCCTCTTTTTCAGCCCCTCTTTTACTCGCCCACTGTTTCAGCCCGTCTGATTCTGCCCCTCTGTTTCAGCCCCTCTAATTCAGCCCATCTGATTTAGCCCCTCTGTTTCAGCCCCTCTGTTTTTCGCCCACTGTTTCAGCCCCTCTGTTTCTCACCATCTGTTTCAGCCCCTCTGATTCAGCCCCTCTGTTTCAGCCCCTCTGTTTCTCGCCCTCTGATTAAGCCCCTCTGTTTCTCGCCCTCTGTTTCTCACCCTCTGTTTCACGCCCTCTGTTTCAGCCCCTCTGTTTAAGCCCCTCTGTTTCAGCCCCTCTGTTTCAGCCCCTCTCTTTCTCGCCCCCTGTTTCAGCCCCTCTGTTTCAGCCCCTCTGTTTCTCGCCCTCTGTTTCTGCCCCTCTGTTTGTCGCCCTCTGTTTCTCGCCCTCTGTTTAAGCCCCTCTGTTTCAGCCCCTCTGTTTCTCGCCCTCTGTTTCAGCCCCTCTGTTTCAGTCCCTCTGTTTCAGCCCCTCGGTTTCTCGCCCTCTGTTTCAGCCCCTCTGTTTCAGCCCCTCTGTTTCAGCCCTTCTGTTTCTCGCCCTCTGTTTCTGCCCCTCTGTTTCTCCCCCTCTGTTTCAGACTCTCTGTTTCAGCCCCTCTGTTTCAGCCCCTCTGTTCAGCCCCTCGGTTTCTCGCCCTCTGTTTCAGCCCCTCTGTTTCAGCCCCTTTGTTTCTCGCCCTCTGTTTCAGCCCCTCTGTTTCAGCCCCTCTGTCTCTCGCCCTCTGTTTCAGCCCCTCTGTCTCTCGCCCCCTGTTTCAGCACCTCTGATTCAGCCCCTCTGTTTCTCGCCCCCTTTTTCAGCCCCTCTGTTTCAGCCCCTCTGTTTCAGCCCCTCTGTTTGCCGCTCTCTGTTTCTCGCCCCCTGTTTCAGCCCCTCTGTTTCAGCCCCTTGGTTTCTCGCCCTCTGTTTCAGCCCCTCTGTTTCAGCCCCTCTGTTTCAGCCCTTCTGTTTCTTGCCCTCTGTTTCAGCCCCTCTGTTTCTCGCCCTCTGTTTCAGCCCCTCTATTTCAGCCCCTCTGTTTCTCGCCCTCTGTTTCAGCCCCTCGGTTTCTCGCCCTCTGTTTCAGCCCCTCTGTTTCAGCCCCTCTGTTTCAGCCCCTCTGTTTCAGCCCCTCAGTTTCTCGCCCTCTGTTTCAGCACCTCTGTTTCTCGCCCTCTGTTTCAGCCCCTCTGTTTCAGCCCTTCTGTTTCAGCCCCACTGTTTCTCGCTCTCTGTTTCTTGCCCTCTGTTTCAGCCCCTCTGTTTCTCGCCCTCTGTTTCAGCCCCTCTGTTTCATCCCCTCTGTTTCAGCCCTCTGTTTCACGCCCTCTGTTTCAGCCCCTCGGTTTCTCGCCCTCTGTTTCAGCCCCTCTGTTTCTCGCCCTCTGTTTCAGCCCTTCTGTTTCAGCCCCTCCGTTTCTCGCCCTCTGTTTCAGCCACTCTGTTTCAGCCCCTCTGTTTCAGCCCCTCTGTTTATCGCCCTCTGTTTCAGCCCCTCTGTTTCTCGCCCTCTGTTTCAGCCCCTCTGTTTCAGCCCCTCTGTTTCAGCCCCTCTGTTTCAGCCCCACAGTTTCTCGCCCGCTGTTTCTCGCTCCCTGTTTCAGCCCCTCTGTTTCAGCCCCTCTGTTACTCGTCCCCTGTTTCAGCCCCTCTGTTTCAGCCCCTCTGTTTCTCGCCCCCTGTTTCAGCCCCTCTGTTTCAGCCCCTCTGTTTCTCGCCCTCTGTTTCTCGCCCTCTGTTTCAGCCCCTCTGTTTCAGCCCCTCTGTTTCTCGCCCTCTGTTTCAGCCCCTCTGTTTCAGCCCCTCTCTTTCAGCCCCTCTGTTTCTCGCCCTCTATTTCAGCCCCTCTGTTTATCACCCTCTGTTTCAGCCCCTCTGTTTCAGACGCTCTGTTTCTCGCCCCCTGTTTCAGCCCCTCTGTTTCAGCCCCTCTGTTTCTCGCCCTCTGTTTCAGCCCCTCTGTTTCTCGCCCTCTGTTTCTCCCCCTCTGTTTCAGCCTCTCTGTTTCAGCCCCTCTGTTTCAGCCCCTCTGTTTCTCGCCCCCTTTTTCAGCCCCTCTGTTTCAGCCCCTCTGTTTCTCGCCCTCTGTTTCAGCCCCTCTGTTTCTCGCCCTCTGTTTCAGCCCCGCTGTTTCAGCCCCTCTGTTTCAGCTCCTCTGTTTCAGCCCCCCTGTTTCTCGCCCGCTGTTTCTCGCCCCCTGTTTCAGCCCCTCTGTTTCAGCCCCTCTGTTTCTCGCCCCCTGTTTCAGCCCCTCTGTTTCAGCCCCTCTGTTTCAGCCCCACAGTTTCTCGCCCTCTGTTTCAGCCCCTCTGGTTCTCGCCCTCTGTTTCAGCCCCTCTGTTTCAGCCCCTCTGTTTCTCGCCCACTGTTTCAGCCCCCCTGTTTCTCGCCCTCTGTTTCAGCCCCTCTGTTTCAGCCCCTCTGTTTCTCGCCCTCTGTTTCAGCCCCTCTGTTTGTCGCCCTCTGTTTCTCGCCCTCTGTTTCAGCCCCTCTGTTTCAGCCCCTCTGTTTCTCGCCCTCTGTTTCAGCCCCTCTGTTTCAGCCCCTCTCTTTCAGCCCCTCTGTTTCTCGCCCTCTGTTTCAGCCCCTCTGTTTCTCACCCTCTGTTTCAGCCCCTCTGTTTCAGACGCTCTGTTTCTCGCCCCCTGTTTCAGCCCCTCTGTTTCAGCCCCTCTGTTTCTCGCCCTCTGTTTCAGCCCCTCTGTTTCTCGCCCTCTGTTTCTCCCCCTCTGTTTCAGCCTCTCTGTTTCAGCCCCTCTGTTTCAGCCCCTCTGTTTCTCGCCCCCTTTTTCAGCCCCTCTGTTTCAGCCCCTCTGTTTCTCGCCCTCTGTTTCAGCCCCTCTGTTTCTCGCCCTCTGTTTCAGCCCCGCTGTTTCAGCCCCTCTGTTTCAGCCCCCCTGTTTCTCGCCCGCTGTTTCTCGCCCCCTGTTTCAGCCCCTCTGTTTCAGCCCCTCTGTTTCTCGCCCCCTGTTTCAGCCCCTCTGTTTCAGCCCCTCTGTTTCAGCCCCTCTGTTTCAGCCCCACAGTTTCTCGCCCTCTGTATCAGCCCCTCTGGTTCTCGCCCTCTGTTTCAGCCCCTCTGTTTCAGCCCCTCTGTTTCTCGCCCACTGTTTCAGCCCCCCTGTTTCTCGCCCTCTGTTTCAGCCCCTCTGTTTCAGCCCCTCTGTTTCTCGCCCTCTGTTTCAGCCCCTCGGTTTCTCGCCCTCTGTTTCAGCCCCTCTGTTTCTCGCCCTCTGTTTCAGCCCCTCTGTTTCAGCTCCTCTGTTTCAGCCCCTCTTTTTCTCACCCACTGTTTCAGCCCCTCTTCTTCTCGCCCTCTGTTTCAGCCCCTCTGTTTCAGCCCCTCTGTTTCTCACCCTCTGTTTCAGCCCCTCTCTTTCAGCCCCTCTGTTTCAGCCCCTCTGTTTCTCGCCCTCTGTTTCAGCCCCTCGGTTTCTCGTCCTCTGTTTCAGCCCCTCTGTTTCAGCTCCTCTGTTTCAGCCCCTCTGTTTCTCACCCTATTATTCAGCCCCTCTGTTTCTCGGCCACTGTTTCAGCCCCTCTGTTTCTCGCCCTCTGTTTCTCGCCCCATTATTCACCCCTCTGTTTCTCGCACTCTGTTTCAGCCCCTCTGTTTCAGCCCCTCTGTTTCAGCCCCTCGGTTTCTCGCCCTCTGTTTCAGCCCCTCTGTTTCTCGCCCTCTGTTTCAGCCCCTCTGTTTCAGCCCTTCTGTTTCAGCCCCTCTGTTTCTCGCCCTCTGTTTCTCGCCTTTTGTTTCAGCCCCTCTGTTTCAGCACCTCTGTTTCAGCCCCTCTGTTTCAGCCCCTCGGTTTCTCGCCCTCTGTTTCAGCCCCTCTGTTTCTCGCCCTCTGTTTCAGCCCCTCTGTTTCAGCCCCTCCGTTTCTCGCCCTCTGTTTCAGCCACTCTGTTTCAGCCCCTCTGTTTCAGCCCCTCTGTTTATCGCCCTCTGTTTCAGCCCCTCTGTTTCTCGCCCTCTGTTTCAGCCCCTCTGTTACAGCCCCTCTGTTTCAGCCCCTCTGTCTCAGCCCCCCTGTTTCTCGCCCGCTGTTTCTCGCTCCCTGTTTCAGCCCCTCTGTTTCAGCCCCTCTGTTACTCGTCCCCTGTTTCAGCCCCTCTGTTTCAGCCCCTCTGTTTCTCGCCCCCTGTTTCAGCCCCTCTGTTTCAGCCCCTCTGTTTCTCGCCCTCTGTTTCAGCCCCTCTGTTTCAGCCCTTCTGTTTCAGCCCCTCTGTTTCTCGCCCTCTGTTTCTCGCCTTCTGTTTCAGCCCCTCTGTTTCAGCACCTCTGTTTCAGCCCCTCTGTTTCAGCCCCTCGGTTTCTCGCCCTCTGTTTCAGCCCCTCTGTTTCTCGCCCTCTGTTTCAGCCCTTCTGTTTCAGCCCCTCGGTTTCTCGCCCTCTGTTTCAGCCACTCTGTTTCAGCCCCTCTGTTTCAGCCCCTCTGTTTATCGCCCTCTGTTTCAGCCCCTCTGTTTCTCGCCCTCTGTTTCAGCCTCTCTGTTTCAGCCCCTCTGTTTCAGCCCCTCTGTTTCTCGCCCCCTTTTTCAGCCCCTCTGTTTCAGCCCCTCTGTTTCTCGCCCTCTGTTTCAGCCCCTCTGTTTCTCGCCCTCTGTTTCTCCCCCTCTGTTTCAGCCTCTCTGTTTCAGCCCCTCTGTTTCAGCCCCTCTGTTTCTCGCCCCCTTTTTCAGCCCCTCTGTTTCAGCCCCTCTGTTTCTCGCCCTCTGTTTCAGCCCCTCTGTTTCTCGCCCTCTGTTTCAGCCCCCCTGTTTCTCGCCCGCTGTTTCTCGCCCCCTGTTTCAGCCCCTCTGTTTCAGCCCCTCTGTTTCTCGCCCCCTGTTTCAGCCCCTCTGTTTCAGCCCCTCTGTTTCAGCCCCTCTGTTTCAGCCCCACAGTTTCTCGCCCTCTGTTTCAGCCCCTCTGGTTCTCGCCCTCTGTTTCAGCCCCTCTGTTTCAGCCCCTCTGTTTCTCGCCCACTGTTTCAGCCCCCCTGTTTCTCGCCCTCTGTTTCAGCCCCTCTGTTTCAGCCCCTCTGTTTCTCGCCCTCTGTTTCAGCCCCTCGGTTTCTCGCCCTCTGTTTCAGCCCCTCTGTTTCTCGCCCTCTGTTTCAGCCCCTTTGTTTCAGCTCCTCTGTTTCAGCCCCTCTTTTTCTCACCCACTGTTTCAGCCCCTCTGCTTCTCGCCCTCTGTTTCAGCCCCTCTGTTTCAGCCCCTCTGTTTCTCGCCCTCTGTTTCAGCCCCTCTCTTTCAGCCCCTCTGTTTCAGCCCCTCTGTTTCTCGCCCTCTGTTTCAGCCCCTCGGTTTCTCGTCCTCTGTTTCAGCCCCTCTGTTTCAGCTCCTCTGTTTCAGCCCCTCTGTTTCTCACCCTATTATTCAGCCCCTCTGTTTCTCGGCCACTGTTTCAGCCCCTCTGTTTCTCGCCCTCTGTTTCTCGCCCCATTATTCAGCCCCTCTGTTTCTCGCACTCTGTTTCAGCCCCTCTGTTTCAGCCCCTCTGTTTCAGCCCCTCGGTTTCTCGCCCTCTGTTTCAGCCCCTCTGTTTCTCGCCCTCTGTTTCAGCCCCTCTGTTTCAGCCCTTCTGTTTCAGCCCCTCTGTTTCTCGCCCTCTGTTTCTCGCCTTCTGTTTCAGCCCCTCTGTTTCAGCACCTCTGTTTCAGCCCCTCTGTTTCAGCCCCTCGGTTTCTCGCCCACTGTTTCAGCCCCTCTGTTTCTCGCCCTCTGTTTCAGCCCCTCTGTTTCAGCCCCTCGGTTTCTCGCCCTCTGTTTCAGCCACTCTGTTTCAGCCCCTCTGTTTCAGCCCCTCTGTTTATCGCCCTCTGTTTCAGCCCATCTGTTTCTCGCCCTCTGTTTCAGCCCCTCTGTTTCAGCCCCTCTGTTTCAGCCCCTCTGTTTCAGCCCCCCTGTTTCTCGCCCGCTGTTTCTCGCTCCCTGTTTCAGCCCCTCTGTTTCAGCCCCTCTGTTACTCGTCCCCTGTTTCAGCCCCTCTGTTTCAGCCCCTCGGTTTCTCGCCCTCTGTTTCAGCCACTCTGTTTCAGCCCCTCTGTTTCAGCCCCTCTGTTTATCGCCCTCTGTTTCAGCCCCTCTGTTTCTCGCCCTCTGTTTCAGCCCCTCTGTTTCAGCCCCTCTGTTTCAGCCCCTCTGTTTCAGCCCCCCTGTTTCTCGCCCGCTGTTTCTCGCTCCCTGTTTCAGCCCCTCTGTTTCAGCCCCTCTGTTACTCGTCCCCTGTTTCAGCCCCTCTGTTTCAGCCCCTCTGTTTCTCGCCCCCTGTTTCAGCCCCTCTGTTTCAGCCCCTCTGTTTCTCGCCCTCTGTTTCAGCCCCTCTGTTTCAGCCCTTCTGTTTCAGCCCCTCTGTTTCTCGCCCTCTGTTTCTCGCCTTCTGTTTCAGCCCCTCTGTTTCAGCACCTCTGTTTCAGCCCCTCTGTTTCAGCCCCTCGGTTTCTCGCCCTCTGTTTCAGCCCCTCTGTTTCTCGCCCTCTGTTTCAGCCCTTCTGTTTCAGCCCCTCGGTTTCTCGCCCTCTGTTTCAGCCACTCTGTTTCAGCCCCTCTGTTTCAGCCCCTCTGTTTATCGCCCTCTGTTTCAGCCCCTCTGTTTCTCGCCCTCTGTTTCAGCCCCTCTGTTTCAGCCCCTCTGTTTCAGCCCCTCTGTTTCTCGCCCCCTGTTTCAGCCCCTCTGTTTCAGCCCCTCTGTTTCAGCCCCTCTGTTTCAGCCCCACAGTTTCTCGCCCTCTGTTTCAGCCCCTCTGGTTCTCGCCCTCTGTTTCAGCCCCTCTGTTTCAGCCCCTCTGTTTCTCGCCCACTGTTTCAGCCCCCCTGTTTCTCGCCCTCTGTTTCAGCCCCTCTGTTTCAGCCCCTCTGTTTCTCGCCCTCTGTTTCAGCCCCTCGGTTTCTCGCCCTCTGTTTCAGCCCCTCTGTTTCTCGCCCTCTGTTTCAGCCCCTTTGTTTCAGCTCCTCTGTTTCAGCCCCTCTTTTTCTCACCCACTGTTTCAGCCCCTCTGCTTCTCGCCCTCTGTTTCAGCCCCTCTGTTTCAGCCCCTCTGTTTCTCGCCCTCTGTTTCAGCCCCTCTCTTTCAGCCCCTCTGTTTCAGCCCCTCTGTTTCTCGCCCTCTGTTTCAGCCCCTCGGTTTCTCGTCCTCTGTTTCAGCCCCTCTGTTTCAGCTCCTCTGTTTCAGCCCCTCTGTTTCTCACCCTATTATTCAGCCCCTCTGTTTCTCGGCCACTGTTTCAGCCCCTCTGTTTCTCGCCCTCTGTTTCTCGCCCCATTATTCAGCCCCTCTGTTTCTCGCACTCTGTTTCAGCCCCTCTGTTTCAGCCCCTCTGTTTCAGCCCCTCGGTTTCTCGCCCTCTGTTTCAGCCCCTCTGTTTCTCGCCCTCTGTTTCAGCCCCTCTGTTTCAGCTCTTCTGTTTCAGCCCCTCTGTTTCTCGCCCTCTGTTTCTCGCCTTCTGTTTCAGCCCCTCTGTTTCAGCACCTCTGTTTCAGCCCCTCTGTTTCAGCCCCTCGGTTTCTCGCCCTCTGTTTCAGCCCCTCTGTTTCTCGCCCTCTGTTTCAGCCCCTCTGTTTCAGCCCCTCGGTTTCTCGCCCTCTGTTTCAGCCACTCTGTTTCAGCCCCTCTGTTTCAGCCCCTCTGTTTATCGCCCTCTGTTTCAGCCCATCTGTTTCTCGCCCTCTGTTTCAGCCCCTCTGTTTCAGCCCCTCTGTTTCAGCCCCTCTGTTTCAGCCCCCCTGTTTCTCGCCCGCTGTTTCTCGCTCCCTGTTTCAGCCCCTCTGTTTCAGCCCCTCTGTTACTCGTCCCCTGTTTCAGCCCCTCTGTTTCAGCCCCTCGGTTTCTCGCCCTCTGTTTCAGCCACTCTGTTTCAGCCCCTCTGTTTCAGCCCCTCTGTTTATCGCCCTCTGTTTCAGCCCCTCTGTTTCTCGCCCTCTGTTTCAGCCCCTCTGTTTCAGCCCCTCTGTTTCAGCCCCTCTGTTTCAGCCCCCCTGTTTCTCGCCCGCTGTTTCTCGCTCCCTGTTTCAGCCCCTCTGTTTCAGCCCCTCTGTTACTCGTCCCCTGTTTCAGCCCCTCTGTTTCAGCCCCTCTGTTTCTCGCCCCCTGTTTCAGCCCCTCTGTTTCAGCCCCTCTGTTTCTCGCCCTCTGTTTCAGCCCCTCTGTTTCAGCCCTTCTGTTTCAGCCCCTCTGTTTCTCGCCCTCTGTTTCTCGCCTTCTGTTTCAGCCCCTCTGTTTCAGCACCTCTGTTTCAGCCCCTCTGTTTCAGCCCCTCGGTTTCTCGCCCTCTGTTTCAGCCCCTCTGTTTCTCGCCCTCTGTTTCAGCCCTTCTGTTTCAGCCCCTCGGTTTCTCGCCCTCTGTTTCAGCCACTCTGTTTCAGCCCCTCTGTTTCAGCCCCTCTGTTTATCGCCCTCTGTTTCAGCCCCTCTGTTTCTCGCCCTCTGTTTCAGCCCCTCTGTTTCAGCCCCTCTGTTTCAGCCCCTCTGTTTCAGCCCCCCTGTTTCTCGCCCGCTGTTTCTCGCTCCCTGTTTCAGCCCCTCTGTTTCAGCCCCTCTGTTACTCGTCCCCTGTTCCAGCCCCACTGTTTCAGCCCCTCTGTTTCTCGCCCCCTGTTTCAGCCCCTCTGTTTCAGCCCCTCTGTTTCTCGCCCTCTGTTTCAGCCCCTCTGTTTCTCGCCCTCTGTTTCTCGCCCTCTGTTTCAGCCCCTCTGTTTCAGCCCCTCTGTTTCTCGCCCTCTGTTTCAGCCCCTCTGTTTCAGCACCTCTGTTTCAGCCCCTCTGTTTCAGCCCCTCTGTTTCTAGCCCACTGTTTCAGCCCCTCTGATTCAGCCCCTCTGTTTCAGACCCTCTTTTTCTTGCCCTCTGATTCTCGCCCCCTGTTTCAGCCCCTCTGTTTCAGCGCCTCGGTTTCTCGCCCTCTGTTTCAGCCACTCTGTTTCACCCCTCTGTTTCAGCCACTCTGTTTCAGCCCCTCTGTTCAGCCCCTCGGTTTCTCGCCCTCTGTTTCAGCCCCTCTGTTTCAGCCCCTCTATTTCAGCCCCTCTGTTTCAGCCCCTCTGTTTCAGCCCCTCTGTTTCAGCCCCTCTGTTTCTCGCCCTCTGTTTCAGCCCCTCTCTTTCAGCCCCTCTGTTTCAGCCCCTCTGTTTCTCGCCCTCTGTTTCAGCCCCTCGGTTTCTCGTCCTCTGTTTCAGCCCCTCTGTTTCAGCTCCTCTGTTTCAGCCCCTCTGTTTCTCACCCTATTATTCAGCCCCTCTGTTTCTCGGCCACTGTTTCAGCCCCTCTGTTTCTCGCCCTCTGTTTCTCGCCCCATTATTCAGCCCCTCTGTTTCTCGCCCACTGTTTCAGCCCCTCTGTTTCAGCCCCTCGGTTTCTCGCCCTCTGTTTCAGCCCCTCTGTTTCTCGCCCTCTGTTTCAGCCCCTCTGTTTCAGCCCTTCTGTTTCAGCCCCTCTGTTTCTCGCCCTCTGTTTCTCGCCTTCTGTTTCAGCCCCTCTGTTTCAGCACCTCTGTTTCAGCCCCTCTGTTTCAGCCCCTCGGTTTCTCGCCCTCTGTTTCAGCCCCTCTGTTTCTCGCCCTCTGTTTCAGCCCCTCTGTTTAAGCCCCTCGGTTTCTCGCCCTCTGTTTCAGCCACTCTGTTTCAGCCCCTCTGTTTCAGCCCCTCTGTTTATCGCCCTCTGTTTCAGCCCATCTGTTTCTCGCCCTCTGTTTCAGCCCCTCTGTTTCAGCCCCTCTGTTTCAGCCCCTCTGTTTCAGCCCCCCTGTTTCTCGCCCGCTGTTTCTCGCTCCCTGTTTCAGCCCCTCTGTTTCAGCCCCTCTGTTACTCGTCCCCTGTTTCAGCCCCTCTGTTTCAGCCCCTCGGTTTCTCGCCCTCTGTTTCAGCCACTCTGTTTCAGCCCCTCTGTTTCAGCCCCTCTGTTTATCGCCCTCTGTTTCAGCCCCTCTGTTTCTCGCCCTCTGTTTCAGCCCCTCTGTTTCAGCCCCTCTGTTTCAGCCCCTCTGTTTCAGCCCCCCTGTTTCTCGCCCGCTGTTTCTCGCTCCCTGTTTCAGCCCCTCTGTTTCAGCCCCTCTGTTACTCGTCCCCTGTTTCAGCCCCTCTGTTTCAGCCCCTCTGTTTCTCGCCCCCTGTTTCAGCCCCTCTGTTTCAGCCCCTCTGTTTCTCGCCCTCTGTTTCAGCCCCTCTGTTTCAGCCCTTCTGTTTCAGCCCCTCTGTTTCTCGCCCTCTGTTTCTCGCCTTCTGTTTCAGCCCCTCTGTTTCAGCACCTCTGTTTCAGCCCCTCTGTTTCAGCCCCTCGGTTTCTCGCCCTCTGTTTCAGCCCCTCTGTTTCTCGCCCCCTGTTTCAGCCCCTCTGCTTCAGCCCCTCTGTTTCTCGCCCCCTGTTTCAGCCCCTCTGTTTCAGCCCCTCTGTTTCTCGCCCTCTGTTTCAGCCCCTCTGTTTCTCGCCCTCTGTTTCTCGCCCTCTGTTTCAGCCCCTCTGTTTCAGCCCCTCTGTTTCTCGCCCTCTGTTTCAGCCCCTCTGTTTCAGCACCTCTGTTTCAGCCCCTCTGTTTCAGCCCCTCTGTTTCTAGCCCACTGTTTCAGCCCCTCTGATTCAGCCCCTCTGTTTCAGCCCCTCTTTTTCTTGCCCTCTGATTCTCGCCCCCTGTTTCAGCCCCTCTGTTTCAGCGCCTCTGTTTCTCGCCCTCTGTTTCAGCCCCTCTGTTTCAGCCCTTCTGTTTCAGCCCCTCTGTTTCTCGCCCTCTGTTTCTCGCCTTCTGTTTCAGCCCCTCTGTTTCAGCACCTCTGTTTCAGCCCCTCTGTTTCAGCCCCTCGGTTTCTCGCCCTCTGTTTCAGCCCCTCTGTTTCTCGCCCTCTGTTTCAGCCCTTCTGTTTCAGCCCCTCGGTTTCTCGCCCTCTGTTTCAGCCACTCTGTTTCAGCCCCTCTGTTTCAGCCCCTCTGTTTATCGCCCTCTGTTTCAGCCCCTCTGTTTCTCGCCCTCTGTTTCAGCCCCTCTGTTTCAGCCCCTCTGTTTCAGCCCCTCTGTTTCTCGCCCCCTGTTTCAGCCCCTCTGTTTCAGCCCCTCTGTTTCAGCCCCTCTGTTTCAGCCCCACAGTTTCTCGCCCTCTGTTTCAGCCCCTCTGGTTCTCGCCCTCTGTTTCAGCCCCTCTGTTTCAGCCCCTCTGTTTCTCGCCCACTGTTTCAGCCCCCCTGTTTCTCGCCCTCTGTTTCAGCCCCTCTGTTTCAGCCCCTCTGTTTCTCGCCCTCTGTTTCAGCCCCTCGGTTTCTCGCCCTCTGTTTCAGCCCCTCTGTTTCTCGCCCCTGTTTCAGCCCCTTTGTTTCAGCTCCTCTGTTTCAGCCCCTCTTTTTCTCACCCACTGTTTCAGCCCCTCTGCTTCTCGCCCTCTGTTTCAGCCCCTCTGTTTCAGCCCCTCTGTTTCTCGCCCTCTGTTTCAGCCCCTCTCTTTCAGCCCCTCTGTTTCAGCCCCTCTGTTTCTCGCCCTCTGTTTCAGCCCCTCGGTTTCTCGTCCTCTGTTTCAGCCCCTCTGTTTCAGCTCCTCTGTTTCAGCCCCTCTGTTTCTCACCCTATTATTCAGCCCCTCTGTTTCTCGGCCACTGTTTCAGCCCCTCTGTTTCTCGCCCTCTGTTTCTCGCCCCATTATTCAGCCCCTCTGTTTCTCGCACTCTGTTTCAGCCCCTCTGTTTCAGCCCCTCTGTTTCAGCCCCTCGGTTTCTCGCCCTCTGTTTCAGCCCCTCTGTTTCTCGCCCTCTGTTTCAGCCCCTCTGTTTCAGCCCTTCTGTTTCAGCCCCTCTGTTTCTCGCCCTCTGTTTCTCGCCTTCTGTTTCAGCCCCTCTGTTTCAGCACCTCTGTTTCAGCCCCTCTGTTTCAGCCCCTCGGTTTCTCGCCCTCTGTTTCAGCCCCTCTGTTTCTCGCCCTCTGTTTCAGCCCCTCTGTTTCAGCCCCTCGGTTTCTCGCCCTCTGTTTCAGCCACTCTGTTTCAGCCCCTCTGTTTCAGCCCCTCTGTTTATCGCCCTCTGTTTCAGCCCATCTGTTTCTCGCCCTCTGTTTCAGCCCCTCTGTTTCAGCCCCTCTGTTTCAGCCCCTCTGTTTCAGCCCCCCTGTTTCTCGCCCGCTGTTTCTCGCTCCCTGTTTCAGCCCCTCTGTTTCAGCCCCTCTGTTACTCGTCCCCTGTTTCAGCCCCTCTGTTTCAGCCCCTCGGTTTCTCGCCCTCTGTTTCAGCCACTCTGTTTCAGCCCCTCTGTTTCAGCCCCTCTGTTTATCGCCCTCTGTTTCAGCCCCTCTGTTTCTCGCCCTCTGTTTCAGCCCCTCTGTTTCAGCCCCTCTGTTTCAGCCCCCCTGTTTCTCGCCCGCTGTTTCTCGCTCCCTGTTTCAGCCCCTCTGTTTCAGCCCCTCTGTTACTCGTCCCCTGTTTCAGCCCCTCTGTTTCAGCCCCTCTGTTTCTCGCCCCCTGTTTCAGCCCCTCTGTTTCAGCCCCTCTGTTTCTCGCCCTCTGTTTCAGCCCCTCTGTTTCAGCCCTTCTGTTTCAGCCCCTCTGTTTCTCGCCCTCTGTTTCTCGCCTTCTGTTTCAGCCCCTCTGTTTCAGCACCTCTGTTTCAGCCCCTCTGTTTCAGCCCCTCGGTTTCTCGCCCTCTGTTTCAGCCCCTCTGTTTCTCGCCCTCTGTTTCAGCCCTTCTGTTTCAGCCCCTCGGTTTCTCGCCCTCTGTTTCAGCCACTCTGTTTCAGCCCCTCTGTTTCAGCCCCTCTGTTTATCGCCCTCTGTTTCAGCCCCTCTGTTTCTCGCCCTCTGTTTCAGCCCCTCTGTTTCAGCCCCTCTGTTTCAGCCCCTCTGTTTCAGCCCCCCTGTTTCTCGCCCGCTGTTTCTCGCTCCCTGTTTCAGCCCCTCTGTTTCAGCCCCTCTGTTACTCGTCCCCTGTTCCAGCCCCTCTGTTTCAGCCCCTCTGTTTCTCGCCCCCTGTTTCAGCCCCTCTGTTTCAGCCCCTCTGTTTCTCGCCCTCTGTTTCAGCCCCTCTGTTTCTCGCCCTCTGTTTCTCGCCCTCTGTTTCAGCCCCTCTGTTTCAGCCCCTCTGTTTCTCGCCCTCTGTTTCAGCCCCTCTGTTTCAGCACCTCTGTTTCAGCCCCTCTGTTTCAGCCCCTCTGTTTCTAGCCCACTGTTTCAGCCCCTCTGATTCAGCCCCTCTGTTTCTCGGCCACTGTTTCAGCCCCTCTGTTTCTCGCCCTCTGTTTCTCGCCCCATTATTCAGCCCCTCTGTTTCTCGCCCACTGTTTCAGCCCCTCTGTTTCAGCCCCTCGGTTTCTCGCCCTCTGTTTCAGCCCCTCTGTTTCTCGCCCTCTGTTTCAGCCCCTCTGTTTCAGCCCTTCTGTTTCAGCCCCTCTGTTTCTCGCCCTCTGTTTCTCGCCTTCTGTTTCAGCCCCTCTGTTTCAGCACCTCTGTTTCAGCCCCTCTGTTTCAGCCCCTCGGTTTCTCGCCCTCTGTTTCAGCCCCTCTGTTTCTCGCCCTCTGTTTCAGCCCCTCTGTTTAAGCCCCTCGGTTTCTCGCCCTCTGTTTCAGCCACTCTGTTTCAGCCCCTCTGTTTCAGCCCCTCTGTTTATCGCCCTCTGTTTCAGCCCATCTGTTTCTCGCCCTCTGTTTCAGCCCCTCTGTTTCAGCCCCTCTGTTTCAGCCCCTCTGTTTCAGCCCCCCTGTTTCTCGCCCGCTGTTTCTCGCTCCCTGTTTCAGCCCCTCTGTTTCAGCCCCTCTGTTACTCGTCCCCTGTTTCAGCCCCTCTGTTTCAGCCCCTCGGTTTCTCGCCCTCTGTTTCAGCCACTCTGTTTCAGCCCCTCTGTTTCAGCCCCTCTGTTTATCGCCCTCTGTTTCAGCCCCTCTGTTTCTCGCCCTCTGTTTCAGCCCCTCTGTTTCAGCCCCTCTGTTTCAGCCCCTCTGTTTCAGCCCCCCTGTTTCTCGCCCGCTGTTTCTCGCTCCCTGTTTCAGCCCCTCTGTTTCAGCCCCTCTGTTACTCGTCCCCTGTTTCAGCCCCTCTGTTTCAGCCCCTCTGTTTCTCGCCCCCTGTTTCAGCCCCTCTGTTTCAGCCCCTCTGTTTCTCGCCCTCTGTTTCAGCCCCTCTGTTTCAGCCCTTCTGTTTCAGCCCCTCTGTTTCTCGCCCTCTGTTTCTCGCCTTCTGTTTCAGCCCCTCTGTTTCAGCACCTCTGTTTCAGCCCCTCTGTTTCAGCCCCTCGGTTTCTCGCCCTCTGTTTCAGCCCCTCTGTTTCTCGCCCCCTGTTTCAGCCCCTCTGCTTCAGCCCCTCTGTTTCTCGCCCCCTGTTTCAGCCCCTCTGTTTCAGCCCCTCTGTTTCTCGCCCTCTGTTTCAGCCCCTCTGTTTCTCGCCCTCTGTTTCTCGCCCTCTGTTTCAGCCCCTCTGTTTCAGCCCCTCTGTTTCTCGCCCTCTGTTTCAGCCCCTCTGTTTCAGCACCTCTGTTTCAGCCCCTCTGTTTCAGCCCCTCTGTTTCTAGCCCACTGTTTCAGCCCCTCTGATTCAGCCCCTCTGTTTCAGCCCCTCTTTTTCTTGCCCTCTGATTCTCGCCCCCTGTTTCAGCCCCTCTGTTTCAGCGCCTCTGTTTCTCGCCCTCTGTTTCAGCCCCTCTGTTTCAGCCCTTCTGTTTCAGCCCCTCTGTTTCTCGCCCTCTGTTTCTCGCCTTCTGTTTCAGCCCCTCTGTTTCAGCACCTCTGTTTCAGCCCCTCTGTTTCAGCCCCTCGGTTTCTCGCCCTCTGTTTCAGCCCCTCTGTTTCTCGCCCTCTGTTTCAGACCTTCTGTTTCAGCCCCTCGGTTTCTCGCCCTCTGTTTCAGCCACTCTGTTTCAGCCCCTCTGTTTCAGCCCCTCTGTTTATCGCCCTCTGTTTCAGCCCCTCTGTTTCTCGCCCTCTGTTTCAGCCCCTCTGTTTCAGCCCCTCTGTTTCAGCCCCTCTGTTTCTCGCCCCCTGTTTCAGCCCCTCTGTTTCAGCCCCTCTGTTTCAGCCCCTCTGTTTCAGCCCCACAGTTTCTCGCCCTCTGTTTCAGCCCCTCTGGTTCTCGCCCTCTGTTTCAGCCCCTCTGTTTCAGCCCCTCTGTTTCTCGCCCACTGTTTCAGCCCCCCTGTTTCTCGCCCTCTGTTTCAGCCCCTCTGTTTCAGCCCCTCTGTTTCTCGCCCTCTGTTTCAGCCCCTCGGTTTCTCGCCCTCTGTTTCAGCCCCTCTGTTTCTCGCCCCTGTTTCAGCCCCTTTGTTTCAGCTCCTCTGTTTCAGCCCCTCTTTTTCTCACCCACTGTTTCAGCCCCTCTGCTTCTCGCCCTCTGTTTCAGCCCCTCTGTTTCAGCCCCTCTGTTTCTCGCCCTCTGTTTCAGCCCCTCTCTTTCAGCCCCTCTGTTTCAGCCCCTCTGTTTCTCGCCCTCTGTTTCAGCCCCTCGGTTTCTCGTCCTCTGTTTCAGCCCCTCTGTTTCAGCTCCTCTGTTTCAGCCCCTCTGTTTCTCACCCTATTATTCAGCCCCTCTGTTTCTCGGCCACTGTTTCAGCCCCTCTGTTTCTCGCCCTCTGTTTCTCGCCCCATTATTCAGCCCCTCTGTTTCTCGCACTCTGTTTCAGCCCCTCTGTTTCAGCCCCTCTGTTTCAGCCCCTCGGTTTCTCGCCCTCTGTTTCAGCCCCTCTGTTTCTCGCCCTCTGTTTCAGCCCCTCTGTTTCAGCCCTTCTGTTTCAGCCCCTCTGTTTCTCGCCCTCTGTTTCTCGCCTTCTGTTTCAGCCCCTCTGTTTCAGCACCTCTGTTTCAGCCCCTCTGTTTCAGCCCCTCGGTTTCTCGCCCTCTGTTTCAGCCCCTCTGTTTCTCGCCCTCTGTTTCAGCCCCTCTGTTTCAGCCCCTCGGTTTCTCGCCCTCTGTATCAGCCACTCTGTTTCAGCCCCTCTGTTTCAGCCCCTCTGTTTATCGCCCTCTGTTTCAGCCCATCTGTTTCTCGCCCTCTGTTTCAGCCCCTCTGTTTCAGCCCCTCTGTTTCAGCCCCTCTGTTTCAGCCCCCCTGTTTCTCGCCCGCTGTTTCTCGCTCCCTGTTTCAGCCCCTCTGTTTCAGCCCCTCTGTTACTCGTCCCCTGTTTCAGCCCCTCTGTTTCAGCCCCTCGGTTTCTCGCCCTCTGTTTCAGCCACTCTGTTTCAGCCCCTCTGTTTCAGCCCCTCTGTTTATCGCCCTCTGTTTCAGCCCCTCTGTTTCTCGCCCTCTGTTTCAGCCCCTCTGTTTCAGCCCCTCTGTTTCAGCCCCTCTGTTTCAGCCCCCCTGTTTCTCGCCCGCTGTTTCTCGCTCCCTGTTTCAGCCCCTCTGTTTCAGCCCCTCTGTTACTCGTCCCCTGTTTCAGCCCCTCTGTTTCAGCCCCTCTGTTTCTCGCCCCCTGTTTCAGCCCCTCTGTTTCAGCCCCTCTGTTTCTCGCCCTCTGTTTCAGCCCCTCTGTTTCAGCCCTTCTGTTTCAGCCCCTCTGTTTCTCGCCCTCTGTTTCTCGCCTTCTGTTTCAGCCCCTCTGTTTCAGCACCTCTGTTTCAGCCCCTCTGTTTCAGCCCCTCGGTTTCTCGCCCTCTGTTTCAGCCCCTCTGTTTCTCGCCCTCTGTTTCAGCCCTTCTGTTTCAGCCCCTCGGTTTCTCGCCCTCTGTTTCAGCCACTCTGTTTCAGCCCCTCTGTTTCAGCCCCTCTGTTTATCGCCCTCTGTTTCAGCCCCTCTGTTTCTCGCCCTCTGTTTCAGCCCCTCTGTTTCAGCCCCTCTGTTTCAGCCCCTCTGTTTCAGCCCCCCTGTTTCTCGCCCGCTGTTTCTCGCTCCCTGTTTCAGCCCCTCTGTTTCAGCCCCTCTGTTACTCGTCCCCTGTTCCAGCCCCTCTGTTTCAGCCCCTCTGTTTCTCGCCCCCTGTTTCAGCCCCTCTGTTTCAGCCCCTCTGTTTCTCGCCCTCTGTTTCAGCCCCTCTGTTTCTCGCCCTCTGTTTCTCGCCCTCTGTTTCAGCCCCTCTGTTTCAGCCCCTCTGTTTCTCGCCCTCTGTTTCAGCCCCTCTGTTTCAGCACCTCTGTTTCAGCCCCTCTGTTTCAGCCCCTCTGTTTCTAGCCCACTGTTTCAGCCCCTCTGATTCAGCCCCTCTGTTTCAGCCCCTCTTTTTCTTGCCCTCTGATTCTCGCCAGCTATTTCAGCCCCTCTGTTTCAGCGCCTCGGTTTCTCGCCCTCTGTTTCAGCCACTCTGTTTCACCCCTCTGTTTCAGCCACTCTGTTTCAGCCCCTCTGTTCAGCCCCTCGGTTTCTCGCCCTCTGTTTCAGCCCCTCTGTTTCAGCCCCTCTATTTCAGCCCCTCTGTTTCAGCCCCTCTGTTTCAGCCCCTCTGTTTCAGCCCCTCTGTTTCTCGCCCTCTGTTTCAGCCCCTCTCTTTCAGCCCCTCTGTTTCAGCCCCTCTGTTTCTCGCCCTCTGTTTCAGCCCCTCGGTTTCTCGTCCTCTGTTTCAGCCCCTCTGTTTCAGCTCCTCTGTTTCAGCCCCTCTGTTTCTCACCCTATTATTCAGCCCCTCTGTTTCTCGGCCACTGTTTCAGCCCCTCTGTTTCTCGCTCTCTGTTTCTCGCCCCATTATTCAGCCCCTCTGTTTCTCGCCCACTGTTTCAGCCCCTCTGTTTCAGCCCCTCGGTTTCTCGCCCTCTGTTTCAGCCCCTCTGTTTCTCGCCCTCTGTTTCAGCCCCTCTGTTTCAGCCCTTCTGTTTCAGCCCCTCTGTTTCTCGCCCTCTGTTTCTCGCCTTCTGTTTCAGCCCCTCTGTTTCAGCACCTCTGTTTCAGCCCCTCTGTTTCAGCCCCTCGGTTTCTCGCCCTCTGTTTCAGCCCCTCTGTTTCTCGCCCTCTGTTTCAGCCCCTCTGTTTCAGCCCCTCGGTTTCTCGCCCTCTGTTTCAGCCACTCTGTTTCAGCCCCTCTGTTTCAGCCCCTCTGTTTATCGCCCTCTGTTTCAGCCCATCTGTTTCTCGCCCTCTGTTTCAGCCCCTCTGTTTCAGCCCCTCTGTTTCAGCCCCTCTGTTTCAGCCCCCCTGTTTCTCGCCCGCTGTTTCTCGCTCCCTGTTTCAGCCCCTCTGTTTCAGCCCCTCTGTTACTCGTCCCCTGTTTCAGCCCCTCTGTTTCAGCCCCTCGGTTTCTCGCCCTCTGTTTCAGCCACTCTGTTTCAGCCCCTCTGTTTCAGCCCCTCTGTTTATCGCCCTCTGTTTCAGCCCCTCTGTTTCTCGCCCTCTGTTTCAGCCCCTCTGTTTCAGCCCCTCTGTTTCAGCCCCTCTGTTTCAGCCCCCCTGTTTCTCGCCCGCTGTTTCTCGCTCCCTGTTTCAGCCCCTCTGTTTCAGCCCCTCTGTTACTCGTCCCCTGTTTCAGCCCCTCTGTTTCAGCCCCTCTGTTTCTCGCCCCCTGTTTCAGCCCCTCTGTTTCAGCCCCTCTGTTTCTCGCCCTCTGTTTCAGCCCCTCTGTTTCAGCCCTTCTGTTTCAGCCCCTCTGTTTCTCGCCCTCTGTTTCTCGCCTTCTGTTTCAGCCCCTCTGTTTCAGCACCTCTGTTTCAGCCCCTCTGTTTCAGCCCCTCGGTTTCTCGCCCTCTGTTTCAGCCCCTCTGTTTCTCGCCCTCTGTTTCAGCCCTTCTGTTTCAGCCCCTCGGTTTCTCGCCCTCTGTTTCAGCCACTCTGTTTCAGCCCCTCTGTTTCAGCCCCTCTGTTTATCGCCCTCTGTTTCAGCCCCTCTGTTTCTCGCCCTCTGTTTCAGCCCCTCTGTTTCAGCCCCTCTGTTTCAGCCCCTCTGTTTCAGCCCCCCTGTTTCTCGCCCGCTGTTTCTCGCTCCCTGTTTCAGCCCCTCTGTTTCAGCCCCTCTGTTACTCGTCCCCTGTTCCAGCCCCTCTGTTTCAGCCCCTCTGTTTCTCGCCCCCTGTTTCAGCCCCTCTGTTTCAGCCCCTCTGTTTCTCGCCCTCTGTTTCAGCCCCTCTGTTTCTCGCCCGCTGTTTCTCGCCCTCTGTTTCAGCCCCTCTGTTTCAGCCCCTCTGTTTCTCGCCCTCTGTTTCAGCCCCTCTGTTTCAGCACCTCTGTTTCAGCCCCTCTGTTTCAGCCCCTCTGTTTCTAGCCCACTGTTTCAGCCCCTCTGATTCAGCCCCTCTGTTTCAGCCCCTCTTTTTCTTGCCCTCTGATTCTCGCCCCCTGTTTCAGCCCCTCTGTTTCAGCGCCTCGGTTTCTCGCCCTCTGTTTCAGCCACTCTGTTTCACCCCTCTGTTTCAGCCACTCTGTTTCAGCCCCTCTGTTCAGCCCCTCGGTTTCTCGCCCTCTGTTTCAGCCCCTCTGTTTCAGCCCCTCTATTTCAGCCCCTCTGTTTCAGCCCCTCTGTTTCAGCCCCTCTGTTTCAGCCCCTCTGTTTCTCGCCCTCTGTTTCAGCCCCTCTGTTTCTCGCCCTCTGTTTCAGCCCCTCTGTTTCTCGCCCTCTGTTTCTCCCCCTCTGTTTCAGCCTCTCTGTTTCAGCCCCTCTGTTTCAGCCCCTCTGTTTCTCGCCCCCTTTTTCAGCCCCTCTGTTTCAGCCCCTCTGTTTCTCGCCCTCTGTTTCAGCCCCTCTGTTTCTCGCCCTCTGTTTCAGCCCGCTGTTTCAGCCCCTCTGTTTCAGCCCCCCTATTTCTCGCCCGCTGTTTCTCGCCCCCTGTTTCAGCCCCTCTGTTTCAGCCCCTCTCTTTCTCGCCCCCTGTTTCAGCCCCTCTGTTTCAGCCCCTCTGTTTCTCGCCCTCTGTTTCTGCCCCTCTGTTTGTCGCCCTCTGTTTCTCGCCCTCTGTTTAAGCCCCTCTGTTTCAGCCCATCTGTTTCTCGCCCTCTGTTTCAGCCCCTCTGTTTCAGCCCCTCTGTTTCAGCCCCTCGGTTTCTCGCCCTCTGTTTCAGCCCCTCTGTTTCAGCCCCTCTGTTTCAGCCCTTCTGTTTCTCGCCCTCTGTTTCTGCCCCTCTGTTTCTCCCCCTCTGTTTCAGACTCTCTGTTTCAGCCCCTCTGTTTCAGCCCCTCTGTTCAGCCCCTCGGTTTCTCGCCCTCTGTTTCAGCCCCTCTGTTTCAGCCCCTCTGTTTCTCGCCCTCTGTTTCAGCCCCTCTGTTTCAGCCCCTCTGTCTCTCGCCCTCTGTTTCAGCCCCTCTGTCTCTCGCCCCCTGTTTCAGCACCTCTGATTCAGCCCCTCTGTTTCTCGCCCCCTTTTTCAGCCCCTCTGTTTCAGCCCCTCTGTTTCAGGCCCTCTGTTTGCCGCTCTCTGTTTCTCGCCCCCTGTTTCAGCCCCTCTGTTTCAGCCCCTTGGTTTCTCGCCATCTGTTTCAGCCCCTCTGTTTCAGCCCCTCTGTTTCAGCACTTCTGTTTCTTGCCCTCTGTTTCAGCCCCTCTGTTTCTCGCCCTCTGTTTCAGCCCCTCTATTTCAGCCCCCCTGTTTCTCGCCCTCTGTTTCAGCCCCTCGGTTTCTCGCCCTCTGTTTCAGCCCCTCTGTTTCAGCCCCTCTGTTTCAGCCCCTCAGTTTCTCGCCCTCTGTTTCAGCACCTCTGTTTCTCGCCCTCTGTTTCAGCCCCTCTGTTTCAGCCCTTCTGTTTCAGCCCCACTGTTTCTCGCTCTCTGTTTCTCGCCCTCTGTTTCAGCCCCTCTGTTTCTCGCCCTCTGTTTCAGCCCCTCTGTTTCAGCCCCTCTGTTTCAGCCCTCTGTTTCACGCCCTCTGTTTCAGCCCATCTGTTTCAGCCCCTCTGTTTCAGCCCCCGCTGTTTCAGCCCCTCTGTTTCTCGCCCCCTGTTTCAGACCCTCTGTTTCAGCCCCTCTGTTTCTCGCCCTCTGTTTCAGCCCCTCGGTTTCTCGCCCTCTGTTTCAGCCCCTCTGTTTCAGCCCCTCTGTTTCAGCCCCACAGTTTCTCGCCCTCTGTTTCAGCCCCTCTGGTTCTCGCCCTCTGTTTCAGCCCCTCTGTTTCAGCCCCTCTGTTTCTCGCCCACTGTTTCAGCCCCCCCGTTTCTCGCCCTCTGTTTCAGCCCCTCTGTTTCAGCCCCTCTGTTTCTCGCCCTCTGTTTCAGCCCCTCGGTTTCTCGCCCTCTGTTTCAGCCCCTCTGTTTCTCGCCCTCTGTTTCAGCCCCTCTGTTTCAGCTCCTCTGTTTCAGCCCCTCTTTTTCTCACCCACTGTTTCAGCCCCTCTGCTTCTCGCCCTCTGTTTCAGCCCCTCTGTTTCAGCCCCTCTGTTTCTCACCCTCTGTTTCAGCCCCTCTGTTTCAGCCCCTCTGTTTCAGCCCCTCTGTTTCTCGCCCTCTGTTTCAGCCCCTCCGTTTCTCGCCCTCTGTTTCAGCCCCTCTGTTTCAGCTCCTCTGTTTCAGCCCCTCTGTTTCTCGCCCTATTATTCAGCCCCTCTGTTTCTCGGCCTCTGTTTCAGCCCCTCTGTTTCTCGCCCTCTGTTTCTCGCCCCATTATTCAGCCCCTCTGTTTCTCGCCCTCTGTTTCAGCCCCTCTGTTTCAGCCCCTCTGTTTCAGCCCCTCGGTTTCTCGCCCTCTGTTTCAGCCCCTCTGTTTCTCGCCCTCTGTTTCAGCCCCTCTGTTTCAGCCCTTCTGTTTCAGCCCCTCAGTTTCTCGCCCTCTGTTTCTCGCCTTCTGTTTCAGCCCCTCTGTTTCAGCACATCTGTTTCAGCCCCTCTGTTTCAGCCCCTCGGTTTCTCGCCCTCTGTTTCAGCCCCTCTGTTTCTCGCCCTCTGTTTCAGCCCTTCTGTTTCAGCCCCTCGGTTTCTCGCCCTCTGTTTCAGCCACTCTGTTTCAGCCCCTCTGTTTCAGCCCCTCTGTTTATCGCCCTCTGTTTCAGCCCCTCTGTTTCTCGCCCTCTGTTTCAGCCCCTCTGTTTCAGCCCCTCTGTTTCAGCCCCTCTGTTTCAGCCCCTCTGTTTCTCGCCCGCTCTTTCTCGCCCCCTGTTTCAGCCCCTCTGTTTCAGCCCCTCTGTTACTCGTCCCCTGTTTCAGCCCCTCTGTTTCAGCCCCTCTGTTTCTCGCCCCCTGTTTCTGCACCTCTATTTCAGCCCCCCTGTTTCTCGCCCTCTGTTTCAGCCCCTCGGTTTCTCGCCCTCTGTTTCAGCCCCTCTGTTTCAGCCCCTCTGTTTCAGCCCCTCAGTTTCTCGCCCTCTGTTTCAGCACCTCTGTTTCTCGCCCTCTGTTTCAGCCCCTCTGTTTCAGCCCTTCTGTTTCAGCCCCACTGTTTCTCGCTCTCTGTTTCTCGCCCTCTGTTTCAGCCCCTCTGTTTCTCGCCCTCTGTTTCAGCCCCTCTGTTTCAGCCCCTCTGTTTCAGCCCTCTGTTTCACGCCCTCTGTTTCAGCCCATCTGTTTCAGCCCCTCTGTTTCAGCCCCCGCTGTTTCAGCCCCTCTGTTTCTCGCCCCCTGTTTCAGACCCTCTGTTTCAGCCCCTCTGTTTCTCGCCCTCTGTTTCAGCCCCTCGGTTTCTCGCCCTCTGTTTCAGCCCCTCTGTTTCAGCCCCTCTGTTTCAGCCCCACAGTTTCTCGCCCTCTGTTTCAGCCCCTCTGGTTCTCGCCCTCTGTTTCAGCCCCTCTGTTTCAGCCCCTCTGTTTCTCGCCCACTGTTTCAGCCCCCCCGTTTCTCGCCCTCTGTTTCAGCCCCTCTGTTTCAGCCCCTCTGTTTCTCGCCCTCTGTTTCAGCCCCTCGGTTTCTCGCCCTCTGTTTCAGCCCCTCTGTTTCTCGCCCTCTGTTTCAGCCCCTCTGTTTCAGCTCCTCTGTTTCAGCCCCTCTTTTTCTCACCCACTGTTTCAGCCCCTCTGCTTCTCGCCCTCTGTTTCAGCCCCTCTGTTTCAGCCCCTCTGTTTCTCACCCTCTGTTTCAGCCCCTCTGTTTCAGCCCCTCTGTTTCAGCCCCTCTGTTTCTCGCCCTCTGTTTCAGCCCCTCCGTTTCTCGCCCTCTGTTTCAGCCCCTCTGTTTCAGCTCCTCTGTTTCAGCCCCTCTGTTTCTCGCCCTATTATTCAGCCCCTCTGTTTCTCGGCCTCTGTTTCAGCCCCTCTGTTTCTCGCCCTCTGTTTCTCGCCCCATTATTCAGCCCCTCTGTTTCTCGCCCTCTGTTTCAGCCCCTCTGTTTCAGCCCCTCTGTTTCAGCCCCTCGGTTTCTCGCCCTCTGTTTCAGCCCCTCTGTTTCTCGCCCTCTGTTTCAGCCCCTCTGTTTCAGCCCTTCTGTTTCAGCCCCTCAGTTTCTCGCCCTCTGTTTCTCGCCTTCTGTTTCAGCCCCTCTGTTTCAGCACCTCTGTTTCAGCCCCTCTGTTTCAGCCCCTCGGTTTCTCGCCCTCTGTTTCAGCCCCTCTGTTTCTCGCCCTCTGTTTCAGCCCTTCTGTTTCAGCCCCTCGGTTTCTCGCCCTCTGTTTCAGCCACTCTGTTTCAGCCCCTCTGTTTCAGCCCCTCTGTTTATCGCCCTCTGTTTCAGCCCCTCTGTTTCTCGCCCTCTGTTTCAGCCCCTCTGTTTCAGCCCCTCTGTTTCAGCCCCTCTGTTTCAGCCCCTCTGTTTCTCGCCCGCTCTTTCTCGCCCCCTGTTTCAGCCCCTCTGTTTCAGCCCCTCTGTTACTCGTCCCCTGTTTCAGCCCCTCTGTTTCAGCCCCACTGTTTCTCGCCCCCTGTTTCTGCACCTCTGTTTCAGCCCCTCTGTTTCTCGCCCTCTGTTTCAGCCCCTCTGTTTCTCGCCCTCTGTTTCTCGCCCTCTGTTTGAGCCCCTCTGTTTCAGCCCCTCTGTTTCTCGCCCTCTGTTTCAGCCCCTCTGTTTCAGCCCCTCTGTTTCAACCCCTCTGTTTCAGCCCCTCTGTTTCTAGCCCACTGTTTCAGCCCCTCTGATTCAGCCCCTCTGTTTCAGCCCCTCTGTTTCTTGCCCTCTGATTCTCGCCCCCTGTTTCAGCCCCTCTGTTTCAGCGCCTCGGTTTCTCGCCCTCTGTTTCAGCCACTCTGTTTCACCCCTCTGTTTCAGCCACTCTGTTTCAGCCCCTCTGTTCAGCCCCTCGGTTTCTCGCCCTCTGTTTCAGCCCCTCTGTTTCAGCCCCTCTATTTCAGCCCCTCTGTTTCAGCCCCTCTGTTTCAGCCCTTCTGTTTCAGCCCCTCTGTTTCTCGCCCTCTGTTTCAGCCCCTCTGTTTCTCACCCTCTGTTTCAGCCCCTCTGTTTCAGACGCTCTGTTTCTCGCCCCCTGTTTCAGCCCCTCTGTTTCAGCCCCTCTGTTTCTCGCCCTCTGTTTCAGCCCCTCTGTTTCTCGCCCTCTGTTTCAGCCCCTCTGTTTCAGCCCCTCTGTTTCAGCCCCTCTGTTTCAGCCCCTCTGTTTCTAGCCCTCTGTTTCAGCCCCGCTGTTTCAGCCCCTCTGTTTCAGCCCCTCTGTTTCTCGCCCCCTGTTTCTCGCCCCCTGTTTCAGCCTATCGGTTTCAGCCCCTCGGTTTCTCGCGCTCTGTTTCAGCCCATCTGTTTCAGCCCCTCTGTTTCAGCCCCTCTGTTTCTCGACATCTTTTTCAGCCCCTCTGTTTCAGCCCCTCTGTTTCAGCCCCTCTGTTCAGCCCCTCGGTTTCTCACCCTCTGTTTCAGCCCCTCGGTTTCTCGCCCTCTGTTTCAGCCCCTCTGTTTCAGCCCATCTGTTTCTCGCCCTCTGTTTCAGCCCCTCTGTTTCTCGCCCTCTGTTTCAGCTCCTCTTTTTCTCACCCACTGTTTCAGCCCCTCTGTTTCTCGCCCTCTGTTTCAGCCCCTCGGTTTCTCGCCCTCTGTTTCAGCCCCTCTGTTTCAGCCCCTCTGTTTCAGCCCCACAGTTTCTCGCCCTCTGTTTCAGCCCCTCTGGTTCTCGCCCTCTGTTTCAGCCCCTCTGTTTCAGCCCCTCTATTTCTCGCCCACTGTTTCAGCCCCCCTGTTTCTCGCCCTCTGTTTCAGCCCCTTTGTTTCAGCCCCTCTGTTTCTCGCCCTCTGTTTCAGCCCCTCGGTTTCTCGCCCTCTGTTTCAGCCCCTCTGTTTCTCGCCCTCTGTTTCAGCCCCTCTGTTTCAGCTCCTCTGTTTCAGCCCCTCTTTTTCTCACCCACTGTTTCAGCGCCTCTGCTTCTCGCCCTCTGTTTCAGCCCCTCTGTTTCAGCCCCTCTGTTTCTCACCCTCTGTTTCAGCCCCTCTGTTTCAGCCCCTCTGTTTCAGCCCCTCTGTTTCTCGCCCTCTGTTTCAGCCCCTCGGTTTCTCGCCCTCTGTTTCAGCCCCTCTGTTTCAGCTCCTCTGTTTCAGCCCCTCTGTTTCTCGCCCTATTATTCAGCCCCTCTGTTTCTCGGACTCTATTTCAGCCCCTCTGTTTCTCGCCCTCTGTTTCTCGCCCCATTATTCAGCCCCTCTGTTTCTCGCCCTCTGTTTCAGCCCCTCTGTTTCAGCCCCTCTGTTTCAGCCCCTCGGTTTCTCGCCCTCTGTTTCAGCCCCTCTGTTTCTCGCCCTCTGTTTCAGCCCCTCTGTTTCAGCCCTTCTGTTTCAGCCCCTCAGTTTCTCGCCCTCTGTTTCTCGCCTTCTGTTTCAGCCCCTCTGTTTCAGCACCTCTGTTTCAGCCCCTCTGTTTCAGCCCCTCGGTTTCTCGCCCTCTGTTTCAGCCCCTCTGTTTCTCGCCATCTGTTTCAGCCCTTCTGTTTCAGCCCCTCGGTTTCTCGCCCTCTGTTTCAGCCACTCTGTTTCAGCCCCTCTGTTTCAGCCCCTCTGTTTATCGCCCTCTGTTTCAGCCCCTCTGTTTCTCGCCCTCTGTTTCTCGCCCTCTGTTTCAGCCCCTCTGTTTCAGCCCCTCTGTTTCAGCCCCTCTGTTTCAGCCCCTCTGTTTCTCGCCCGCTGTTTCTCGCCCCCTGTTTCAGCCCCTCTGTTTCAGCCCCTCTGTTACTCGTCCCCTGTTTCAGCCCCTCTGTTTCAGCCCCTCTGTTTCTCGCCCCCTGTTTCTGCACCTCTGTTTCAGCCCCTCTGTTTCTCGGCCTCTGTTTCAGCCCCTCTGTTTCTCGCCCTCTGTTTCTCGCCCTCTGTTTCAGCCCCTCTGTTTCAGCCCCTCTGTTTCTCGCCCTCTGTTTCAGCCCCTCTGTTTCAGCCCCTCTGTTTCAGCCCCTCTGTTTCAGCCCCTCTGTTTCTAGCCCACTGTTTCAGCCCCTCTGATTCAGCCCCTCTGTTTCAGCCCCTCTGTTTCTTGCCCTCTGATTCTCGCCCCCTGTTTCAGCCCCTCTGTTTCAGCGCCTCGGTTTCTCGCCCTCTGTTTCAGCCACTCTGTTTCACCCCTCTGTTTCAGCCACTCTGTTTCAGCCCCTCTGTTCAGCCCCTCGGTTTCTCGCCCTCTGTTTCAGCCCCTCTGTTTCAGCCCCTCTATTTCAGCCCCTCTGTTTCAGCCCCTCTGTTTCAGCCCCTCTGATTCAGCCCCTCTGTTTCTCGCCCTCTGTTTCAGCCCCTCTGTTTCTCACCCTCTGTTTCAGCCCCTCTGTTTCAGACGCTCTGTTTCTCGCCCCCTGTTTCAGCCCCTCTGTTTCAGCCCCTCTGTTTCTCGCCCTCTGTTTCAGCCCCTCTGTTTCTCGCCCTCTGTTTCTCCCCCTCTGTTTCAGCCTCTCTGTTTCAGCCCCTCTGTTTCAGCCCCTCTGTTTCTCGCCCTCTGTTTCAGCCCCTCTGTTTCAGCCCTTCTGTTTCAGCCCCTCAGTTTCTCGCCCTCTGTTTCTCGCCTTCTGTTTCAGCCCCTCTGTTTCAGCACCTCTGTTTCAGCCCCTCTGTTTCAGCCCCTCGGTTTCTCGCCCTCTGTTTCAGCCCCTCTGTTTCTCGCCCTCTGTTTCAGCCCTTCTGTTTCAGCCCCTCGGTTTCTCGCCCTCTGTTTCAGCCACTCTGTTTCAGCCCCTCTGTTTCAGCCCCTCTGTTTATCGCCCTCTGTTTCAGCCCCTCTGTTTCTCGCCCTCTGTTTCAGCCCCTCTGTTTCAGCCCCTCTGTTTCAGCCCCTCTGTTTCAGCCCCTCTGTTTCTCGCCCGCTGTTTCTCGCCCCCTGTTTCAGCCCCTCTGTTTCAGCCCCTCTGTTACTCGTCCCCTGTTTCAGCCCCTCTGTTTCAGCCCCTCTGTTTCTCGCCCCCTGTTTCTGCACCTCTGTTTCAGCCCCTCTGTTTCTCGGCCTCTGTTTCAGCCCCTCTGTTTCTCGCCCTCTGTTTCTCGCCCTCTGTTTCAGCCCCTCTGTTTCAGCCCCTCTGTTTCTCGCCCTCTGTTTCAGCCCCTCTGTTTCAGCCCCTCTGTTTCAGCCCCTCTGTTTCAGCCCCTCTGTTTCTAGCCCACTGTTTCAGCCCCTCTGATTCAGCCCCTCTGTTTCAGCCCCTCTGTTTCTTGCCCTCTGATTCTCGCCCCCTGTTTCAGCCCCTCTGTTTCAGCGCCTCGGTTTCTCGCCCTCTGTTTCAGCCACTCTGTTTCACCCCTCTGTTTCAGCCACTCTGTTTCAGCCCCTCTGTTCAGCCCCTCGGTTTCTCGCCCTCTGTTTCAGCCCCTCTGTTTCAGCCCCTCTATTTCAGCCCCTCTGTTTCAGCCCCTCTGTTTCAGCCCCTCTGTTTCAGCCCCTCTGTTTCTCGCCCTCTGTTTCAGCCCCTCTGTTTCTCACCCTCTGTTTCAGCCCCTCTGTTTCAGACGCTCTGTTTCTCGCCCCCTGTTTCAGCCCCTCTGTTTCAGCCCCTCTGTTTCTCGCCCTCTGTTTCAGCCCCTCTGTTTCTCGCCCTCTGTTTCTCCCCCTCTGTTTCAGCCTCTCTGTTTCAGCCCCTCTGTTTCAGCCCCTCTGTTTCTCGCCCTCTGTTTCAGCCCCTCTGTTTCAGCCCCTCTGTTTCAGCCCCTCTGTTTCAGCCCCTCTGTTTCTAGCCCTCTGTTTCAGCCCCGCTGTTTCAGCCCCTCTGTTTCAGCCCCTCTGTTTCTCGCCCTCTGATTCAGCCCATCTGTTTCAGCCCCTCTGTTTCAGCCCCTCTGTTTCTCGACATCTGTTTCAGCCCCTCTGTTTCAGCCCCTCTGTTTCAGCCCCTCTGTTCAGCACCTCGGTTTCTCACCCTCTGTTTCAGCCCCTCGGTTTGTCGCCCTCTGTTTCAGCCCCTCTGTTTCAGCCCCTCTGTTTCAGCCCCTCTGTTTCTCGCCCTCTGTTTCAGCCCCTCTGTTTCTCGCCCTCTGTTTCAGCCCCTCTGTTTCAGCTCCTCTGTTTCAGCCCCTCTTTTTCTCACCCACTGTTTCAGCCACTCTGCTTCTCGCCCTCTGTTTCAGCCCCTCTGTTTCAGCCCCTCTGTTTCTCGCCCTCTGTCTCTCGCCCTCTGTTTCAGCCCCTCTGTTTCAGCCCCTCTGTTTCAGCCCCTCTTTTTCTCGCCCTCTCTTTCAGCCCCTCTGTTTCAGAACCTCTGTTTCAGCCCCTTCTGTTTCAGCCCCTCTTTTTCTCGCCCTCTGTTTCAGCCCCACTGTTTCAGCCCCCCAGTTTCTCGCCCTTTGTTTCAGCCCCTCTGTTTCAGCCCCTCTTTTTCTCGCCCTCTGTTTCAGCCCCACTGTTTCAGCCCCACTGTTTCTCGCCCTCCGTTTCAGCCCCTCGGTTTCTCGCCCACTGTTTCAGCCCCTCTGTTTCAGCCCCTCTTTTTGTCGCCCTCTCTTTCAGCCCCTCTGTTTCAGCCCCTCTGTTTCAGCCCCTCTGTTTCTCGCCCTCCGTTTCAGCCCCTCGGTTTCTCGCCCACTGTTTCAGCCCCTCTGTTTCAGCCCCTCTTTTTGTCGCCCTCTCTTTCAGCCCCTCTGTTTCAGAACCTCTGTTTCAGCCCCTTCTGTTTCAGCCCCTCTTTTTCTCGCCCTCTGTTTCAGCCTCACTGTTTCAGCCCCTCAGTTTCTTGCCCTCTGTTTCAGCCCCTCTGTTTCAGCCCCTCTTTTTCTCGCCCTCTGTTTCAGCCCCACTGTTTCAGCCCCACTGTTTCAGCCCCTCTGTTTCAGCCCCTCTGTTTCTCGCCTTTCTGTTTCAGCCCCTCGGTTTCTCGCCCACTGTTTCAGCCCCTCTGTTTCAGCCCCTCTTTTTGTCGCCCTCTCTTTCAGCCCCTCTGTTTCAGAACCTCTGTTTCAGCCCCTTCTGTTTCAGCCCCTCTTTTTCTCGCCCTCTGTTTCGGCCCCTCTGTTTCAGCCCCTCTGTTTCTCACCCTCTGTTTCAGCCCCTCTGTTTCAGCCCCGCTGATTCTCGCCCTTTGTTTCGGCCCCTCTGTTTCACGCCCTCTGTTTCGGCCCCTCTGTTTCAGCCCATCTGTTTCTCGCCCTCTGTTTCTCGCCCTCTGTTTCAGCCACTCTGTTTCAGCCCCTTTGTTTCTCGCCCTCTGTTTCAGCCCCTCTGTTTCAGCCCCTCTGTTTCAGCCCCTCTGTTTCTCGCCCCCTGTTGCAGCCCGTCTGTTTCAGCTCCTCTTTTTCTCAACCACTGTTTCAGTCCCTCTGTTTCAGCCCCTTAGATTCTCGCCCTCTGTTTCAGCCCCTCTGTTTCAGCCCCTCTGTTTCAGCCCCGCTGTTTCTCGCCCTCAGGTTCAGCCCCTCTGTTTCTCGCCCTCTGTTTCAGCCCCTCTGTTTCAGCCCCTCAGTTTCAGCCCCTCTGTTTATCGCCCTCTGTTTCAGCCCCTCTGTTTCAGCCCCTCTGTTTCTCGCCCTCTGTTTCATCCCCTCTGTTTCTCGCCCTCTGTTTCAGCCCCTCTGTTTCTCGCCCTCTGTTTCAGCCCCTCTGTTTCAGCCCCTCTGTTTCTCGCCCTATGTTTGAGCCCCTCTGATTCTCGCACTCTGTTTCTCACCCTCTGTTTCAGCCCCTCGGTTTCAGCTCCTCTTTTTCTCACCCACTGTTTCAGTCCCTATGTTTCTCACCCTCTTTTTCAGCCCCTCTGTTTCAGCCCCTCTGATTCTCGCACTCTGTTTCAGCCCCTCTGTTTCAGCCCCTCTGTTTCAGCCCCTCTGTTTCTCGCCCTCTGTTTCAGCCCCTCTGTTTCATCCCCTCTATTTCACCCCATCTGTTTCTCGCCCTCTGGTTCAGCCCCTCTGTATCAGCCCCTCTGTTTCAGCCGCTCTGTTTCTCGCCCCCTATTTCAGCCCGTCTTCTTCAGCTCCACTTTTTCTCACCCACTGTTTCAGTCCCTCTGTTTCTCACCCTCTGTTTCAGCCCCGCTGTTTCTCGCCCTCTGTTTCAGCCCCTCTGTTTCAGGCCCTCTGTTTCTCGCCCCCTGTTTCACCCGTCTGTTTCAGCTCCTCTTTTTCTCACCCACTGTTTCAGTTCCTCTGTTTCTCACCCTCTGTTTCAGCTCCTCTGATTCTCACCCTCTGTTTCAGCCCCTCTGTTTCTCGCCCCCTGTTTCAGCCCCTGTGTTTCAGCCCCTCTGTTTCAGCCCCGCTGTGTCTCCCCCTCTGTTTCAGCCCCTCTGTTTCAGCCCCTCTGTTTCAGCCCCTCTGATTCTCGCCCTCTATTTCAGCCCCTCTGTTTCTCGCCCTCTGTTTCAGCCCCTCTGATTCTCGCCCTCTGTTTCAGCCCCTTTTTTTCAGCCCCTCTGTTTCTCGCCCTCTGTTTCAGCCCCTCTGTTTCAGCCACTCTGTTTCTCGCCCTCTGTTTCAGCCCCTCTGTTTCTCGCCCTCTGTTTCAGCCCCTCTGTTTCAGCCCCTCTGTTTCAGCCCCTCTGTTTCTCACCCTCTGTTTCAGCCCTCTGTTTCTCGCCCTCTGTTTCATCCCCTCTGTTTCTCGCCCCCTGTTTCAGCCCCTCTGTTTCAGCCCCTCTGTTTCAGCCCCTCTGTTTCAGCCCCTCTTTTTCTCGCCCTCTGTTTCAGCCCCTCGGTTTCTCGCCCTCTGTTTCAGCCACTCTGTTTCAGCCCCTCTGTTTCTCGCCCTCTGTTTCAGCCCCACTGTTTCTCGCCCACTGTTTCAGCCCCTCTGGTTCTCGCCCTCTGTTTCAGCCCCTCTGTTTCAGCCCCTCTGTTTCTCGCCCTCTGATTCAGCCCCTCTGTTTCTCGCCCTCTGTTTCAGCCCCTCTGTTTCTCGCCCTCTGTTTCAGCCCCTCTGTTTCAGCCACTCTGTTTCAGCCCCTCTGTTTCTCGCCCTCTGTTTCAGCCCCACTGTTTCTCGACCTCTGTTTCAGCCTCTCTGGTTCTCGCCCTCTGTTTCAGCCCCTCTGTTTCAGCCCCTCTGTTTCTCGCCCTCTGATTCAGCCCCTCTTTTTCTCACCCACTGTTTCAGCCCCTCTGCTCTCGCCCTCTGTTTCAGCCACTCTGTTTCAGCCCCTCTGTTTCTCGCCCTCTGTTTCAGCCCCTCTGTTTCTCGCCCTCTGTTTCAGCCCCTCTGTTTCAGCCCCTCTGTTTCAGCCCCTCTTTTTCTCGCCCTCTCTTTCAGCCCCTCTGTTTCAGCCCCTCTGTTTCAGCCCCTCTTTTTCTCGCCCTCTGTTTCAGCCCCTCTGTTTCAGCCCCTCTGTTTCTCGCCCTCTGTTTCAGCCCCTCTGTTTCAGCCCCTCTTTTTCTCGCCCACTGTTTCAGCCCCACCGTTTCAGCCCCACTGTTTCAGCGCCTCTGTTTCAGCCCCTCTGTTTCAGCCCCTCTGTTTCAGCCCCTCTGTTTCTCGCCCTCTGTTTCAGCCCCTCGGTTTCTCGCCCACTGTTTCAGCCCCTCTGTTTCAGCCCCTCTTTTTGTCGCCCTCTCTTTCAGCCCCTCTGTTTCAGAACCTCTGTTTCAGCCCCTTCTGTTTCAGCCCCTCTTTTTCTCGCCCTCTGTTTCGGCCCCTCTGTTTCAGCCCCTCTGTTTCTCACCCTCTGTTTCAGCCCCTCTGTTTCAGCCCCGCTGATTCTCGCCCTTTGTTTCGGCCCCTCTGTTTCACGCCCTCTGTTTCGGCCCCTCTGTTTCAGCCCCTCTGTTTCTCGCCCTCTGTTTCTCGCCCTCTGTTTCAGCCACTCTGTTTCAGCCCCTTTGTTTCTCGCCCTCTGTTTCAGCCCCTCTGTTTCAGCCCCTCTGTTTCAGCCCCTCTGTTTCTCGCCCCCTGTTGCAGCCCGTCTGTTTCAGCTCCTCTTTTTCTCAACCACTGTTTCAGTCCCTCTGTTTCAGCCCCTTAGATTCTCGCCCTCTGTTTCAGCCCCTCTGTTTCAGCCCCTCTGTTTCAGCCCCGCTGTTTCTCGCCCTCAGGTTCAGCCCCTCTGTTTCTCGCCCTCTGTTTCAGCCCCTCTGTTTCAGCCCCTCAGTTTCAGCCCCTCTGTTTATCGCCCTCTGTTTCAGCCCCTCTGTTTCAGCCCCTCTGTTTCTCGCCCTCTGTTTCATCCCCTCTGTTTCTCGCCCTCTGTTTCAGCCCCTCTGTTTCTCGCCCTCTGTTTCAGCCCCTCTGTTTCAGCCCCTCTGTTTCTCGCCCTATGTTTGAGCCCCTCTGATTCTCGCACTCTGTTTCTCACCCTCTGTTTCAGCCCCTCGGTTTCAGCTCCTCTTTTTCTCACCCACTGTTTCAGTCCCTCTGTTTCTCACCCTCTTTTTCAGCCCCTCTGTTTCAGCCCCTCTGATTCTCGCACTCTGTTTCAGCCCCTCTGTTTCAGCCCCTCTGTTTCAGCCCCTCTGTTTCTCGCCCTCTGTTTCAGCCCCTCTGTTTCATCCCCTCTGTTTCAGCCCATCTGTTTCTCGCCCTCTGGTTCAGCCCCTCTGTATCAGCCCCTCTGTTTCAGCCGCTCTGTTTCTCGCCCCCTGTTTCAGCCCGTCTTCTTCAGCTCCACTTTTTCTCACCCACTGTTTCAGTCCCTCTGTTTCTCACCCTCTGTTTCAGCCCCGCTGTTTCTCGCCCTCTGTTTCAGCCCCTCTGTTTCAGGCCCTCTGTTTCTCGCCCCCTGTTTCACCCGTCTGTTTCAGCTCCTCTTTTTCTCACCCACTGTTTCAGTCCCTCTGTTTCTCACCCTCTGTTTCAGCTCCTCTGATTCTCACCCTCTGTTTCAGCCCCTCTGTTTCAGCCCCTCTGTTTCAGTCCCTCTGTTTCAGCCCCTCTGTTTCAGCCCATCTGTTTCTCGCCCTCTGTTTCAGCCCCTCTGTTTCAGCCCCTCTGTTTCTAGCCCTCTGTTTCAGCCCCTCTGTTTCAGCCCCTTGGTTTCTCGCCCACTGTTTCAGACCATCTGTTTCAGCCCCTCTGTTTCAGCCCCTCTGTTTCTTGCCCTATGTTTCAGCCCCTCTGTTTCTCGCCCTCTGTTTCAGCCCCTCTGTTACAGCCCCTCTGTTTCTCGCCCTCTGTTTCTCGCGCTCTGTTTCAGCCCCTCTGTTTCAGCCCCTCTGTTTCGGCCCCTATGTTTCTCGCCCTCTGTTTCATCCCCTCGGTTTCTCGCCCTCTGTTTCAGCCCCTCAGTTTCAGCCCCACTGTTTCAGCTCCACTGTTTCTCGCCCTCTGTTTCAGCCCCTCTGTTTCAGCCCCTCTTTTTCTCGCCCTCTGTTTCAGCCCCTCTGTTTCTCGCCCTCTGTTTCAGCCCCTCTGTTTCAGCCCCTTCTGTTTCAGCCCCTCTGTTTCTCGCCCTCTGTTCCAGCCCCTCGGTTTCTCGCCCTCTGTTTCCGCCCCTCTGTTTCAGCCCCTCTGTTTCAGCCCCTCTGTTTCTAGCCCTCTGTTTCAGCCCCTCTGTTTCAGCCCCTTGGTTTCTCGCCCACTGTTTCAGACCATCTGTTTCAGCCCCTCTGTTTCAGCCCCTCTGTTTCTTGCCCTATGTTTCAGCCCCTCTGTTTCTCGCCCTCTGTTTCAGCCCCTCTGTTATAGCCCCTCTGTTTCTCGCCCTCTGTTTCTCACGCTCTGTTTCAGCCCCTCTGTTTCAGCCCCTCTGTTTCGGCCCCTATGTTTCTCGCCCTCTGTTTCATCCCCTCGGTTTCTCGCCCTCTGTTTCAGCCCCTCAGTTTCAGCCCCACTGTTTCAGCTCCACTGTTTCTCGCCCTCTGTTTCAGCCCCTCTGTTTCAGCCCCTCTTTTTCACGCCCTCTGTTTCAGCCCCTCTGTTTCTCGCCCTCTGTTTCAGCCACTCTGTTTCAGCCCCTTCTGTTTCAGCCCCTCTGTTTCTCGCCCTCTGTTCCAGCCCCTCGGTTTCTCGCCCTCTGTTTCCGCCCCTCTGTTTCTCACCCTCTGTTTCAGCACCTCTGTTTCAGATCCTCTGTTTCAGCCCCTCTTTTTCTCACCCACTGTTTCAGCCCCTCTGCTTCTCGCCCTCTGTTTCAGCCCCTCTGTTTCTCACCCTCTGTTTCAGCCCCTCTGTTTCAGACCCTCTCTTTCAGCCCCTCTGTTTCAGCCCATCTGTTTCTCGCCCTGTGTTTCAGCCCCTCTGTTTCAGCTCCTCTGTTTCAGCCCCTCTGGTTCTCGCCCTCTTATTCAGCCCCTCTGTTTCTCGCCCTCTGTTTCAGCCCCTCTGTTTAAGCCCCTCTGTTTCAGCCCCTCTGTTTCTCGTCCTCTGTTTCAGCCCCTCGGTTTCTCGCCCTCTGTTTCAGCCCCTCTGTTTCAGCCCCTCTGTTTCAGCCCCTCTGTTTCTTGCCCTCTGTTTCAGCCCCTCTGTTTCTCGCCCTCTGTTTCAGCACCTCTGTTTCTCGCCCTCTGTTTCAGCCCCTCTGTTTCAGCCCCTCTGTTTCCCGCCCTCTGTTTCAACCCCTCGGTTTCTCGCCCTCTGTTTTAGCCCCTCTGTTTCAGCCCCTCGGTTTCTCGCCCTCTGTTTCAGCCCCTCTGTTTCTCACCCTATGTTTCAGCCCCTCGGTTTCTCGCCCTCTGTTTCAGCCCCTCTGTTTCAGCCCCTCTGTTTCAGCCCCTCTGTTTCTCGCCCTCTGTTTCAGCCCCTCTGTTTCAGCCCTTGTGTTTCTCGCCCTCTGTTTCAGCCCCTCTGTTTCAGCCCCTCTGTTTCAGCCCCTCTGTTTCAACCCCTCTGTTTCTCGCCCCCTGTTTCAGCCCCTCTGTTTCAGCCCCTCTGTTTCTCGACCTCTGTTTCAGCCCCTCTGTTTCAGCCCCTCTGTTTCTCGCCCTCTGTTTCTTGCCATCTGTTTCAGCCCCTCTGTTTCTCGCCCTCTGTTTCAGCCCCTCTGTTTCAGCCCCTCTGTTTCTAGCCCTCTGTTTCTCGCCCTCTGTTTCAGCCCCTCTGTTTCAGCCCCTCTGTTTCTCGCCCTCTGTTTCAGCCCCTCGGGTTCTCGTCCTCTGTTTCAGCCCCTCTGTTTCGGCCCCTCTGTTTCAGCCCCTCGGTTTCTCGCCCTCTGTTTCAGCCCCTCTGTTTCTCGCCCCCTGTTTCAGCCCCTCTGTTTCAGCCCCTCTGTTTCTCGCCCTCTGTTTCAGCCCCTCTGTTTCAGCCCCTCTGTTTCTCGCCCTCTGTTTCAGCCCCTCTGTTTCAGCCCCTCTGTTTCAGCCACTCTGTTTCAGCCCCTCGGTTTATCGCCCTCTGTTTCAGCCCCTCTGTTTCTCGCCCTCTGTTTCAGCCGCTCTGTTTCTCGCCCTCTGTTTCAGCCCTTCTGTTTCAGCCCCTCTGTTTCAGCCCCTCTGTTTCAGCCCCTCTGTTTCTCGTCCTCTGTTTCAGCCCCTTGGTTTCTCGCCCTCTGTTTCAGCCCCTCTGTTTCAGCCCCTCTGTTTCAGCCCCTCTGTTTCTCGCCCTCTGTTTCAGCACCTCTGTTTCTCGCCCTCTGTTTCAGCCCCTCTGTTTCAGCCCCTCTGTTTCCCGCCCTCTGTTTCAACCCCTCGGTTTCTCGCCCTCTGTTTTAGCCCCTCTGTTTCAGCCCCTCTGTTTCAACTCCTCTGTTTCAGCCCCTCTGTTTCTCACCCTATGTTTCAGCCCCTCGGTGTCTCGCCCTCTGTTTCAGCCCCTCTGTTTCAGCCCCTCTGTTTCAGCCCCTCGGTTTCTCGCCCTCTGTTTCAGCCCCTCTGTTTCAGCCCTTCTGTTTCTCGCCCTCTGTTTCAGCCCCTCTGTTTCAGCCTCTCTGTTTCAGCCCCTCTGTTTCAACCCCTCTGTTTCTCGCCCCCTGTTTCAGCCCCTCTGTTTCAGCCCCTCTGTTTCTCGACCTCTGTTTCAGCCCCTCGGTTTCAGCCCCTCTGTTTCTCGCCCTCTGTTTCTTGCCCTCTGTTTCAGCCCCTCTGTTTCTCGCCCTCTGTTTCAGCCCCTCTGTTTCAGCCCCTCTGTTTCTAGCCCTCTGTTTCTCGCCCTCTGTTTCAGCCCCTCTGTTTCAGCCCCTCTGTTTCTCGCCCTCTGTTTCAGCCCCTCGGGTTCTCGCCCTCTGTTTCAGCCCCTCTGTTTCGGCCCCTCTGTTTCAGCCCCTCGGTTTCTCGCCCTCTGTTTCAGCCCCTCTGTTTCTCGCCCCCTGTTTCAGCCCCTCTGTTTCAGCCCCTCTGTTTCTCGCCCTCTGTTTCAGCCCCTCTGTTTCAGCCCCTCTGTTTCTCGCCCTCTGTTTCAGCCCCTCTGTTTCTCGCCCTCTGTTTCTCGCCCTCTGTTTCAGCCCCTCTGTTTCAGCCCCTCTGTTTCAGCCACTCTGTTTCAGCCCCTCGGTTTATCGCCCTCTGTTTCAGCCCCTCTGTTTCTCGCCCTCTGTTTCAGCCCCTCTGTTTCTCGCCCTCTGTTTCAGCCCTTCTGTTTCAGCCCCTCTGTTTCAGCCCCTCTGTTTCTCGCCCTCTGTTTCTCGCCTTCTGTTTCAGCCCCTCTGTTTCAGCGCCTCTGTTTCCCGCCCTCTGTTTCAGCCCCTCTGTTTCTCGTCCTCTGTTTCAGCCCCTCTGTTTCAGCCCCCTGTTTCTCGCCCTCTGTTTCAGCCCCTCTGTTTCAGCCCCTCTGTTTCAGCCACTCTGTTTCTCGCCCTCTGTTTCAGCCCCTCTGTTTCTCGCCCTCTGTTTCAGCCCCTCTGTTTCAGCCCCTCTGTTTCAGCCCCACTGTTTCTCGCCCTCTGTTTCAGCCCCTCTGTTTCTAGCCCTCTGTTTCAGCCCCTCTGTTTCAGCCCCTCTGTTTCAGCCCCTCTGTTTCAACCCCTCTGTTTCTCGCCCCCTGTTTCAGCCCCTCTGTTTCAGCCGCTTGGTTTCTCGCCCACTGTTTCAGCCCATCTGTTTCAGCCCCTCTGTTTCAGCCCCTCTGTTTCTTGCCCTCTGTTTCAGCCCCTCTGTTTCTCGCCCTCTGTTTCAGCCCCTCTGTTTCAGCCCCTCTGTTTCTCGCCCTCTGTTTCTCGCCCTCTGTTTCAGCCCCTCTGTTTCAGCCCCTCTGTTTCAGCCCCTCTGTTTCTCGCCCTCTGTTTCAGCCCCTCGGTTTCTCGCCCTCTGTTTCAGCCCCTCTGTTTCAGCCCCACTGTTTCAGCTCCACTGTTTCTCGCCCTCTGTTTCAGCCCCTCTGTTTCTCGCCCTCTGTTTCAGCCCATCTGTTTCAGCCCCTCTGTTTCTCGCCCTCTGTTTCAGCCCCTCTGTTTCTCGCCCACTGTTTCAGACCCTCTGTTTCAGCCCCTCTGTTTCAGCCCCTCTGTTTCTCGCCCTCTGTTTCAGCACCTCGGTTTCTCGCCCTCTGTTTCAGCCCCTCGGTTTCTCGCCCTCTGTTTCAGCCCCTCTGTTTCAGCTCCCCTGTTTCAGCCCCTCGGTTTCTCGCCCTCTGTTTCAGCCCCTCTGTTACAGCCCTTCTGTTTCAGCCTCTCTGTTTCAGCCCCTCTGTTTCAGCCCCTCTGTTTCAGCCCCTCTGTTTCTCGCCCCCTGTTTCAGCCCCTCTGTTTCAGCCCCTCTGTTTCTCGCCCTCTGTTTCAGCCCCTCTGTTTCAGCCCCTCTGTTTCTCGCCCTCTCTTTCTTGCCCTCTGTTTCAGCCCTTCTGTTTCTCGCCCTCTGTTTCAGCCCCTCTGTTTCAGCCCCTCTGTTTCTAGCCCTCTGTTTCTAGCCCTCTGTTTCAGCCCCTCTGTTTCAGCCCCTCTGATTCAGCGCCTCTGTTTCTCGCCCTCTGTTTCAGCCCCTGCGTTTCTCGCCCTCTGTGTCAGCCCCTCTGTTTCAGCCCCTCTGCTTCAGCCCCTCTGTTTCAGCCCCTCTGTTTCTCGCCCTCTGTTTCAGCCCCTCGGGTTCTCGTCCTCTGTTTCAGCCCCTCTGTTTCGGCCCCTCTGTTTCAGCCCCTCGGTTTCTCGCCCTCTATTTCAGCCCCTCTGTTTCTCGCCCCCTGTTTCAGCCCCTCTGTTTCAGCCCCTCTGTTTCTCGCCCTCTGTTTCAGCCCCTCTGTTTCAGCCCCTCTGTTTCTCGCCCTCTCTTTCAGCCCCTCTGTTTCAGCCCCTCTGTTTCAGCCACTCTGTTTCAGCCCCTCGGTTTATCGCCCTCTGTTTCAGCCCCTCTGTTTCTCGCCCTCTGTTTCAGCCCCTCTGTTTCTCGCCCTCTGTTTCAGCCCTTCTGTTTCAGCCCCTCTGTTTCAGCCCCTCTGTTTCAGCCCCTCTGTTTCTCGTCCTCTGTTTCAGCCCCTCGGTTTCTCGCCCTCTGTTTCAGCCCCTCTGTTTCAGCCCCTCTGTTTCAGCCCCTCTGTTTCTCGCCCTCTGTTTCAGCACCTCTGTTTCTCGCCCTCTGTTTCAGCCCCTCTGTTTCAGCCCCTCTGTTTCCCGCCCTCTGTTTCAACCCCTCGGTTTCTCGCCCTCTGTTTTAGCCCCTCTGTTTCAGCCCCTCTGTTTCAACTCCTCTGTTTCAGCCCCTCTGTTTCTCACCCTATGTTTCAGCCCCTCGGTGTCTCGCCCTCTGTTTCAGCCCCTCTGTTTCAGCCCCTCTGTTTCAGCCCCTCGGTTTCTCGCCCTCTGTTTCAGCCCCTCTGTTTCAGCCCTTCTGTTTCTCGCCCTCTGTTTCAGCCCCTCTGTTTCAGCCCCTCTGTTTCAGCCCCTCTGTTTCAACCCCTCTGTTTCTCGCCCCCTGTTTCAGCCCCTCTGTTTCAGCCCCTCTGTTTCTCGACCTCTGTTTCAGCCCCTCGGTTTCAGCCCCTCTGTTTCTCGCCCTCTGTTTCTTGCCCTCTGTTTCAGCCCCTCTGTTTCTCGCCCTCTGTTTCAGCCCCTCTGTTTCAGCCCCTCTGTTTCTAGCCCTCTGTTTCTCGCCCTCTGTTTCAGCCCCTCTGTTTCAGCCCCTCTGTTTCTCGCCCTCTGTTTCAGCCCCTCGGGTTCTCGCCCTCTGTTTCAGCCCCTCTGTTTCGGCCCCTCTGTTTCAGCCCCTCGGTTTCTCGCCCTCTGTTTCAGCCCCTCTGTTTCTCGCCCCCTGTTTCAGCCCCTCTGTTTCAGCCCCTCTGTTTCTCGCCCTCTGTTTCAGCCCCTCTGTTTCAGCCCCTCTGTTTCTCGCCCTCTGTTTCAGCCCCTCTGTTTCTCGCCCTCTGTTTCTCGCCCTCTGTTTCAGCCCCTCTGTTTCAGCCCCTCTGTTTCAGCCACTCTGTTTCAGCCCCTCGGTTTATCGCCCTCTGTTTCAGCCCCTCTGTTTCTCGCCCTCTGTTTCAGCCCCTCTGTTTCTCGCCCTCTGTTTCAGCCCTTCTGTTTCAGCCCCTCTGTTTCAGCCCCTCTGTTTCTCGCCCTCTGTTTCTCGCCTTCTGTTTCAGCCCCTCTGTTTCAGCCCCTCTGTTTCCCGCCCTCTGTTTCAGCCCCTCTGTTTCTCGTCCTCTGTTTCAGCCCCTCTGTTTCAGCCCCCTGTTTCTCGCCCTCTGTTTCAGCCCCTCTGTTTCAGCCCCTCTGTTTCAGCCACTCTGTTTCTCGCCCTCTGTTTCAGCCCCTCTGTTTCTCGCCCTCTGTTTCAGCCCCTCTGTTTCAGCCCCTCTGTTTCAGCCCCACTGTTTCTCGCCCTCTGTTTCAGCCCCTCTGTTTCTAGCCCTCTGTTTCAGCCCCTCTGTTTCAGCCCCTCTGTTTCAGCCCCTCTGTTTCAACCCCTCTGTTTCTCGCCCCCTGTTTCAGCCCCTCTGTTTCAGCCGCTTGGTTTCTCGCCCACTGTTTCAGCCCATCTGTTTCAGCCCCTCTGTTTCAGCCCCTCTGTTTCTTGCCCTCTGTTTCAGCCCCTCTGTTTCTCGCCCTCTGTTTCAGCCCCTCTGTTTCAGCCCCTCTGTTTCTCGCCCTCTGTTTCTCGCCCTCTGTTTCAGCCCCTCTGTTTCAGCCCCTCTGTTTCAGCCCCTCTGTTTCTCGCCCTCTGTTTCAGCCCCTCGGTTTCTCGCCCTCTGTTTCAGCCCCTCTGTTTCAGCCCCACTGTTTCAGCTCCACTGTTTCTCGCCCTCTGTTTCAGCCCCTCTGTTTCTCGCCCTCTGTTTCAGCACCTCGGTTTCTCGCCCTCTGTTTCAGCCCCTCGGTTTCTCGCCCTCTGTTTCAGCCCCTCTGTTTCAGCTCCCCTGTTTCAGCCCCTCGGTTTCTCGCCCTCTGTTTCAGCCCCTCTGTTACAGCCCTTCTGTTTCAGCCTCTCTGTTTCAGCCCCTCTGTTTCAGCCCCTCTGTTTCAGCCCCTCTGTTTCTCGCCCCCTGTTTCAGCCCCTCTGTTTCAGCCCCTCTGTTTCTCGCCCTCTGTTTCAGCCCCTCTGTTTCAGCCCCTCTGTTTCTCGCCCTCTCTTTCTTGCCCTCTGTTTCAGCCCTTCTGTTTCTCGCCCTCTGTTTCAGCCCCTCTGTTTCAGCCCCTCTGTTTCTAGCCCTCTGTTTCTAGCCCTCTGTTTCAGCCCCTCTGTTTCAGCCCCTCTGATTCAGCGCCTCTGTTTCTCGCCCTCTGTTTCAGCCCCTGCGTTTCTCGCCCTCTGTGTCAGCCCCTCTGTTTCAGCCCCTCTGCTTCAGCCCCTCTGTTTCTCGCCCTCTGTTTCAGCCCCTCTGTTTCTCGACCTCTGTTTAAGCCCCTCTGTTTCAGCCCCTCTGTTTCAGACCCTCGGTTTCTCGCCCTCTGTTTCAGCCCCTCTGTTTCTCGCCCTCTGTTTCAGCCCCTCTGTTTCAGCCCTTCTGTTTCAGCCCCTCTGTTTCAGCCCCTCTGTTTCTCGCCCTCTATTTCAGCCCCTCTGTTTCTCGCCCTCTGTTTAAGCCCCTCTGTTTCAGCCCCTCTGTTTCAGCCACTCTGTTTCAGACCCTCGGTTTCTCGCCCTCTGTTTCAGCCCCTCTGTTTCTCGCCCTCTGTTTCAGCCCCTCTGTTTCAGCCCTTCTGTTTCAGCCCCTCTGTTTCAGCCCCTTTGTTTCTCGCCCTCTGTTTCTCGCCCTCTGTTTCTCGCCTTCTGTTTCAGCCCCTCTGTTTCAGCGCCTCTGTTTCCCGCCCTCTGTTTCAGCCCCTCTGTTTCTCGTCCTCTGTTTCAGCCCCTCTGTTTCTCGCACTCTGTTTCAGCCCCTGTGTTTCAGCACCTCTGTTTCAGCCCTCTGTTTCTCGCCCTCTGTTTCAGCCCCTCTGTTTCAGCCCCTCTGTTTCTCGCCCTCTGTTTCAGCCCCTCAATTTCAGGCCCTCTGTTTCTCGCCCTCTGTTTCAGCCCCTCTATTTCTCGCCCTCTGTTTCTCGCCCTCTGTTTCAGCCCCTCTGTTTCAGCCCCTCTGTTTCAGCCCCTCTGTTTCAGCCCCTCTGTTTCTCGCCCTCTGTTTCAGCCCCTCTGTTTCTCGCCCTCTGTTTCAGACCCTCTGTATCAGCCCCTGTGTTTCAGCCCCTCTGTTTCTCGCCCTCTGTTTCAGCACCTCGGTTTCTCGCCCTCTGTTTCAGCCCCTCGGTTTCTCGCCCTCTGTTTCAGCCCCTCTGTTTCAGCCCTTCTGTTTCAGCCCCTCTGTTTCAGCCCCTCTGTTTCTCGCCCCCTGTTTCAGCCCCCCTGCTTCAGCCCCTCTGTTTCTCGCCCTCTGTTTCAGCCCCTCTGTTTCAGCCCCTCTATTTCTCGCCCTCTGTTTCTTGCCCTCTGTTTCAGCCCCTCTGTTTCTCGCCCTCTGTTTCAGCCCCTCTGTTTCAGCCCCTCTGTTTCTAGCTCTCTGTTTCTCGCCCTCTGTTTCAGCCCCTCTGTTTCAGCCCCTCTGTTTCAGCCCCTCTGTTTCTCGCCCTCTGTTTCAGCCCCTTGGTTTCTCGCCCTCTGTTTCAGTCCCTCTGCTTCGGCCCCTCTGTTTCAGCCCCACTGTTTCTCGCCCTCTGTTTCAGCCCCTCTGTTTCTCCCCCTCTGTTTCAGCCACTCTGCTTCAGCCCCTCTGTTTCTCGCCCTCTGTTTCAGCCCCTCTGTTTCTCGCCCTCTGTTTCAGCCCCTCTGTTTCAGCCCCTCTGTTTCTCGCCCTCTGTTTCAGCCCCTCTGTTTCTCGCCCTCTGTTTCTCGCCCTCTGTTTCAGCCCCTCTGTTTCAGCCCCTCTGTTTCAGCCACTCTGTTTCAGCCCCTCGGTTTCTCACCCTCTGTTTCAGCCCCTCTGTTTCTCGCCCTCTGTTTCAGCCCCTCTGTTTCAGCCCTTCTGTTTCAGCCCCTCTGTTTCAGCCCCTCTGTTTCTCGCCCTCTGTTTCTCGCCCTCTGTTTCTCGACTTCTGTTTCAGCCCCTCTGTTTCAGCGCCTCTGTTTCCCACCCTCTGTTTCAGCCCCTCTGTTTCTCGTCCTCTGTTTCAGCCCCTCTGTTTCAGGCCCCTGTTTCTCGCCCTCTGTTTCAGCCCCTCTGTTTCAGCCCCTCTGTTTCAGCCACTCTGTTTCTCGCCCTCTGTTTCAGCCCCTCTGTTTCTCGCCCTCTGTTTCAGCCCCTCTGTTTCTCGCCCTCTGTTTCAGCACCTCTGTTTCAGCACCTCTGCTTCAGCCCTCTGTTTCTCGCCCTCTGTTTCAGCCCCTCTGTTTCAGCCCCTCTGTTTCTCGCCCTCTGTTTCAGCCCCTCAGTTTCAGCCCCTCTGTTTCAGCACCTCTGTTTCAGCCCCTCTGTTTCTCGCCCTCTGTTTCAGCCCCTCTGTTTCAGCCCCTCTGTTTCAGCCCCACTGTTTCTCGCCCTCTGTTTCAGACCCTCTGTTTCTCGCCCTCTGTTTCAGCCCCTCTGTTTCAGGCCCTCTGTTTCTCGCCCTCTGTTTCAGCCCCTCTGTTTCTCGCCCTCTGTTTCAGCCCCTCTGTTTCTCGCCCACTGTTTCAGCCCCTCGGTTTCACGCCCTCTGTTTCAGCCCCTCCGTTTCTCGCCCTCTGTTTCAGCCCCTCTGTTTCAGCCCCTCAGATTCTCGCCCTCTGTTTCAGCCCCTCTGATTCAGCTCCTCTGTTTCAGCCCCTCTTTTTCTCACCCACTGTTTCAGCCCCTCTACTTCTCGCACTCTGTTTCAGCCCCTCTGTTCCAGCTCCTCTGTTTCTCACCCTCTGTTTCTCGCCCTCTGTTTCAGCCCCTCTGTTTCAGCCCCTCTGTTTCTCGCCCTCTGTTTCAGCCCCTCTGTTTCTCGCCCTCTGTTTCTCGCCCTCTGTTTCAGCCCCTCTGTTTCAGCACCTCTGTATCTCGCCCTCTGTTGCAGCCCCTCTGTTTCTCGCCCTCTGTTTCAGCCCCTCTGTTTCAGCTCCTCTGTTTCAGCCCCTCTGTTTCTAGCCCTCTGTTTCAGCCCCTCTGTTTCAGCCCCTCTGTTTCAGCCCCTCTGTTTCTCGCCCCCTGTTTCAGCCCATCTGTTTCAGCCCCTTGGTTTCTCGCCCACTGTTTCAGCACATCTGTTTCAGCCCCTCTGTTTCAGCCCCTCTGTTTCTTGCCCTCTGTTTCAGCCCCTCTGTTTCTCGCCCTCTGTTTCAGCCCCTCTGTTTCAGCCCCTCTGTTTCTCGCCCTCTGTTTCTCGCCCTCTTTTTCAGCCCCTCTGTTTCAGCCCCTCTGTTTCAGCCCCTCTGTTTCAGCCCCTTTGTTTCTCGCCCTCTGTTTCAGCCCCTCGGTTTCTCGCCCTCTGTTTCAGCCCCTCTGTTTCATGCCCTCTGTTTCTCGCCCTCTGTTTCAGCCCCTCTCTTTCTCGCCCTCTGTTTCAGACCCTCTGTTTCAGCCCCTCTGTTTCAGCCCCTCTGTTTTTCGCCCTCTGTTTCAGCCCCTCGGTTTCTCGCCCTCTGTTTCCGCCCCTCTGTTTCTCGCCCTCTGTTTCAGCCCCTCTGTTTCAGCTCCTCTGTTTCAGCCCCTCTTTTTCTCACCCACTGTTTCAGCCCCTCTGCTTCTCGCCCTCTGTTTCAGCCCCTCTGTTTCAGCCCCTCTGTTTCTCACCCTCTGTTTCAGCCCCTCTGTTTCAGCCCCTCTGTTTCAGCCCCTCTGTTTCAGCCCCTCGGTTTCTCGCCCTCTGTTTCAGCCCCTCTGTTTCAGCTCCTCTGTTTCGGCCCCTCTGTTTCTCGCCCTCTATTTCAGCCCCTCTGTTTCTCACCCTCTGTTTCAGCCCCTCTGTTTCAGCCCCTCTGTTTCAGCCCCTCTGTTTCAGCCCCTCTGTTTCTCACCCTCTGTTTCAGCCCCTCTGTTTCAGCCCCTCTGTTTCAGCCCCTCTGTTTCAGCCCCTCGGTTTCTCGCCCTCTGTTTCAGCCCCTCTGTTTCAGCTCCCCTGTTTCAGCCCCTCGGTTTCTCGCCCTCTGTTTCAGCCCCTCTGTTACAGCCCTTCTGTTTCAGCCTCTCTGTTTCAGCCCCTCTGTTTCAGCCCCTCTGTTTCAGCCCCTCTGTTTCTCGCCCCCTGTTTCAGCCCCTCTGTTTCAGCCCCTCTGTTTCTCGCCCTCTGTTTCAGCCCCTCTGTTTCAGCCCCTCTGTTTCTCGCCCTCTCTTTCTTGCCCTCTGTTTCAGCCCTTCTGTTTCTCGCCCTCTGTTTCAGCCCCTCTGTTTCAGCCCCTCTGTTTCTAGCCCTCTGTTTCTAGCCCTCTGTTTCAGCCCCTCTGTTTCAGCCCCTCTGATTCAGCGCCTCTGTTTCTCGCCCTCTGTTTCAGCCCCTGCGTTTCTCGCCCTCTGTGTCAGCCCCTCTGTTTCAGCCCCTCTGCTTCAGCCCCTCTGTTTCTCGCCCTCTGTTTCAGCCCCTCTGTTTCTCGACCTCTGTTTAAGCCCCTCTGTTTCAGCCCCTCTGTTTCAGACCCTCGGTTTCTCGCCCTCTGTTTCAGCCCCTCTGTTTCTCGCCCTCTGTTTCAGCCCCTCTGTTTCAGCCCTTCTGTTTCAGCCCCTCTGTTTCAGCCCCTCTGTTTCTCGCCCTCTATTTCAGCCCCTCTGTTTCTCGCCCTCTGTTTAAGCCCCTCTGTTTCAGCCCCTCTGTTTCAGCCACTCTGTTTCAGACCCTCGGTTTCTCGCCCTCTGTTTCAGCCCCTCTGTTTCTCGCCCTCTGTTTCAGCCCCTCTGTTTCAGCCCTTCTGTTTCAGCCCCTCTGTTTCAGCCCCTTTGTTTCTCGCCCTCTGTTTCTCGCCCTCTGTTTCTCGCCTTCTGTTTCAGCCCCTCTGTTTCAGCGCCTCTGTTTCCCGCCCTCTGTTTCAGCCCCTCTGTTTCTCGTCCTCTGTTTCAGCCCCTCTGTTTCTCGCACTCTGTTTCAGCCCCTGTGTTTCAGCACCTCTGTTTCAGCCCTCTGTTTCTCGCCCTCTGTTTCAGCCCCTCTGTTTCAGCCCCTCTGTTTCTCGCCCTCTGTTTCAGCCCCTCAATTTCAGGCCCTCTGTTTCTCGCCCTCTGTTTCAGCCCCTCTATTTCTCGCCCTCTGTTTCTCGCCCTCTGTTTCAGCCCCTCTGTTTCAGCCCCTCTGTTTCAGCCCCTCTGTTTCAGCCCCTCTGTTTCTCGCCCTCTGTTTCAGCCCCTCTGTTTCTCGCCCTCTGTTTCAGACCCTCTGTATCAGCCCCTGTGTTTCAGCCCCTCTGTTTCTCGCCCTCTGTTTCAGCACCTCGGTTTCTCGCCCTCTGTTTCAGCCCCTCGGTTTCTCGCCCTCTGTTTCAGCCCCTCTGTTTCAGCCCTTCTGTTTCAGCCCCTCTGTTTCAGCCCCTCTGTTTCTCGCCCCCTGTTTCAGCCCCCCTGCTTCAGCCCCTCTGTTTCTCGCCCTCTGTTTCAGCCCCTCTGTTTCAGCCCCTCTATTTCTCGCCCTCTGTTTCTTGCCCTCTGTTTCAGCCCCTCTGTTTCTCGCCCTCTGTTTCAGCCCCTCTGTTTCAGCCCCTCTGTTTCTAGCTCTCTGTTTCTCGCCCTCTGTTTCAGCCCCTCTGTTTCAGCCCCTCTGTTTCAGCCCCTCTGTTTCTCGCCCTCTGTTTCAGCCCCTTGGTTTCTCGCCCTCTGTTTCAGTCCCTCTGCTTCGGCCCCTCTGTTTCAGCCCCACTGTTTCTCGCCCTCTGTTTCAGCCCCTCTGTTTCTCCCCCTCTGTTTCAGCCACTCTGCTTCAGCCCCTCTGTTTCTCGCCCTCTGTTTCAGCCCCTCTGTTTCTCGCCCTCTGTTTCAGCCCCTCTGTTTCAGCCCCTCTGTTTCTCGCCCTCTGTTTCAGCCCCTCTGTTTCTCGCCCTCTGTTTCTCGCCCTCTGTTTCAGCCCCTCTGTTTCAGCCCCTCTGTTTCAGCCACTCTGTTTCAGCCCCTCGGTTTCTCACCCTCTGTTTCAGCCCCTCTGTTTCTCGCCCTCTGTTTCAGCCCCTCTGTTTCAGCCCTTCTGTTTCAGCCCCTCTGTTTCAGCCCCTCTGTTTCTCGCCCTCTGTTTCTCGCCCTCTGTTTCTCGACTTCTGTTTCAGCCCCTCTGTTTCAGCGCCTCTGTTTCCCACCCTCTGTTTCAGCCCCTCTGTTTCTCGTCCTCTGTTTCAGCCCCTCTGTTTCAGGCCCCTGTTTCTCGCCCTCTGTTTCAGCCCCTCTGTTTCAGCCCCTCTGTTTCAGCCACTCTGTTTCTCGCCCTCTGTTTCAGCCCCTCTGTTTCTCGCCCTCTGTTTCAGCCCCTCTGTTTCTCGCCCTCTGTTTCAGCACCTCTGTTTCAGCACCTCTGCTTCAGCCCTCTGTTTCTCGCCCTCTGTTTCAGCCCCTCTGTTTCAGCCCCTCTGTTTCTCGCCCTCTGTTTCAGCCCCTCAGTTTCAGCCCCTCTGTTTCAGCACCTCTGTTTCAGCCCCTCTGTTTCTCGCCCTCTGTTTCAGCCCCTCTGTTTCAGCCCCTCTGTTTCAGCCCCACTGTTTCTCGCCCTCTGTTTCAGACCCTCTGTTTCTCGCCCTCTGTTTCAGCCCCTCTGTTTCAGGCCCTCTGTTTCTCGCCCTCTGTTTCAGCCCCTCTGTTTCTCGCCCTCTGTTTCAGCCCCTCTGTTTCTCGCCCACTGTTTCAGCCCCTCGGTTTCACGCCCTCTGTTTCAGCCCCTCCGTTTCTCGCCCTCTGTTTCAGCCCCTCTGTTTCAGCCCCTCAGATTCTCGCCCTCTGTTTCAGCCCCTCTGATTCAGCTCCTCTGTTTCAGCCCCTCTTTTTCTCACCCACTGTTTCAGCCCCTCTACTTCTCGCACTCTGTTTCAGCCCCTCTGTTCCAGCTCCTCTGTTTCTCACCCTCTGTTTCTCGCCCTCTGTTTCAGCCCCTCTGTTTCAGCCCCTCTGTTTCTCGCCCTCTGTTTCAGCCCCTCTGTTTCTCGCCCTCTGTTTCTCGCCCTCTGTTTCAGCCCCTCTGTTTCAGCACCTCTGTATCTCGCCCTCTGTTGCAGCCCCTCTGTTTCTCGCCCTCTGTTTCAGCCCCTCTGTTTCAGCTCCTCTGTTTCAGCCCCTCTGTTTCTAGCCCTCTGTTTCAGCCCCTCTGTTTCAGCCCCTCTGTTTCAGCCCCTCTGTTTCTCGCCCCCTGTTTCAGCCCATCTGTTTCAGCCCCTTGGTTTCTCGCCCACTGTTTCAGCACATCTGTTTCAGCCCCTCTGTTTCAGCCCCTCTGTTTCTTGCCCTCTGTTTCAGCCCCTCTGTTTCTCGCCCTCTGTTTCAGCCCCTCTGTTTCAGCCCCTCTGTTTCTCGCCCTCTGTTTCTCGCCCTCTTTTTCAGCCCCTCTGTTTCAGCCCCTCTGTTTCAGCCCCTCTGTTTCAGCCCCTTTGTTTCTCGCCCTCTGTTTCAGCCCCTCGGTTTCTCGCCCTCTGTTTCAGCCCCTCTGTTTCATGCCCTCTGTTTCTCGCCCTCTGTTTCAGCCCCTCTCTTTCTCGCCCTCTGTTTCAGACCCTCTGTTTCAGCCCCTCTGTTTCAGCCCCTCTGTTTTTCGCCCTCTGTTTCAGCCCCTCGGTTTCTCGCCCTCTGTTTCCGCCCCTCTGTTTCTCGCCCTCTGTTTCAGCCCCTCTGTTTCAGCTCCTCTGTTTCAGCCCCTCTTTTTCTCACCCACTGTTTCAGCCCCTCTGCTTCTCGCCCTCTGTTTCAGCCCCTCTGTTTCAGCCCCTCTGTTTCTCACCCTCTGTTTCAGCCCCTCTGTTTCAGCCCCTCTGTTTCAGCCCCTCTGTTTCAGCCCCTCGGTTTCTCGCCCTCTGTTTCAGCCCCTCTGTTTCAGCTCCTCTATTTCGGCCCCTCTGTTTCTCGCCCTCTATTTCAGCCCCTCTGTTTCTCGCCCTCATTTCAGCCCCTCTGTTTGAGCCCCTCTGTTTCAGCCCCTCTGTTTCTCGCCCTCTGTTTCAGCCCCTCGGTTTCTCGGCTCTGTTTCAGCCCCTCTGTTTCAGCCCCTCTGTTTCAGCCCCTCTGTTTCTCGCCCTCTGTTTCAGCCCCTCTGTTTCTCGCCCTCTGTTTCAGCCCCTCTGTTTCTCGCCCTCTGTTTCAGCCCCTCGGTTTCAGCCCCTCTGTTTCCCGCCCTCTGTTTCAACCCCTCGGTTTCTCGCCCACTGTTTTAGCCCCTCTGTTTCAGCACCTCTGTTTCAGCCCCTCTGTTTCAGCCCCTCTGTTTCTCACCCTCTGTTTCAGCCCCTCGGTTTCTCGCCCTCTGTTTCAGCCCATCTGTTTCAGCCCCTCTGTTTCAGCCCCTCGGTTTCTCGCCCTCTGTTTCAGCCCCTCTGTTTCAGCCCTTCTGTTTCTCGCCCTCTGTTTCAGCCCCTCTGTTTCAGCCCCTCTGTTTCAGGCCCTCTGTTTCTTGCCCCCTGTTTCAGCCCCTCTGTTTCACCCCTCTGTTTCTCGCCCTATGTTTCTTGCCCTCTGTTTCAGCCCCTCTGTTTCTCGCCCTCTGTTTCAGCCCCTCTGTTTCAGCCCCTCTGTTTCTAGCCTTCTGTTTCTCGCCCTCTGTTTCAGCCCCTCTGTTTCAGCCCCTCTGTTTCAGCCCCTCTGTTTCTCGCACTCTGTTTCAGCCCCTCGGTTTCTCGACCTCTGTTTCAGCCCCTCTGTGTCGGCCCCTCTGTTTCAGCCCCACTGTTTCTCGCCCTCTGTTTCAGCCCACCTGTTTCTCGCCCTCTGTTTCAGCCCCTCTGTTTCTCGCCCTCTGTTTCTGCCCCTCTGTTTGAGCCCCTCTGTTTCTCGCCCTCTGTTTCAGCCCCTCGGTTTCTCGCCCTCTGTTTCCGCCCTCTGCTTCTCGCCCTCTGTTTCAGCCCCTCTGTTTCAGCCCCTCTGTTTCAGCTCCTCTGTTTCTCGCCCTCTGTTTCAGCCCCTCGGTTTCTCGCCCCCTGTTTCTCCCCCTCTGTTTCAGCCCCTCTGTTTCAGCCCCTCTGTTTCTAGCCCCCTGTTCCAGCCCCTCTGATTCAGCCCCTCTGTTTCTCGCCCCCTGTTTCAGCCCCTCTGTTTCAGCCCCTCTGTTTCTCGCCCTCTGTTTCAGCCCCTCTGTTTCAGCTCCTCTGTTTCAGCCCCTCTTTTTCTCACCCACTGTTTCAGCCCCTCTGCTTCTCGCCCTCTGTTTCAACCCCTCTGTTTCAGCCCCTCTGTTTCTCACCCTCTGTTTCAGCCCCTCTGTTTCAGCCCCTCTGTTTCAGCCCCTCTGTTTCAGCCCCTCTGTTTCTCGCCCTCTGTTTGAGCCCCTCTGTTTGAGCCCCTCTGTTTCAGCCCCTCTGTTTCTCGCCCTCTGTTTCAGCCCCTCGGTTTCTCGCCCTCTGTTTCAGCCCCTCTGTTTCAGCCCCTCTGTTTCATCCCCTCTGTTTCTTGCCCTCTGTTTCAGCCCCGCTGTTTCCCGCCCTCTGTTTCAGCCCCTCTGTTTCTCGCCCACTGTTTCAGCCCCTCTGTTTCAGCCCCTCTGTTTCCCGCCCTCTGTTTCAACCCCTCGGTTTCTCGCCCTCTGTTTTAGCCCCTCTGTTTCAGCACCTCTGTTTCAGCCCCGCTGTTTCAGCCCCTCTATTTCTCACCCTCTGTTTCAGCCCCTCGGTTTCTCGCCCTCTGTTTCAGCCCCTCTGTTTCAGCCCCTCTGTTTCAGCCCCTCGGTTTCTCGCCCTCTGTTTCAGCCCCTCTGTTTCAGCCCTTCTGTTTCTCGCCCTCTGTTTCAGCCCCTCTGTTTCAGCCCCTCTGTTTCAGCCCCTCTGTTTCTCGCCCCCTGTTTCAGCCCCTCTGTTTCAGCCCCTCTGTTTCTCGCCCTCTGTTTCAGCCCCTCTGTTTCAGCCCCTCTGTTTCTCGCCCTCTGTTTCTTGCCCTCTGTTTCAGCCCCTCTGTTTCTCGCCCTCTGTTTCAGCCCCTCTGTTTCAGCCCCTCTGTTTCTAGCCCTCTGTTTCTCGCCCTCTGTTTCAGCCCCTCTGTTTCAGCCCCTCTGTTTCAGCCCCTCTGTTTCAGCCCCTCTGTTTCTCGCCCTCTGTTTCAGCCCCTCGGTTTCTTGCCCTCTGTTTCAGCCCCTCTGTTTCGGCCCCTCTGTTTCAGCCCCTCTGTTTCTCGCCCTCTGTTTCAGCCCCTCGGTTTCTTGCCCTCTGTTTCTGCCCCTCTGTTTCGGCCCCTCTGTTTCAGCCCCACTGTTTCTCGCCCTCTGTTTCAGCCCCTCTGTTTCTAGCCCTCTGTTTCAGCCCCTCTGTTTCAGCCCCCCTGTTTCTCGCCCTCTGTTTCAGCCCCTCTGTTTCTTGCCCTCTGTTTCAGCCCCTCTGTTTCAGCCCCTCTGTTTCTCGCCCTCTGTTTCAGGCCCTCGGTTTCTCGCCCTCTGTTTCCGCCCCTCTGTTTCTCGCCCTCTGTTTCAGACCCTCTGTTTCAGCTCCTCTGTTTCAGCCCCTCTTTTTCTCACCCACTGTTTCAGCCCCTCTGCTTCTCGCCCTCTGTTTCAGCCCCCCTGTTTCAGACCCTCTGTTTCAGCCCCTCGGTTTCTCGCCCTCTGTTTCAGCCCCTCTGTTTCAGCTCCTCTGTTTCAGCCCCTCTGTTTCTCGCCCTCTTATTCAGCCCCTCTGTTTCTCGCCCTCTGTTTCAGCCCCTCTGTTTCAGCCCCTCTGTTTCAGCTCCTCTGTTTCTCGCCCTCTGTTTCAGCCCCTCGGTTTCTCGCACTATGTTTCAGCCCCTCTGTTTCAGCCCCTCTGTTTCAGCCCCTCTGTTTCTCGCCCTCTGTTTCAGCCCCTCTGTTTCTCGCCCTCTGTTTCAGCCCCTCTGTTTCAGCCCTTCGGTTTCAGCCCCTCTGTTTCTCGCCCTCTGTTTCAGCCCCTTGGTTTCTCAGCCTCTGTTTTAGCCCCTCTGTTTCAGCCCCTCTGTTTCAGCCCCTCTGTTTCAGCCCCTCTGTATCTCACCCACCTTTTGAGCCCCTCGGTTTCTCGCCCTCTGTTTCAGCCCCTCTGTTTCAGCCCCTCTGTTTCACCCCTCGGTTTCTCACCCTCTGTTTCAGCCCCACTGTTTCAGCCCTTCTGTTTCTCGCCCTCTGTTTCAGCCCCTCTCTTTCAGCCCCTCTGTTTCTCGCCCTCTGTTTCTCGCCCCCTGTTTCAGCCCCTCTGTTTCAGCCCCATTGTTTCAGCCCTTCTGTTTCTCACCCTCTGTTTCAGCCCCTCTGTTTCAGCCCCTCTGTTTCAGCCCCTCTGTTTCTCGCCCCCTGTTTCAGCCCCTCTGTTTCAGCACCTCTGTTTCAGCCCCTCTGTTTCAGCCCCTCTGTTTCTCGCCCTCTGTTTCAGCCCCTCTGTTTCTCGCCCACTGTTTCAGCCCCTCTGTTTCAGCCCCTCTGTTTCTCGCCCTCTGTTTCAGCCCCTCTGTTTCTCGCCCTCTGTTTCTCGCCCTCAGTTCCAGCCCCTCTGTTTCAGCCCCTCTGTTTCAGCAACTCTGTTTCAGCCCCTCGGTTTCTCGCCCTCTGTTTCAGCCCCTCTGTTTCTCGCCCTCTGTTTCAGCCCCTCTGTTTCAGGCCTTCTGTTTCAGCCCCTCTGTTTCAGCCCCTCTGTTTCTCGCCCTCTGTTTCTCGCTCTCTGTTTCTCGCCTTCTGTTTCAGCCGCTCTGTTTCAGCACATCTGTTTCAGCCCCTCTGTTTCAGCCCCTCGGTTTCTCGCCCTCTGTTTCAGCCCCTCTGTTTCTCGCCCTCTGTTTCAGCCCCTCGGTTTCTTGCCCTCTGTTTCAGCCCCTCTGTTTCAGCCCCTCTGTTTCTCGCCCTCTGTTTCAGCCCCTCTGTTTCTCGCCCTCTGTTTCAGCCCCTCTATTTCAGCCTCTCTGTTTCTGCCCCTCTGTTTCAGCCCCCCTGTTTCTCGCCCCCTGTTTCTCGCCCCCTGTTTCAGCCCCTCTGTTTCAGCCCCTCTGTTTCTCGCCCCCTGTTTCAGCCCCTCTGTTTCAGCCACTCTGTTTCTCGCCCCCTGTTTCAGCCCCTCTGTTTCAGCCCCTCTGTTTCTCTCCCTCTGTTTCAGCCCCTCTGTTTCTCGCCCTCTGTTTCTTCCCGCTATTTCAGCCCCTCTGTTTCAGCCCCTCTGTTTCAGCCCCTCTGTTTCTCGCCCTCTGTTTCAGCCCCTCTGTTTCAGCCCCTCTGTTTCTCGCCCTCTGTTTCAGCCCCTCTGTTTCAGCCCCTCTGTTTCAGCCCCTCTGTTTCTAGGCCTCTGTTTCTCGCCCTCTGTTTCAGCCCCTCTGTTTCAGCCCCTCTGTTTCAGCCCCTTTGTTTCAGCCCCTCTGTTTCTCGCCCTCTGTTTCAGCCCCTTGGTTTCTCGCCCTCTGTTTCAGCCCCTCTGTTTCAGCCCCTCTGTTTCAGCCCCTCTGTTTCAGCCCCTCTGTTTCTCGCCCCCTGTTTCAGCCCCTCTGTTTCTCGCCCACTGTTTCAGACCCTCTGTTTCAGCCCCTCTGTTTCAGCCCCTCTGTTTCTCGCCCTTTGTTTCAGCACCTCGGTTTCTCGCCCTCTGTTTCAGCCCCTCGGTTTCTCGCCCTCTGTTTCAGCCCCTCTGTTTCAGCCCCCCTGTTTCAGCCCCTCGGTTTCTCGCCCTCTGTTTCAGCCCCTCTGTTTCAGCCCTTCTGTTTCAGCCCCTCTGTTTCAGCCCCTCTGTTTCAGCCCCTCTGTTTCAGCCCCTCTGTTTCTCGCCCCCTGTTTCAGCCCCTCTGTTTCAACCCCTCTGTTTCTCGCCCTCTGTTTCAGCACCTCTGTTTCAGCCCCTCTGTTTCTCGCCCTCTGTTTCTTGCCCTCTGTTTCAGCCCCTCTGTTTCTCGCCCTCTGTTCCAGCCCCTCTGTTTCAGCCCCTCTGTTTCTAGCCCTCTGTTTCTAGCCCTCTGTTTCAGCCCCTCTGTTTCAGCCCCTCTGTTTCTCGCCCTCTGTTTCAGCCCCTGGGTTTCTCGCCCTCTGTTTCAGCCCCTCTGTTTCGGCCCCTCTGTTTCAGCCCCACTGTTCCTCGCCCTCTGTTTCAGCCCCTCTGTTTCTCGCCCTCTGTTTCAGCCCCTCTGCTTCAGCCCCTCTGTTTCTCGCCCTCTGTTTCAGCCCCTCTGTTTCTCGCCCTCTGTTTCAGCCCCTCTGTTTCAGCCCCTCTGTTTCTCGCCCTCTATTTCAGCCCCTCTGTTTCTCGCCCTCTGTTTCTCGCCCTCTGTTTAAGCCCCTCTGTTTCAGCCCCTCTGTTTCAGCCACTCTGTTTCAGCCCCTCTGTTTCTCGCCCTCTGTTTCAGCCCCTCTGTTTCAGCCCCCCTGTTTCTCGCCCTCTGTTTCAGCCCCTCTGTTTCTTGCCCTCTGTTTCAGCCCCTCTGTTTCAGCCCCTCTGTTTCTCGCCCTCTGTTTCAGCCCCTCGGTTTCTCGCCCTCTGTTTCCGCCCCTCTGTTTCTCGCCCTCTGTTTCAGACCCTCTGTTTCAGCTCCTCTGTTTCAGCCCCTCTTTTTCTCACCCACTGTTTCAGCCCCTCTGCTTCTCGCCCTCTGTTTCAGCCCCCCTGTTTCAGACCCTCTGTTTCAGCCCCTCGGTTTCTCGCCCTCTGTTTCAGCCCCTCTGTTTCAGCTCCTCTGTTTCAGCCCCTCTGTTTCTCGCCCTCTTATTCAGCCCCTCTGTTTCTCGCCCTCTGTTTCAGCCCCTCTGTTTGAGCCCCTCTGTTTCAGCTCCTCTGTTTCTCGCCCTCTGTTTCAGCCCCTCGGTTTCTCGCACTCTGTTTCAGCCCCTCTGTTTCAGCCCCTCTGTTTCAGCCCCTCTGTTTCTCGCCCTCTGTTTCAGACCCTCTGTTTCTCGCCCTCTGTTTCAGCCCCTCTGTTTCAGCCCCTCTGTTTCTCGCCCTCTGTTTCAACCCCTCGGTTTCTCAGCCTCGGTTTTAGCCCCTCTGTTTCAGCCCCTCTGTTTCAGCCCCTCTGTATCTCACCCTCCTTTTGAGCCCCTCGGTTTCTCGCCCTCTTTTTCAGCCCCTCTGTTTCAGCCCCTCTGTTTCACCCCTCGGTTTCTCACCCTCTGTTTCAGCCCCACTGTTTCAGCCCTTCTGTTTCTCGCCCTCTGTTTCAGCCCCTCTGTTTCAGCCCCTCTGTTTCTCGCCCTCTGTTTCTCGCCCCCTGTTTCAGCCCCTCTGTTTCAGCCCCATTGTTTCAGCCCTTCTGTTTCTCACCCTCTGTTTCAGCCCCTCTGTTTCAGCTCCTCTGTTTCAGCCCCTCTGTTTCTCGCCCCCTGTTTCAGCCCCTCTGTTTCAGCCCCTCTGTTTCAGCCCCTCTGTTTCAGCCCCTCTGTTTCTCGCCCTCTGTTTCAGCCCCTCTGTTTCTCGCCCACTGTATCAGCCCCTCTGTTTCAGCCCCTCTGTTTCTCGCCCTCTGTTTCAGCCCCTCTGTTTCTCGCCCTCTGTTTCTCGCCCTCAGTTTCAGCCCCTCTGTTTCAGCCCCTCTGTTTCAGCCACTCTGTTTCAGCCCCTCGGTTTCTCGCCCTCTGTTTCAGACCCTCTGTTTCTCGCCCTCTGTTTCAGCCCCTCTGTTTCAGGCCTTCTGTTTCAGCCCCTCTGTTTCAGCCCCTCTGTTTCTCGCCCTCTGTTTCTCGCCCTCTGTTTCTCGCCTTCTGTTTCAGCCCCTCTGTTTCAGCACCTCTGTTTCAGCCCCTCTGTTTCAGCCCCTCGGTTTCTCGCCCTCTGTTTCAGCCCCTCTGTTTCTCGCCCTCTGTTTCTCGCCCGCTGTTTCAGCCCCTCTGTTTCAGCCCCTCTGTTTCAGCCCCTCTGTTTCTCGCCCTCTGTTTCAGCCCCTCTGTTTCAGCCCCTCTGTTTCAGCCCCTCTGTTTCCCGCCCTCTGCTTCAGCCCCTCTGTTACAGCCCCTCTGTTTCAGCCCCTCTGTTTCTAGCCCTCTGTTTCTCGCTCTCTGTTTCAGCCCCTCTGTTTCAGCCACTCTGTTTCAGCCCCTCTGTTTCAGCCCCTCTGTTTCTCGCCCTCTGTTTCAGCCCCTTGGTTTCTCGCCCTCTGTTTCAGCCCCTCTGTTTCAGCCCCTCTGTTTCAGCCCCTCTGTTTCAGCCCCTCTGTTTCTCGCCCTCTGTTTCAGCCCCTCTGTTTCAGCCCCTCTGTTTCAGCCCCTCTGTTTCTCGCCCTCTGTTTCAGCCCCTCTGTTTCTTGCCCACTGTTTCAGACCCTCTGTTTCAGCCCCTCTGTTTCAGCCCCTCTGTTTCTCGCCCTCTGTTTCAGCACCTCGGTTTTCTCCCTCTGTTTCAGCCCCTAGGTTTCTCGCCCTCTGTTTCAGCCCCTCTGTTTCAGCCCCCCTGTTTCAGCACCTCGGTTTCTCGCCCTCTGTTTCAGCCCCTCTGTTTCAGCCCTTCTGTTTCAGCCCCTCTGTTTCAGCCCCACTGTTTCAGCCCTTCTGTTTCTCGCCCTCTGTTTCAGCCCCTCTGTTTCAGCCCCTCTGTTTCTCGCCCTCTGTTTCTCGCCCCCTGTTTCAGCCCCTCTGTTTCAGCCCCATTGTTTCAGCCCTTCTGTTTCTCACCCTCTGTTTCAGCCCCTCTGTTTCAGCTCCTCTGTTTCAGCCCCTCTGTTTCTCGCCCCCTGTTTCAGCCCCTCTGTTTCAGCCCCTCTGTTTCAGCCCCTCTGTTTCAGCCCCTCTGTTTCTCGCCCTCTGTTTCAGCCCCTCTGTTTCTCGCCCACTGTATCAGCCCCTCTGTTTCAGCCCCTCTGTTTCTCGCCCTCTGTTTCAGCCCCTCTGTTTCTCGCCCTCTGTTTCTCGCCCTCAGTTTCAGCCCCTCTGTTTCAGCCCCTCTGTTTCAGCCACTCTGTTTCAGCCCCTCGGTTTCTCGCCCTCTGTTTCAGACCCTCTGTTTCTCGCCCTCTGTTTCAGCCCCTCTGTTTCAGGCCTTCTGTTTCAGCCCCTCTGTTTCAGCCCCTCTGTTTCTCGCCCTCTGTTTCTCGCCCTCTGTTTCTCGCCTTCTGTTTCAGCCCCTCTGTTTCAGCACCTCTGTTTCAGCCCCTCTGTTTCAGCCCCTCGGTTTCTCGCCCTCTGTTTCAGCCCCTCTGTTTCTCGCCCTCTGTTTCTCGCCCGCTGTTTCAGCCCCTCTGTTTCAGCCCCTCTGTTTCAGCCCCTCTGTTTCTCGCCCTCTGTTTCAGCCCCTCTGTTTCAGCCCCTCTGTTTCAGCCCCTCTGTTTCCCGCCCTCTGCTTCAGCCCCTCTGTTACAGCCCCTCTGTTTCAGCCCCTCTGTTTCTAGCCCTCTGTTTCTCGCTCTCTGTTTCAGCCCCTCTGTTTCAGCCACTCTGTTTCAGCCCCTCTGTTTCAGCCCCTCTGTTTCTCGCCCTCTGTTTCAGCCCCTTGGTTTCTCGCCCTCTGTTTCAGCCCCTCTGTTTCAGCCCCTCTGTTTCAGCCCCTCTGTTTCAGCCCCTCTGTTTCTCGCCCTCTGTTTCAGCCCCTCTGTTTCAGCCCCTCTGTTTCAGCCCCTCTGTTTCTCGCCCTCTGTTTCAGCCCCTCTGTTTCTTGCCCACTGTTTCAGACCCTCTGTTTCAGCCCCTCTGTTTCAGCCCCTCTGTTTCTCGCCCTCTGTTTCAGCACCTCGGTTTTCTCCCTCTGTTTCAGCCCCTAGGTTTCTCGCCCTCTGTTTCAGCCCCTCTGTTTCAGCCCCCCTGTTTCAGCCCCTCGGTTTCTCGCCCTCTGTTTCAGCCCCTCTGTTTCAGCCCTTCTGTTTCAGCCCCTCTGTTTCAGCCCCTCTGTTTCAGCCCCTCTGTTTCTCGCCCCCTGTTTCAGCCCCTCTGTTTCAGCCCCTCTGTTTCTCGCCCTCTGTTTCAGCACCTCTGTTTCAGCCCCTCTGTTTCTCGCCCTCTGTTTCTTGCCCTCTGTTTCAGCCCCTCTGTTTCTCGCCCTCTGTTTCAGCCCCTCTGTTTCAGCCCCTCTGTTTCTAGCCCTCTGTTTCTAGCCCTCTGTTTCAGCCCCTCTGTTTCACCCCCTCTGTTTCAGCCCCTCTGTTTCTCGCCCTCTGTTTCAGCCCCTGGGTTTCTCGCCCTCTGTTTCAGCCCCTCTGTTTCGGCCCCTCTGTTTCAGCCCCACTGTTTCTCGCCCTCTGTTTCAGCCCCTCTGTTTCTCGCCCTCTGTTTCAGCCCCTCTGCTTCAGCCCCTCTGTTTCTCGCCCTCTGTTTCAGCCCCTCTGTTTCTCGCCCTCTATTTCAGCCCCTCTGTTTCTCGCCCTCTGTTTCTCGCCCTCTGTTTAAGCCCCTCTGTTTCAGCCCCTCTGTTTCAGCCACTCTGTTTCAGCCCCTCTGTTTCTCGCCCTCTGTTTCAGCCCCTCTGTTTCAGCCCCCCTGTTTCTCGCCCTCTGTTTCAGCCCCTCTGTTTCTTGCCCTCTGTTTCAGCCCCTCTGTTTCAGCCCCTCTGTTTCTCGCCCTCTGTTTCAGCCCCTCGGTTTCTCGCCCTCTGTTTCCGCCCCTCTGTTTCTCGCCCTCTGTTTCAGACCCTCTGTTTCAGCTCCTCTGTTTCAGCCCCTCTTTTTCTCACCCACTGTTTCAGCCCCTCTGCTTCTCGCCCTCTGTTTCAGCCCCCCTGTTTCAGACCCTCTGTTTCAGCCCCTCGGTTTCTCGCCCTCTGTTTCAGCCCCTCTGTTTCAGCTCCTCTGTTTCAGCCCCTCTGTTTCTCGCCCTCTTATTCAGCCCCTCTGTTTCTTGCCCTCTGTTTCAGCCCCTCTGTTTGAGCCCCTCTGTTTCAGCTCCTCTGTTTCTCGCCCTCTGTTTCAGCCCCTCGGTTTCTCGCACTCTGTTTCAGCCCCTCTGTTTCAGTCCCTCTGTTTCAGCCGCTCGGTTTCTCGCCCTCTGTTTCAGCCCCTCTGTTTCTCGCCCTCTGTTTCAGCCCCTCTGTTTCAGCCCCTCTGTTCCAGCCCCTCTGTTTCAGCCCCTCTGTTTCAGCACCTCTGTTTCTAGCCCTCTGTTTCAGCCCCTCTGTTTCAGCCAATCTGTTTCGGCCCCTCTGTTTCTCGCCCTCTGTTTCAGCCCCCTGTTTCAGCCCCACTGTTTCAGCCCCTCGGTTTCTCGCCCTCTGTTTCAGCCCCTCTGTTTCTCGCCTTCTGTTTCAGCCCCTCTGTTTCAGCCCCTCTGTTTCAGCCCCTCTGTTCAGCCCCTCGGTTTCTCGCCCTCTGTTTCATCCCCTCTGTTTCAGCCCCTCTGTTTCTCGCACTCTGTTTCAGCCCCTCTGTTTCAACCCCTCTGTTTCTCGCCCTCTGTTTCAGCCCCTCTGTTTCTCGCCCTCTGTTTCAGCCCCCCTGTTTGTCACCCTCTGTTTCAGCCCCTCTGTTTCAGCCCCTCTGTTTCAGCCCCTCTGTTTCTCTTACTCTGATTCAGCCCCTCGGTTTGTCGCCCTCTGTTTCAGCCCCTCTGCTTCAGCCCCTCTGTTTCTCGCCCTCTGTTTCAGCCCCTCTGTTTCAGCCCCTCTGTTTCAGCCCCTCTTTTTCTCGCCCTCTCTTTCAGCCCCTCTGTTTCAGCCCCTCTGTTTCAGCCCCTCTGTTTCAGCCCCTCTTTTTCTCGCCCTCTGTTTCAGCCCAACTGTTTCAGCCCCTCTGTTTCTCGCCCTCTGTTTCATCCCCTCTGTTTCAGCCCCTCTTTTTCTCGCCCTCTGTTTCAGCCCCTCTGTTTCAGCCCCTCTGTTTCTCGCCCTCTGTTTCAGCCCCTCTGTTTCTCGCCCTCTGTTTCAGCCCCTCTGTTTCAGCCCCTCTGTTTCAGCCCCTCTGTTCAGCCCCTCGGTTTCTCGCCCTCTGATTCATCCCCTCTGTTTCAGCCCCTCTGTTTCAGCCCCTCTGTTTCTCGCCCTCTGTTTCAGCCCCTCTGTTTCAACCCCTCTGTTTCTCGCCCTCTGTTTCAGCCCCTCTGTTTCTCGCCCTCTGTTTCAGCCCCTCTGTTTGTCACCCTCTGTTTCAGCCCCTCTGTTTCAGCCCCTCTGTTTCTCTTCCTCTGTTTCAGCCCCTCGGTGTGTCGCCCTCTGTTTCAGCCCCTCTGCTTCAGCCCCTCTGTTTCTCGCCCTCTGTTTCAGCCCCTCTGTTTCAGCCCCTCTGTTTCAGCCCCTCTTTTTCTCGCCCTCTCTTTCAGCCCCTCTGTTTCAGCCCCTCTGTTTCAGCCCCTCTGTTTCAGCCCCTCTTTTTCTCGCCCTCTGTTTCAGCCCCACTGTTTCAGCCCCTCTGTTTCTCGCCCTCTGTTTCATCCCCTCTGTTTCAGCCCCTTTTTTTCTCGCCCTCTGTTTCAGCCCCTCTTTTTCAGCCCCTCTGTTCCTCGCCCTCTGTTTCAGCCCCTCGGTTTCTCGCCCTCTGTTTCAGCGCCTCTGCTTCAGCCCCTCTGTTTCAGCCCCTTTGTTTCAGCCCCTCTGTTTCAGCCCCTTTGTCTCTCGCCCTCTGTTTCAGCCCCTCTGTTTCTCGCCCCCTGTTTCAGCCCCTCTGATTCAGCCCCTCTGTTTCTCGTCCTCTGTTTCAGCCCCTCTGTTTCTCGCCCTCTGTTTCAGCCCCTGGGTTTCTCGCCCTCTGTTTCAGCCCCTCTGTTTCGGCCCCTCTGTTTCAGCCCCACTGTTTCTCGCCCTCTGTTTCAGCCCCTCTGTTTCTCGCCCTCTGTTTCAGCCCCTCTGCTTCAGCCCCTCTGTTTCTCGCCCTCTGTTTCAGCCCCTCTGTTTCTCGCCCTCTATTTCAGCCCCTCTGTTTCTCGCCCTCTGTTTCTCGCCCTCTGTTTAAGCCCCTCTGTTTCAGCCCCTCTGTTTCAGCCACTCTGTTTCAGCCCCTCTGTTTCTCGCCCTCTGTTTCAGCCCCTCTGTTTCAGCCCCCCTGTTTCTCGCCCTCTGTTTCAGCCCCTCTGTTTCTTGCCCTCTGTTTCAGCCCCTCTGTTTCAGCCCCTCTGTTTCTCGCCCTCTGTTTCAGCCCCTCGGTTTCTCGCCCTCTGTTTCCGCCCCTCTGTTTCTCGCCCTCTGTTTCAGACCCTCTGTTTCAGCTCCTCTGTTTCAGCCCCTCTTTTTCTCACCCACTGTTTCAGCCCCTCTGCTTCTCGCCCTCTGTTTCAGCCCCCCTGTTTCAGACCCTCTGTTTCAGCCCCTCGGTTTCTCGCCCTCTGTTTCAGCCCCTCTGTTTCAGCTCCTCTGTTTCAGCCCCTCTGTTTCTCGCCCTCTTATTCAGCCCCTCTGTTTCTTGCCCTCTGTTTCAGCCCCTCTGTTTGAGCCCCTCTGTTTCAGCTCCTCTGTTTCTCGCCCTCTGTTTCAGCCCCTCGGTTTCTCGCACTCTGTTTCAGCCCCTCTGTTTCAGTCCCTCTGTTTCAGCCGCTCGGTTTCTCGCCCTCTGTTTCAGCCCCTCTGTTTCTCGCCCTCTGTTTCAGCCCCTCTGTTTCAGCCCCTCTGTTCCAGCCCCTCTGTTTCAGCCCCTCTGTTTCAGCACCTCTGTTTCTAGCCCTCTGTTTCAGCCCCTCTGTTTCAGCCAATCTGTTTCGGCCCCTCTGTTTCTCGCCCTCTGTTTCAGCCCCCTGTTTCAGCCCCACTGTTTCAGCCCCTCGGTTTCTCGCCCTCTGTTTCAGCCCCTCTGTTTCTCGCCTTCTGTTTCAGCCCCTCTGTTTCAGCCCCTCTGTTTCAGCCCCTCTGTTCAGCCCCTCGGTTTCTCGCCCTCTGTTTCATCCCCTCTGTTTCAGCCCCTCTGTTTCTCGCACTCTGTTTCAGCCCCTCTGTTTCAACCCCTCTGTTTCTCGCCCTCTGTTTCAGCCCCTCTGTTTCTCGCCCTCTGTTTCAGCCCCCCTGTTTGTCACCCTCTGTTTCAGCCCCTCTGTTTCAGCCCCTCTGTTTCAGCCCCTCTGTTTCTCTTACTCTGATTCAGCCCCTCGGTTTGTCGCCCTCTGTTTCAGCCCCTCTGCTTCAGCCCCTCTGTTTCTCGCCCTCTGTTTCAGCCCCTCTGTTTCAGCCCCTCTGTTTCAGCCCCTCTTTTTCTCGCCCTCTCTTTCAGCCCCTCTGTTTCAGCCCCTCTGTTTCAGCCCCTCTGTTTCAGCCCCTCTTTTTCTCGCCCTCTGTTTCAGCCCAACTGTTTCAGCCCCTCTGTTTCTCGCCCTCTGTTTCATCCCCTCTGTTTCAGCCCCTCTTTTTCTCGCCCTCTGTTTCAGCCCCTCTGTTTCAGCCCCTCTGTTTCTCGCCCTCTGTTTCAGCCCCTCTGTTTCTCGCCCTCTGTTTCAGCCCCTCTGTTTCAGCCCCTCTGTTTCAGCCCCTCTGTTCAGCCCCTCGGTTTCTCGCCCTCTGATTCATCCCCTCTGTTTCAGCCCCTCTGTTTCAGCCCCTCTGTTTCTCGCCCTCTGTTTCAGCCCCTCTGTTTCAACCCCTCTGTTTCTCGCCCTCTGTTTCAGCCCCTCTGTTTCTCGCCCTCTGTTTCAGCCCCTCTGTTTGTCACCCTCTGTTTCAGCCCCTCTGTTTCAGCCCCTCTGTTTCTCTTCCTCTGTTTCAGCCCCTCGGTGTGTCGCCCTCTGTTTCAGCCCCTCTGCTTCAGCCCCTCTGTTTCTCGCCCTCTGTTTCAGCCCCTCTGTTTCAGCCCCTCTGTTTCAGCCCCTCTTTTTCTCGCCCTCTCTTTCAGCCCCTCTGTTTCAGCCCCTCTGTTTCAGCCCCTCTGTTTCAGCCCCTCTTTTTCTCGCCCTCTGTTTCAGCCCCACTGTTTCAGCCCCTCTGTTTCTCGCCCTCTGTTTCATCCCCTCTGTTTCAGCCCCTTTTTTTCTCGCCCTCTGTTTCAGCCCCTCTTTTTCAGCCCCTCTGTTCCTCGCCCTCTGTTTCAGCCCCTCGGTTTCTCGCCCTCTGTTTCAGCGCCTCTGCTTCAGCCCCTCTGTTTCAGCCCCTTTGTTTCAGCCCCTCTGTTTCAGCCCCTTTGTCTCTCGCCCTCTGTTTCAGCCCCTCTGTTTCTCGCCCCCTGTTTCAGCCCCTCTGATTCAGCCCCTCTGTTTCTCGTCCTCTGTTTCAGCCCCTCTGTTTCAGCCCCTCTGTTCCTCGCCCTCTGTTTCAGCCCCTCGGTTTCTCGCCCTCTGCTTCAGCCCCTCTGTTTCTGCCCCTCTGTTTCAGCCCCTCTGTTTCAGCCCCTCTGTCTATCGCCCTCTGTTTCAGCCCCTCTGTTTCTCGCCCCCTGTTTCAGCCCCTCTGATTCAGCCCCTCTGTTTCTCGTCCCCTGTTTCAGCCCCTCTGTTTCAGCCCCTCTGTTTCTCGCCCTCTGTTTCACCCCCTCGGTTTCTCGCCCTCTGTTTTAGCCCCTCAGTTTCAGCCCCTCTGTTTCAGCCCCTCTGTTTCAGCCCCTCTGTTTCTCACCCTCTGTTTCAGCCCCACTGTTTCAGCCCCTCTGTTTCTCGCCCTCTGTTTCAGCCCCTCTATTTCAGCCCCTCTCTTTCAGCCCCTCTGTTTCAGCCCATCGGTTTCTCGCCCTCTGTTTCAGCCCCTCTGTTTCTCGCCCTCTGTTTCAGCCCCTCTGTTTCAGCCCCTCTGTTTCTCGCCCTCTGTTTCAGCCCCTCTGTTTCTCGCCCTCTGTTTCAGCCCCTCTGTTTCAGCCCCTCGGTTTCTCGCCCTCTGTTTCAGCCCCTCTGTTTCAGCCCCTCTGTTTCTCGCCCCCTGTTTCAGCCCCTCTGTTTCAGCCCCTCTGTTTCTCGCCCTCTGTTTCAGCACCTCTGTTTCAGCCCCTCTGTTTCTAGCCCTCTGTTTCTAGCCCTCTGATTCATCCCCTCTGTTTCAGCCCCTCTGTTTCAGCCCCTCTGTTTCTCGCCCCCTGTTTCAGCCCCTCTGTTTCAGCCCCTCTGTTTCTCGCCCTCTGTTTCAGCACCTCTGTTTCAGCCCCTCTGTTTCTCGCCCTCTGTTTCTTGCCCTCTGTTTCAGCCCCTCTGTTTCTCGCCCTCTGTTTCAGCCCCTCTGTTTCAGCCCCTCTGTTTCTAGCCCTCTGTTTCTAGCCCTCTGTTTCAGCCCCTCTGTTTCACCCCCTCTGTTTCAGCCCCTCTGTTTCTCGCCCTCTGTTTCAGCCCCTGGGTTTCTCGCCCTCTGTTTCAGCCCCTCTGTTTCGGCCCCTCTGTTTCAGCCCCACTGTTTCTCGCCCTCTGTTTCAGCCCCTCTGTTTCTCGCCCTCTGTTTCAGCCCCTCTGCTTCAGCCCCTCTGTTTCTCGCCCTCTGTTTCAGCCCCTCTGTTTCTCGCCCTCTATTTCAGCCCCTCTGTTTCTCGCCCTCTGTTTCTCGCCCTCTGTTTAAGCCCCTCTGTTTCAGCCCCTCTGTTTCTCGCCCTCTGTTTCAGCCCCTCGGTTTCTCGCCCTCTGTTTCCGCCCCTCTGTTTCTCGCCCTCTGTTTCAGACCCTCTGTTTCAGCTCCTCTGTTTCAGCCCCTCTTTTTCTCACCCACTGTTTCAGCCCCTCTGCTTCTCGCCCTCTGTTTCAGCCCCCCTGTTTCAGACCCTCTGTTTCAGCCCCTCGGTTTCTCGCCCTCTGTTTCAGCCCCTCTGTTTCAGCTCCTCTGTTTCAGCCCCTCTGTTTCTCGCCCTCTTATTCAGCCCCTCTGTTTCTTGCCCTCTGTTTCAGCCCCTCTGTTTGAGCCCCTCTGTTTCAGCTCCTCTGTTTCTCGCCCTCTGTTTCAGCCCCTCGGTTTCTCGCACTCTGTTTCAGCCCCTCTGTTTCAGTCCCTCTGTTTCAGCCGCTCGGTTTCTCGCCCTCTGTTTCAGCCCCTCTGTTTCTCGCCCTCTGTTTCAGCCCCTCTGTTTCAGCCCCTCTGTTCCAGCCCCTCTGTTTCAGCCCCTCTGTTTCAGCACCTCTGTTTCTAGCCCTCTGTTTCAGCCCCTCTGTTTCAGCCAATCTGTTTCGGCCCCTCTGTTTCTCGCCCTCTGTTTCAGCCCCCTGTTTCAGCCCCACTGTTTCAGCCCCTCGGTTTCTCGCCCTCTGTTTCAGCCCCTCTGTTTCTCGCCTTCTGTTTCAGCCCCTCTGTTTCAGCCCCTCTGTTTCAGCCCCTCTGTTCAGCCCCTCGGTTTCTCGCCCTCTGTTTCATCCCCTCTGTTTCAGCCCCTCTGTTTCTCGCACTCTGTTTCAGCCCCTCTCTTTCAACCCCTCTGTTTCTCGCCCTCTGTTTCAGCCCCTCTGTTTCTCGCCCTCTGTTTCAGCCCCCCTGTTTGTCACCCTCTGTTTCAGCCCCTCTGTTTCAGCCCCTCTGTTTCTCTTACTCTGATTCAGCCCCTCGGTTTGTCGCCCTCTGTTTCAGCCCCTCTGCTTCAGCCCCTCTGTTTCTCGCCCTCTGTTTCAGCCCCTCTGTTTCAGCCCCTCTGTTTCAGCCCCTCTTTTTCTCGCCCTCTCTTTCAGCCCCTCTGTTTCAGCCCCTCTGTTTCAGCCCCTCTGTTTCAGCCCCTCTTTTTCTCGCCCTCTGTTTCAGCCCAACTGTTTCAGCCCCTCTGTTTCTCGCCCTCTGTTTCATCCCCTCTGTTTCAGCCCCTCTTTTTCTCGCCCTCTGTTTCAGCCCCTCTGTTTCAGCCCCTCTGTTTCTCGCCCTCTGTTTCAGCCCCTCTGTTTCTCGCCCTCTGTTTCAGCCCCTCTGTTTCAGCCCCTCTGTTTCAGCCCCTCTGTTCAGCCCCTCGGTTTCTCGCCCTCTGATTCATCCCCTCTGTTTCAGCCCCTCTGTTTCAGCCCCTCTGTTTCTCGCCCTCTGTTTCAGCCCCTCTGTTTCAACCCCTCTGTTTCTCGCCCTCTGTTTCAGCCCCTCTGTTTCTCGCCCTCTGTTTCAGCCCCTCTGTTTGTCACCCTCTGTTTCAGCCCCTCTGTTTCAGCCCCTCTGTTTCTCTTCCTCTGTTTCAGCCCCTCGGTGTGTCGCCCTCTGTTTCAGCCCCTCTGCTTCAGCCCCTCTGTTTCTCGCCCTCTGTTTCAGCCCCTCTGTTTCAGCCCCTCTTTTTCTCGCCCTCTCTTTCAGCCCCTCTGTTTCAGCCCCTCTGTTTCAGCCCCTCTGTTTCAGCCCCTCTTTTTCTCGCCCTCTGTTTCAGCCCCACTGTTTCAGCCCCTCTGTTTCTCGCCCTCTGTTTCATCCCCTCTGTTTCAGCCCCTTTTTTTCTCGCCCTCTGTTTCAGCCCCTCTTTTTCAGCCCCTCTGTTCCTCGCCCTCTGTTTCAGCCCCTCGGTTTCTCGCCCTCTGTTTCAGCGCCTCTGCTTCAGCCCCTCTGTTTCAGCCCCTTTGTTTCAGCCCCTCTGTTTCAGCCCCTTTGTCTCTCGCCCTCTGTTTCAGCCCCTCTGTTTCTCGCCCCCTGTTTCAGCCCCTCTGATTCAGCCCCTCTGTTTCTCGTCCTCTGTTTCAGCCCCTCTGTTTCAGCCCCTCTGTTCCTCGCCCTCTGTTTCAGCCCCTCGGTTTCTCGCCCTCTGCTTCAGCCCCTCTGTTTCAGCCCCTCTGTTTCAGCCCCTCTGTTTCAGCCCCTCTGTCTATCGCCCTCTGTTTCAGCCCCTCTGTTTCTCGCCCCCTGTTTCAGCCCCTCTGATTCAGCCCCTCTGTTTCTCGTCCCCTGTTTCAGCCCCTCTGTTTCAGCCCCTCTGTTTCTCGCCCTCTGTTTCACCCCCTCGGTTTCTCGCCCTCTGTTTTAGCCCCTCAGTTTCAGCCCCTCTGTTTCAGCCCCTCTGTTTCAGCCCCTCTGTTTCTCACCCTCTGTTTCAGCCCCACTGTTTCAGCCCCTCTGTTTCTCGCCCTCTGTTTCAGCCCCTCTATTTCAGCCCCTCTCTTTCAGCCCCTCTGTTTCAGCCCATCGGTTTCTCGCCCTCTGTTTCAGCCCCTCTGTTTCTCGCCCTCTGTTTCAGCCCCTCTGTTTCAGCCCCTCTGTTTCTCGCCCTCTGTTTCAGCCCCTCTGTTTCTCGCCCTCTGTTTCAGCCCCTCTGTTTCAGCCCCTCGGTTTCTCGCCCTCTGTTTCAGCCCCTCTGTTTCAGCCCCTCTGTTTCTCGCCCCCTGTTTCAGCCCCTCTGTTTCAGCCCCTCTGTTTCTCGCCCTCTGTTTCAGCACCTCTGTTTCAGCCCCTCTGTTTCTAGCCCTCTGTTTCTAGCCCTCTGATTCATCCCCTCTGTTTCAGCCCCTCTGTTTCAGCCCCTCTGTTTCTCGCCCCCTGTTTCAGCCCCTCTGTTTCAGCCCCTCTGTTTCTCGCCCTCTGTTTCAGCACCTCTGTTTCAGCCCCTCTGTTTCTCGCCCTCTGTTTCTTGCCCTCTGTTTCAGCCCCTCTGTTTCTCGCCCTCTGTTTCAGCCCCTCTGTTTCAGCCCCTCTGTTTCTAGCCCTCTGTTTCTAGCCCTCTGTTTCAGCCCCTCTGTTTCACCCCCTCTGTTTCAGCCCCTCTGTTTCTCGCCCTCTGTTTCAGCCCCTGGGTTTCTCGCCCTCTGTTTCAGCCCCTCTGTTTCGGCCCCTCTGTTTCAGCCCCACTGTTTCTCGCCCTCTGTTTCAGCCCCTCTGTTTCTCGCCCTCTGTTTCAGCCCCTCTGCTTCAGCCCCTCTGTTTCTCGCCCTCTGTTTCAGCCCCTCTGTTTCTCGCCCTCTATTTCAGCCCCTCTGTTTCTCGCCCTCTGTTTCTCGCCCTCTGTTTAAGCCCCTCTGTTTCAGCCCCTCTGTTTCAGCCACTCTGTTTCAGCCCCTCTGTTTCTCGCCCTCTGTTTCAGCCCCTCTGTTTCAGCCCCCCTGTTTCTCGCCCTCTGTTTCAGCCCCTCTGTTTCTTGCCCTCTGTTTCAGCCCCTCTGTTTCAGCCCCTCTGTTTCTCGCCCTCTGTTTCAGCCCCTCGGTTTCTCGCCCTCTGTTTCCGCCCCTCTGTTTCTCGCCCTCTGTTTCAGACCCTCTGTTTCAGCTCCTCTGTTTCAGCCCCTCTTTTTCTCACCCACTGTTTCAGCCCCTCTGCTTCTCGCCCTCTGTTTCAGCCCCCCTGTTTCAGACCCTCTGTTTCAGCCCCTCGGTTTCTCGCCCTCTGTTTCAGCCCCTCTGTTTCAGCTCCTCTGTTTCAGCCCCTCTGTTTCTCGCCCTCTTATTCAGCCCCTCTGTTTCTTGCCCTCTGTTTCAGCCCCTCTGTTTGAGCCCCTCTGTTTCAGCTCCTCTGTTTCTCGCCCTCTGTTTCAGCCCCTCGGTTTCTCGCACTCTGTTTCAGCCCCTCTGTTTCAGTCCCTCTGTTTCAGCCGCTCGGTTTCTCGCCCTCTGTTTCAGCCCCTCTGTTTCTCGCCCTCTGTTTCAGTCCCTCTGTTTCAGCCCCTCTGTTCCAGCCCCTCTGTTTCAGCCCCTCAGTTTCAGCACCTCTGTTTCTAGCCCTCTGTTTCAGCCCCTCTGTTTCAGCCAATCTGTTTCGGCCCCTCTGTTTCTCGCCCTCTGTTTCAGCCCCCTGTTTCAGCCCCACTGTTTCAGCCCCTCGGTTTCTCGCCCTCTGTTTCAGCCCCTCTGTTTCTCGCCCTCTGTTTCAGCCCCTCTGTTTCAGCCCCTCTGTTTCAGCCCCTCTGTTCAGCCCCTCGGTTTCTCGCCCTCTGTTTCATCCCCTCTGTTTCAGCCCCTCTGTTTCTCGCACTCTGTTTCAGCCCCTCTGTTTCAACCCCTCTGTTTCTCGCCCTCTGTTTCAGCCCCTCTGTTTCTCGCCCTCTGTTTCAGCCCCCCTGTTTGTCACCCTCTGTTTCAGCCCCTCTGTTTCAGCCCCTCTGTTTCAGCCCCTCTGTTTCTCTTACTCTGATTCAGCCCCTCGGTTTGTCGCCCTCTGTTTCAGCCCCTCTGCTTCAGCCCCTCTGTTTCTCGCCCTCTGTTTCAGCCCCTCTGTTTCAGCCCCTCTGTTTCAGCCCCTCTTTTTCTCGCCCTCTCTTTCAGCCCCTCTGTTTCAGCCCCTCTGTTTCAGCCCCTCTGTTTCAGCCCCTCTTTTTCTCGCCCTCTGTTTCAGCCCAACTGTTTCAGCCCCTCTGTTTCTCGCCCTCTGTTTCATCCCCTCTGTTTCAGCCCCTCTTTTTCTCGCCCTCTGTTTCAGCCCCTCTGTTTCAGCCCCTCTGTTTCTCGCCCTCTGTTTCAGCCCCTCTGTTTCTCGCCCTCTGTTTCAGCCCCTCTGTTTCAGCCCCTCTGTTTCAGCCCCTCTGTTCAGCCCCTCGGTTTCTCGCCCTCTGATTCATCCCCTCTGTTTCAGCCCCTCTGTTTCAGCCCCTCTGTTTCTCGCCCTCTGTTTCAGCCCCTCTGTTTCAACCCCTCTGTTTCTCGCCCTCTGTTTCAGCCCCTCTGTTTCTCGCCCTCTGTTTCAGCCCCTCTGTTTGTCACCCTCTGTTTCAGCCCCTCTGTTTCAGCCCCTCTGTTTCTCTTCCTCTGTTTCAGCCCCTCGGTGTGTCGCCCTCTGTTTCAGCCCCTCTGCTTCAGCCCCTCTGTTTCTCGCCCTCTGTTTCAGCCCCTCTGTTTCAGCCCCTCTGTTTCAGCCCCTCTTTTTCTCGCCCTCTCTTTCAGCCCCTCTGTTTCAGCCCCTCTGTTTCAGCCCCTCTGTTTCAGCCCCTCTTTTTCTCGCCCTCTGTTTCAGCCCCACTGTTTCAGCCCCTCTGTTTCTCGCCCTCTGTTTCATCCCCTCTGTTTCAGCCCCTCTTTTTCTCGCCCTCTGTTTCAGCCCCTCTTTTTCAGCCCCTCTGTTCCTCGCCCTCTGTTTCAGCCCCTCGGTTTCTCGCTCTCTGTTTCAGCGCCTCTGCTTCAGCCCCTCTGTTTCAGCCCCTTTGTTTCAGCCCCTCTGTTTCAGCCCCTTTGTCTCTCGCCCTCTGTTTCAGCCCCTCTGTTTCTCGCCCCCTGTTTCAGCCCCTCTGATTCAGCCCCTCTGTTTCTCGTCCTCTGTTTCAGCCCCTCTGTTTCAGCCCCTCTGTTCCTCGCCCTCTGTTTCAGCCCCTCGGTTTCTCGCCCTCTGCTTCAGCCCCTCTGTTTCAGCCCCTCTGTTTCAGCCCCTCTGTTTCAGCCCCTCTGTCTATCGCCCTCTGTTTCAGCCCCTCTGTTTCTCGCCCCCTGTTTCAGCCCCTCTGATTCAGCCCCTCTGTTTCTCGTCCCCTGTTTCAGCCCCTCTGTTTCAGCCCCTCTGTTTCTCGCCCTCTGTTTCACCCCCTCGGTTTCTCGCCCTCTGTTTTAGCCCCTCAGTTTCAGCCCCTCTGTTTCAGCCCCTCTGTTTCAGCCCCTCTGTTTCTCACCCTCTGTTTCAGCCCCACTGTTTCAGCCCCTCTGTTTCTCGCCCTCTGTTTCAGCCCCTCTATTTCAGCCCCTCTCTTTCAGCCCCTCTGTTTCAGCACATCGGTTTCTCGCCCTCTGTTTCAGCCCCTCTGTTTCTCGCCCTCTGTTTCAGCCCCTCTGTTTCAGCCCCTCTGTTTCTCGCCCTCTGTTTCAGCCCCTCTGTTTCTCGCCCTCTGTTTCAGCCCCTCTGTTTCAGCCCCTCGGTTTCTCGCCCTCTGTTTCAGCCCCTCTGTTTCAGCCCCTCTGTTTCTCGCCCTCTGTTTCAGCCCCTCTGTTTCAGCCCCTCGGTTTCTCGCCCTCTGTTTCAGCCCCTCTGTTTCTCGCCCTCTGTTTCAGCCCCTCTGTTTCAGCCCCTCGGTTTCTCGCCCTCTGTTTCAGCCCCTCTGTTTCTCGCCCTCTGTTTCAGCCCCTTTGTTTCAGCCCCTCTGTTTCAGCCCCTCTGTTTCTCACCCTCTGTTTCAGCCCCTCTGTTTCAGCCCCTCTGTTTCAGCCCCTCTGTTTCTCGCCACCTGTTTCTCACCCTCTGTTTCAGCCCCTCTGTTTGTCGCCCTCTGTTTCAGCCCCTTTGTTTCAGCCCCTCTGTTTCAGCCCCTCTGTTTCTCACCCTCTGTTTCAGCCCCTCGGTTTCTCGCCCTCTGTTTCAGCCCCTCTGTTTCAGCCCCTCTGTTTCAGCCCCTCTGTTTCTCGCCACCTGTTTCAGCCCCTCTGTTTCAGCCCTTCTGTTTCTCGCCCTCTGTTTCTCGCCATCTGTTTCATACCCTCTGTTTCAGCACCTCTGTTTCAGTCCCTCTGTTTCAGCCCCTCGGTTTCTCGCCCTCTGTTTCAGCCCCTCTGTTTCTCGCCCTCTGTTTCAGCCCCTCTGTTTCAGCCCCTCTGTTTCAGCCCCTCTGTTTCAGCCCCTCTGTTTCTCGCCCTCTGTTTCAGCCCCTCTGTTTCTCGCCCCCTATTTCAGCCCCTCTGTTTCTCGCCCTCTGTTTCTCGCCCTCTGTTTCAGCCCCTCTGTTTCAGCCCACTGTTTCAGTCACTCTGTTTCAGCCCCTCGGTTTCTCGCCCTATGTTTCAGCCCCTCTGTTTCTCGCCCTCTGTTTCAGCCCTTCTGTTTCAGCCCCTCTGTTTCAGCCCCTCTGTTTCTCGCCCTCTGTTTCTCGCCCTCTGTTTCTGGCCCTCTGTTTCAGCCTCTCTGTTTCTCGCCCTCTGTTTCAGCCCCTCTGTTTCTCGCCCTCTGTTTCAGCCCCTCTGTTTGAGCTCCTCTGTTTCTCGCCCCCTGTTTCTCGCCCCCTGTTTCTCGCCCCCTGTTTCAGCCCCTCTGTTTCAGCCCCTCTGATTCTAGCCCTCTGTTTCAGCCCCTCTGTTTCAGCCAATCTGTTTCGGCCCCTCTGTTTCTCGCCCTCTGTTTCTCGCCCCCTGTTTCAGCCCCACTGTTTCAGCCCCTCGGTTTCTCGCCCTCTGTTTCAGCCCCTCTGTTTCAGCCCCTCTGTTTCTCGCCCTCTGTTTCTCGCCCTCTGTTTCAGCCCCTCTGTTTCAGCCCCTCTGTTTCAGTCACTCTGTTTCAGCCCCTCGGTTTCTCGCCCTCTGTTTCAGCCCCTCTGTTTCTCGCCCTCTGTTTCAGCCCTTCTGTTTCAGCCCCTCTGTTTCAGCCCCTCTGTTTCTCACCCTCTGTTTCTCGCCCTCTGTTTCTCGCCGTCTGTTTCATACCCTCTGTTTCAGCACCTCTGTTTCGGCCCCTCTGTTTCAGCCCCTCGGTTTCTCGCCCTCTGTTTCAGCCCCTCTGTTTCTCGCCCTCTGTTTCAGCCTCTCTGTTTCTCGCCCTCTGTTTCAGCCCCTCTGTTTCTCGCCCTCTGTTTCAGCCCCTCTGTTTCAGCCCCTCTGTTTCAGCCCCTCTGTTTCTCGCCCTCTGTTTCAGAGCCCCTGTTTCTCGCCCCCTGTTTCTCGCCCCCTGTTTCTCGCCCCCTGTTTCAGCCCCTCTGTTTCAGCCCCTCTGATTCTAGCCCTCTGTTTCAGCCCCTCTGTTTCAGCCCCTCTGTTTCGGCCCCTCTATTTCTCGCCCTCTGTTTCTCGCCCCCTGTTTCAGCCCCACTGTTTCAGCCCCTCGGTTTCTCGCCCTCTGTTTCAGCCCCTCTGTTTCAGCCCCTCTGTCTCAGCCCCTCTGTTTCTCGCCCTCTGTTTCAGCCCCTCTGTTTCTCGCCCTCTGTTTCAGCCCCTCTGTTTCAGCCCCTCTGTTTCAGCCCCTCTGTTCAGCCCCTCGGTTTCTCGCCCACTGTTTCAGCCCCTCTGTTTCAGCCCCTCTGTTTCACGCCCTCTGTTTCAGCCCCTCTGTTTCAGCCCCTCTGTTTCTCACCCTCTGTTTCTCGCCCTCTGTTTCAGCCCCTCTGTTTCTCACCCTCTGTTTCAGCCCCTCTGTTTCAGCCCCTCTGTTTCTCTTCCTCTGTTTCAGCCCCTCGGTTTGTCGCCCTCTGTTTCAGCCCCTCTGCTTCAGCCCCTCTGTTTCTCGCCCTCTGTTTCAGCCCCTCTGTTTCAGCCCCTCTGTTTCAGCCCCTCTTTTTCTCGCCCTCTCTTTCAGCCCCTCTGTTTCAGCCCCTCTGTTTCAGCCATTCTGTTTCAGCCCCTCTTTTTCTCGCCCTCTGTTTCAGCCCCACTGTTTCAGCCCCTCTGTTTTTCGCCCTCTGTTTCATCCCCTCTGTTTCAGCCCCTCTTTTTCTCGCCCTCTGTTTCAGCCCCTCTGTTTCAGCCCCTCTGTTTCAGCCCCTCTGTTTCAGTCACTCTGTTTCAGCCCCTCGGTTTCTCGCCCTCTGTTTCAGCCCCTCTGTTTCTCGCCCTCTGTTTCAGCCCTTCTGTTTCAGCCCCTCTGTTTCAGCCCCTCTGTTTCTCGCCCTCTGTTTCTCGCCCTCTGTTTCTCGCCGTCTGTTTCATACCCTCTGTTTCAGCACCTCTGTTTCAGCCCCTCTGTTTCAGCCCCTCTGTTTGTCGCCCTCTGTTTCAGCCCCTCTGTTTCTCGCCCTCTGTTTCAGCCCCTCTGTTTCAGCCCCTCCGTTTCTCGCCCTCTGTTTCAGCCCCTCTGTTTCAGCCCCTCTGTTTCTCGCCCTCTGTTTCAGCCCCTCTGTTTCAGCCCCTCGGTTTCTCGCCCTCTGTTTCAGCCCCTCTGTTTCTCGCCCTCTGTTTCAGCCCCTCTGTTTCAGCCCCTCGGTTTCTCGCCCTCTGTTTCAGCCCCTTTGTTTCTCGCCCTCTGTTTCAGCCCCTTTGTTTCAGCCCCTCTGTTTCAGCCCCTCTGTTTCTCACCCTCTGTTTCAGCCCCTCTGTTTCAGCCCCTCTGTTTCAGCCCCTCTGTTTCTCGCCACCTGTTTCTCACCCTCTGTTTCAGCCCCTCTGTTTCTCGCCCTCTGTTTCAGCCCCTTTGTTTCAGCCCCTCTGTTTCAGCCCCTCTGTTTCTCACCCTCTGTTTCAGCCCCTCGGTTTCTCGCCCTCTGTTTCAGCCCCTCTGTTTCAGCCCCTCTGTTTCAGCCCCTCTGTTTCTCGCCACCTGTTTCAGCCCCTCTGTTTCAGCCCCTCTGTTTCAGCCCCTCTGTTTCAGCCCTTCTGTTTCTCGCCCTCTGTTTCTCGCCATCTGTTTCATACCCTCTGTTTCAGCACCTCTGTTTCAGTCCCTCTGTTTCAGCCCCTCGGTTTCTCGCCCTCTGTTTCAGCCCCTCTGTTTCTCGCCCTCTGTTTCAGCCCCTCTGTTTCTCGCCCCCTATTTCAGCCCCTCTGTTTCTCGCCCTCTGTTTCTCGCCCTCTGTTTCAGCCCCTCTGTTTCAGCCCACTGTTTCAGTCACTCTGTTTCAGCCCCTCGGTTTCTCGCCCTATGTTTCAGCCCCTCTGTTTCAGCCCCTCTGTTTCAGCCCCTCTGTTTCTCGCCCTCTGCTTCAGCCCCCCTGTTTCTCGCCCCCTGTTTCTCGCCCCCTGTTTCTCGCCCCCTGTTTCAGCCCCTCTGTTTCAGCCCCTCTGATCCTAGCCCTCTGTTTCAGCCCCTCTGTTTCAGCCAATCTGTTTCGGCCCCTATGTTTCTCGCCCTCTGTTTCTCGCCCCCTGTTACAGCCCCACTGTTTCAGCCCCTCGGTTTCTCGCCCTCTGTTTCAGCCCCTCTGTTTCAGCCCCTCTGTTTCAGCCACTCTGTTTCTCGCCCTCTGTTTCAGCCCCTCTGTTTCTCGCCCTCTGTTTCAGCCCCTCTGTTTCAGCCCCTCTGTTTCAGCCCCTCTGTTCAGCCCCTCGGTTTCTCGCCCTCTGTTTCAACCCCTCTGTTTCAGCCCCTCTGTTTCTCGCCCTCTGTTTCAGCCCCTCTGTTTCAGCCCCTCTGTTTCTCACCCTCTGTTTCTCGCCCTCTGTATCAGCCCCTCTGTTTCTCACCCTCTGTTTCAGCCCCTCTGTTTCAGCCCCTCTGTTTCAGCCCCTCTGTTTCAGCCCCTCGGTTTGTCGCCCTCTGTTTCAGCCCCTCTGTTTCAGCCCCTCTTTTTCTCGCCCTCTCTTTCAGCCCCTCTGTTTCAGCCCCTCTGTTTCAGCCATTCTGTTTCAGCCCCTCTTTTTCTCGCCCTCTGTTTCAGCCCCACTGTTTCAGCCCCTCTGTTTCTCGCCCTCTGTTTCATCCCCTCTGTTTCAGCCCCTCTTTTTCTTGCCCTCTGTTTCAGCCCCTCTGTTCCTCGCCCTCTGTTTCAGCCCCTCGCTTTCTCGCCCTCTGTTTCAGCGCCTCTGTTTCAGCCCCTCTGTTTCAGCCCCTTTATTTCAGCCCCTCTGTTTCAGCCCCTCTGTCTCTCGCCCTCTGTTTCAGCCCCTCTGTTTCTCGCCCCCTGTTTCAGCCCCTCTGATTCAGCCCCTCTGTTTCTCGCCCCCTGTTTCAGCCCCTCTGTTTCAGCCCCTCTGTTTCTCGCCCTCTGTTTCAACCCCTCGGTTTCTCGCCCTCTGTTTTAGCCCCTCTGTTTCAGCCCCTCTGTTCCAGCCCCTCTGTTTCTCACCCTCTGTTTCAGCCCCTTGGTTTCTCGCCCTCTGTTTCAGCCCCTCTCTTTCAGCCCCTCTGTTTCAGCCCCTCGGTTTCTCGCCCTCTGTTTCAGCCCCACTGTTTCAGCCCTTCTGTTTCTCGCCCTCTGTTTCAGCCCCTCTGTTTCAGCCCCTCTGTTTCAGCCCCTCTGTTTCTCGCCCCCTGTTTCAGCCCCTCTGTTTCAGCCCCTCTGTTTCAGCCCCTCTGTTTCAGCCCCTCTGTTTCTCGCCCTCTGTTTCAGCCCCTCTGTTTCAGCCCCTCTGTTTCAGCCCCTCTGTTTCAGCCCCTCGGTTTCTCGCCCTCTGTTTCAGCCCCTCTGTTTCTCGCCCTCTGTTTCAGCCCCTCTGTTTCAGCCCTTCTGTTTCAGCCCCTCTGTTTCAGCCCCTCTGTTTCTCGCCCTCTGTTTCAGACCCTCTGTTTCTCGCCCTCTGTTTCTCGCCCTCTGTTTCAGCCCCTCTGTTTCAGCCCCTCTGTTTCAGCCCCTCTTTTCCAGCCCCTCTGTTTCAGCCCCTCTGTTTCAGCCCCTCTGTTTCTAGCCCTCTGTTTCAGCCCCTCTGTTTCAGTCAATCTGTTTCGGCCCCTCTGATTCTCGCCCTCTGTTTCAGCCCCCTGTTTCAGCCCCACTGTTTCAGCCCCTCGGTTTCTCGCCCTCTGTTTCAGCCCCTCTGTTTCAGCCCCTCTGTTTCAGCCCCTCTGTTTCAGCTCCTCTGTTTCTCGCCCTCTGTTTCAGCCCCTCTGTTTCTCGCCCTCTGTTTCAGCCCCTTTGTTTCAGCCCCTCTGTTTAAGTCCCTCTGTTCAGCCCCTCGGTTTCTCGCCCTCTGTTTCATCCCCTCTGTTTCAGCCCCTCTGTTTCTCGCACTCTGTTTCAGCCCCTCTGTTTCAACCCCTCTGTTTCTCGCCCTCTGTTTCAGCCGCTCTGTTTCTCGCCCTCTGTTTCAGCCCCTCTGTTTGTCACCCTCTGTTTCAGCCCCTCTGTTTCAGACCCTCTGTTTCAGCCCCTCTGTTTCTCTTCCTCTGTTTCAGCCCCTCGGTTTGTCGCCCTCTGTTTCAGCCCCTCTGCTTCAGCCCCTCTGTTTCTCGCCCTCTGTTTCAGCCCCTCTGTTTCAGCCCCTCTGTTTCAGCCCCTCTTTTTCTCGCCCTCTCTTTCAGCCCCTCTGTTTCAGCCCCTCTGTTTCAGCCCATCTGTTTCAGCCCCTCTTTTCTCGCCCTCTGTTTCAGCCCAACTGTTTCAGCCCCTCTGTTTCTCGCCCTCTGTTTCATCCCCTCTGTTTCAGCCCCTCTTTTTCTCGCCCTCTGTTTCAGCCCCTCTGTTTCAGCCCCTCTGTTTCTCGCCCTCTGTTTCAGCCCCTCTGTTTCTCGCCCTCTGTTTCAGCCCCTCTGTTTCAGCCCCTCTGTTTCAGCCCCTCTGTTCAGCCCCTCGGTTTCTCGCCCTCTGTTTCAGCCCCTCTGTTTCAACCCCTCTGTTTCTCGCCCTCTGTTTCAGCCCCTCTGTTTCAACCCCTCTGTTTCTCGCCCTCTGTTTCAGCCCCTCTGTTTCTCGCCCTCTGTTTCAGCTCCTCTGTTTCTCGCCCTCTGTTTCAGCCCCTCTTTTTCTCGCCCTCTGTTTCAGCCCCTCTTTTTCAGCCCCTCTGTTCCTCGCCCTCTGTTTCAGCCCCTCGGTTTCTCGCCCTCTGTTTCAGCGCCTCTGTTTCAGCCCCTCTGTTTCAGCCCCACTGTTTCAGCCCCTCTGTTTCAGCCCCTCTGTCTCTCGCCCTCTGTTTCAGCCCCTCTGTTTCTCGCCCCCTGTTTCAGCCCCTCTGATTCAGCCCCTCTGTTCCTCGCCCTCTGTTTCAGCCCCTCGCTTTCTCGCCCTCTGTTTCAGCGCCTCTGTTTCAGCCCCTCTGTTTCAGCCCCTTTGTTTCAGCCCCTCTGTTTCAGCCCCTCTGTCTATCGCCCTCTGTTTCAGCCCCTCTGTTTCTCGCCCCCTGTTTCAGCCCCTCTGATTCAGCCCCTCTGTTTCTCGTCCCCTGTTTCAGCCCCTCTGTTTCAGCCCCTCTGTTTCTCGCCCTCTGTTTCAACCCCTCGGTTTCTCGCCCTCTGTTTTAGCCCCTTAGTTTCAGCCCCTCTGTTTCAGCCCCTCTGTTTCACACCCTCTGTTTCAGCCCCTTGGTTTCTCGCCCTCTGTTTCAGCCCCTCTATTTCAGCCCCTCTGTTTCAGCCCCTCGGTTTCCCGCCCTCTGTTTCAGCCCCACTGTTTCAGCCCTTCTGTTTCTCGCCCTCTGTTTCAGCCCCTCTGTTTCATCACCTCTGTTTCAGCCCCTCTGTTTCTCGCCCCCTGTTTCAGCCCCTCTGTTTCAGCCCCTCTGTTTCAGCCCCGCTGTTTTTCGCCCTCTGTTTCAGCCCCTCTATTTCAGCCCCTCTGTTTCAGCCCCTCTGTTTCAGCCCCTCGGTTTCCCGCCCTCTGTTTCAGCCCCACTGTTTCTCGCCCTCTGTTTCTCGCCCTCTGTTTCTCGCCCTCTGTTTCTCGCCTTCTGTTTCAGCCCCTCTGTTTCAGCACCTCTGTTTCAGCCCCTCTGTTTCAGCCCCTCGGTTTCTCGCCCTCTGTTTCAGCCCCTCTGTTTCTCGCCCTCTGTTTCAGCCCCTCTGTTTCAGCCCCTCGGTTTCTCGCCCTCTGTTTCAGCCCCTCTGTTTCTCGCACTCTGTTTCAGCCCCTCTGTTTCTCACCCTCTGTTTCAGCCCCTCTGTTTCAGCCCCTCTGTTTCAGCCCCTCTGTTTCAGCCACCCTGTTTCTCGCCCCCTGTCTCTCGCCCCCTGTTTCACCCCTCTGTTTCAGCCCCTCTGTTTCTCGCCCCCTGTTTCAGCCCCTCTGTTTCAGCCCCTCTGTTTATCGCCCCCTGTTTCAGCCCCTCTGTTTCAGCCCCTCTGTTTCTCACCCTCTGTTTCAGCCCCTCTGTTTTTCGCCCTCTGTTTCTCGCCCTCTGTTTCAGCCCCTCTGTTTCAGCCCCTCTGTTTCTCGCCCTCTGTTTCAGCCCCTCTGTTTCTCGCCCTCTGTTTCAGCCCCGCTGTTTCAGCCCCTCTGTTTCAGCCCCTCTGTTTCTAGCCCTCTGTTTCAGCCCCTCTGTTTCTCGCCCTCTGTTTCTCGCCCTCTGTTTCAGCCCCTCTGTTTCAGCCCCTCTGTTTCTAGCCCTCTGTTTCAGCCCCTCTGTTTCAGTCACTCTGTTTCAGCCCCTCGGTTTCTCGCCCTCTGTTTCAGCCCCTCTGTTTCTCGCCCTCTGTTTCAGCCCTTCTGTTTCAGCCCCTCTGTTTCAGCCCCTCTGTTTCTCGCCCTCTGTTTCTCGCCCTCTGTTTCTCGCCGTCTGTTTCATACCCTCTGTTTCAGCACCTCTGTTTCAGCCCCTCTGTTTCAGCTCCTCGGTTTCTCGCCCTCTGTTTCAGCCCCTCTGTTTCTCGCCCTCTGTTTCAGCCTCTCTGTTTCTCGCCCTCTGTTTCAGCCCCTCTGTTTCTCGCCCTCTGTTTCAGTCCCTCTGTTTCAGCCCCTCTGTTTCAGCCCCTCTGTTTCAGCCCCTCTTTTTCTCGCCCTCTGTTTCAGCCCCACTGTTTCAGCCCCTCTGTTTCTAGCCCTCTGTTTCATCCCCTCTGTTTCAGCCCCTCTTTTTCTCGCCCTCTGTTTCAGCCCCTCTGTTTCAGCCCCTCTGTTTCTCGCCCTCTGTTTCAGCCCCTCTGTTTCAGCCCCTCTGTTTCAGCCCCTCTGTTTCTCTTCCTCTGTTTCAGCCCCTCGGTTTCTCGCCCTCTGTTTCAGCCCCTCTGTTTCAGCCCCTCTGTTTCTCGCCCTCTATTTCAGCCCCTCTGTTTCAACCCCTCTGTTTCTCGCCCTCTGTTTCAGCCCCTCTGTTTCTCGCCCTCTGTTTCAGCCCCTCTGTTTGTCACCCTCTGTTTCAGCCCCTCTGTTTCAGCCCCTCTGTTTCAGCCCCTCTGTTTCTCTTCCTCTGTTTCAGCCCCTCGGTTTGTCGCCCTCTGTTTCAGCCCCTCTGCTTCAGCCCCTCTGTTTCTCGCCCTCTGTTTCAGCCCCTCTGTTTCTCACCCTCTGTTTCAGCCCCTCTGTTTCAGCCCCTGTGTTTCAGCCCCTCTGCTTCAGCCCCTCTGTTTCTCGCCCTCTGTTTCAGCCCCTCTTTTTCTCGCCCTCTCTTTCAGCCCCTCTGTTTCAGCCCCTCTGTTTCAGCCCCTCTGTTTCAGCCCCTCTTTTTCTCGCCCTCTGTTTCAGCCCCACTGTTTCAGCCCCTCTGTTTCTCGCCCTCTGTTTCATCCCCTCTGTTTCAGCCCCTCTTTTTCTCGCCCTCTGTTTCAGCCCCTCTGTTTCAGCCCCTCTGTTTCTCGCCCTCTGTTTCAGCGCCTCTGTTTCAGCCCCTCTGTTTCAGCCCCTTTATTTCAGCCCCTCTGATTCAGCCCCTCTGTTTCTCGCCCCCTGTTTCAGCCCCTCTGTTTCAGTCCCTCTGTTTCTCGCCCTCTGTTTCAACCCCTCGGTTTCTCGCCCTCTGCTTCATCCCCTCTGTTTCAGCCCCTCTGTTCCAGCCCCTCTGTTTCAGCCCCTCTGTTTCAGCACCTCTGTTTCTAGCCCTCTGTTTCAGCCCCTCTGTTTCAGCCAATCTGTTTCGGCCCCTCTGTTTCTCGCCCTCTGTTTCAGCCCCCTGTTTCAGCCCCACTGTTTCAGCCCCTCGGTTTCTCGCCCTCTGTTTCAGCCCCTCTGTTTCAGCCCCTCTGTTTCAGCCCCACTGTTTCAGCTCCTCTGTTTCTCGCCCTCTGTTTCAGCCCCTCTGTTTCTCGCCCTCTGTTTCAGCCCCTCTGTTTCAGCCCCTCTGTTTCAGCCCCTCTGTTCAGCCCCTCGGTTTCTCGCCCTCTGTTTCATCCCCTCTGTTTCAGCCCCTCTGTTTCTCGCCCTCTGTTTCAGCCCCTCTGTTTCAACCCCTCTGTTTCTCGCCCTCTGTTTCAGCCCCTCTGTTTCTCGCCCTCTGTTTCAGCCCCTCTGTTTGTCACCCTCTGTTTCAGCCCCTCTGTTTCAGCCCCTCTGTTTCAGCCCCTCTGTTTCTCTTCCTCTGTTTCAGCCCCTCGGTTTGTCGCCCTCTGTTTCAGCCCCTCTGCTTCAGCCCCTCTGTTTCTCGCCCTCTGTTTCAGCCCCTCTGTTCCAGCCCCTCTGTTTCAGCCCCTCTTTTTCTCGCCCTCTCTTTCAGCCCCTCTGTTTCAGCCCCTCTGTTTCAGCCCCTCTGTTTCAGCCCCTCTTTTTCTCGCCCTCTGTTTCAGCCCCACTGTTTCAGCCCCTCTGTTTCTCGCCCTCTGTTTCATCCCCTCTGTTTCAGCCCCTCTTTTTCTCGCCCTCTGTTTCAGCCCCTCTGTTTCAGCCCCTCTGTTTCAACTCCTCTGTTTCTCGCCCTCTGTTTCAGCCACTCTGTTTGTCACCCTCTGTTTCAGCCCCTCTGTTTTAGCCCCTCTGTTTCAGCCCCTCTGTTTCTCTTCCTCTGTTTCAGCCCCTCGGTGTGTCGCCCTCTGTTTCAGCCCCTCTGCTTCAGCCCCTCTGTTTCTCGCCCTCTGTTTCAGCCCCTCTGTTTCAGCCCCTCTGTTTCAGCCCCTCTTTTTCTCGCCCTCTCTTGCAGCCCCTCTGTTTCAGCCCCTCTGTTTCAGCCACTCTGTTTCAGCCCCTCTTTTTCTCGCCCTCTGTTTCAGCCCCACTGTTTCAGCCCCTCTGTTTCTCGCCCTCTGTTTCATCGCCTCTGTTTCAGCCCCTCTTTTTCTCGCCCTCTGTTTCAGCCCCTCTTTTTCAGCCCCTCTGTTCCTCGCCCTCTGTTTCAGCCCCTCTGTTTCTCGCCCTCTGTTTCAGCCCCTCGGTTTCAGCCCCTCTGTTTCAGCCCCTTTGTTTCAGCCCCGCTTTTTCTCGCCCTCTGTTTCAGCCCCTCTGTTACAGCCCCTCTGTCTCTCGCCCTCTGTTTCAGCCCCTCTGTTTCTCGCCCCCTGTTTCAGCCCCTCTGATTCAGCCCCTCTGTTTCTCGTCCCCTGTTTCAGCCCCTCTGTTTCAGCCCCTCTGTTAATCGCCCTCTGTTTCAACCCCTCGGTTTCTCGCCCTCTGTTTCAGCCCCTCTGTTTCTCGCCCCCTGTTTCAGCCCCACTGTTTCAGCCCCTCGGTTTCTCGTCCCCTGTTTCAGCCCCTCTGTTTCAGCCCCTCTGTTTCTCGCCCTCTGTTTCAGCCCCTCTGTTTCTCGCCCTCTGTTTCAGCCCCTCTGTTTCTCGCCCTCTGTTTCAGCCCCTCTGTTTCAGCCCCTCTGTTTCAGCCCCTCTGTTCAGCCCCTCGGTTTCTCGCCCTCTGATTCATCCCCTCTGTTTCAGCCCCTCTGTTTCTCGCCCTCTGTTTCAGCCCCTCTGTTTCAACCCCTCTGTTTCTCGCCCTCTGTTTCAGCCCCTCTGTTTCTCGCCCTCTGTTTCAGCCCCTCTGTTTGTCACCCTCTGTTTCAGCCCCTCTGTTTCAGCCCCTCTGTTTCTCTTCCTCTGTTTCAGCCCATCGGTTTGTCGCCCTCTGTTTCAGCCCCTCTGCTTCAGCCCCTCTGTTTCTCGCCCTCTGTTTCAGCCCCTCTGTTCCAGCCCCTCTGTTTCAGCCCCTCTTTTTCTCGCCCTCTCTTTCAGCCCCTCTGTTTCAGCCCCTCTGTTTCAGCCCCTCTGTTTCAGCCCCTCTTTTTCTCGCCCTCTGTTTCAGCCCCACTGTTTCAGCCCCTCTGTTTCTCGCCCTCTGTTTCATCCCCTCTGTTTCAGCCCCTCTTTTTCTCGCCCTCTGTTTCAGCCCCTCTGTTTCAGCCCCTCTGTTTCTCGCCCTCTGTTTCAGCCCCTCTGTTTCTCGCCCTCTGTTTCAGCCCCTCTGTTTCAGCCCCTCTGTTTCAGCCCCTCTGTTCAGCCCCTCGGTTTCTCGCCCTCTGTTTCAGCCCCTCTGTTTCAGCCCCTCTGTTTCTCGCCCTCTGTTTCAGCCCCTCTGTTTCAGCCCCTCTGTTTGTCACCCTCTGTTTCAGCCCCTCTGTTTCAGCCCCTCTGTTTCAGCCCCTCTGTTTCAGCCCCTCTGTTTCTCGCCCTCTGTTTCAGCCCCTCTGTTTCTCACCCTCTGTTTCAGCCCCTCTGTTTCAGCCCCTTGGTTTCTCGCCCTCTGTTTCAGCCCCTCTGTTTCATCCCCTCTGTTTCAGCCCCTCTGTTTCTCGCACTCTGTTTCAGCCCCTCTGTTTCAACCCCTCTGTTTCTCGCCCTCTGTTTCAGCCGCTCTGTTTCTCGCCCTCTGTTTCAGCCCCTCTGTTTGTCACCCTCTGTTTCAGCCCCTCTGTTTCAGCCCCTCTGTTTCAGCCCCTCTGTTTCTCACCCTCTGTTTCAGCCCCTCTGTTTCAGCCCCTCTGTTTGTCACCCTCTGTTTCAGCCCCTCTGTTTCATCCCCTCTGTTTCAGCCCCTCTGTTTCTCGCACTCTGTTTCAGCCCCTCTGTTTCAACCCCTCTGTTTCTCGCCCTCTGTTTCAGCCGCTCTGTTTCTCGCCCTCTGTTTCAGCCCCTCTGTTTGTCACCCTCTGTTTCAGCCCCTCTGTTTCAGCCCCTCTGTTTCAGCCCCTCTGTTTCTCTTCCTCTGTTTCAGCCCCTCGGTTTGTCGCCCTCTGTTTCAGCCCCTCTGCTTCAGCCCCTCTGTTTCTCGCCCTCTGTTTCAGCCCCTCTGTTTCAGCCCCTCTGTTTCATCCCCTCTTTTTGTCGCCCTCTCTTTCAGCCCCTCTGTTTCAGCCCCTCTGTTTCAGCCCATCTGTTTCAGCCCCTCTTTTCTCGCCCTCTGTTTCAGCCCAACTGTTTCAGCCCCTCTGTTTCTCGCCCTCTGTTTCATCCCCTCTGTTTCAGCCCCTCTTTTTCTCGCCCTCTGTTTCAGCCCCTCTGTTTCAGCCCCTCTGTTTCTCGCCCTCTGTTTCAGCCCCTCTGTTTCTCGCCCTCTGTTTCAGCCCCTCTGTTTCAGCCCCTCTGTTTCAGCCCCTCTGTTCAGCCCCTCGGTTTCTCGCCCTCTGTTTCAGCCCCTCTGTTTCAGCCCCTCTGTTTCTCGCCCTCTGTTTCAGCCCCTCTGTTTCAACCCCTCTGTTTCTCGCCCTCTGTTTCAGCCCCTCTGTTTCTCGCCCTCTGTTTCAGCCCCTCTGTTTCTCGCCCTCTGTTTCAGCCCCTCTTTTTCTCGCCCTCTGTTTCAGCCCCTCTTTTTCAGCCCCTCTGTTCCTCGCCCTCTGTTTCAGCCCCTCGGTTTCTCGCCCTCTGTTTCAGCGCCTCTGTTTCAGCCCCTCTGTTTCAGCCCCACTGTTTCAGCCCCTCTGTTTCAGCCCCTCTGTCTCTCGCCCTCTGTTTCAGCCCCTCTGTTTCTCGCCCCCTGTTTCAGCCCCTCTGATTCAGCCCCTCTGTTCCTCGCCCTCTGTTTCAGCCCCTCGGTTTCTCGCCCTCTGTTTCAGCGCCTCTGTTTCAGCCCCTCTGTTTCAGCCCCTTTGTTTCAGCCCCTCTGTCTCTCGCCCTCTGTCTATCGCCCTCTGTTTCAGCCCCTCTGTTTCTCGCCCCCTGTTTCAGCCCCTCTGATTCAGCCCCTCTGTTTCTCGTCCCCTGTTTCAGCCCCTCTGTTTCAGCCCCTCTGTTTCTCGCCCTCTGTTTCAACACCTCGGTTTCTCGCCCTCTGTTTTAGCCCCTTAGTTTCAGCCCCTCTGTTTCAGCCCCTCTGTTTCACACCCTCTGTTTCAGCCCCTTGGTTTCTCGCCCTCTGTTTCAGCCCCTCTATTTCAGCCCCTCTGTTTCAGCCCCTCGGTTTCCCGCCCTCTGTTTCAGCCCCACTGTTTCAGCCCTTCTGTTTCTCGCCCTCTGTTTCAGCCCCTCTGTTTCATCACCTCTGTTTCAGCCCCTCTGTTTCTCGCCCCCTGTTTCAGCCCCTCTGTTTCAGCCCCTCTGTTTCAGCCCCGCTGTTTTTCGCCCTCTGTTTCAGCCCCTCTATTTCAGCCCCTCTGTTTCAGCCCCTCTGTTTCAGCCCCTCGGTTTCCCGCCCTCTGTTTCAGCCCCACTGTTTCTCGCCCTCTGTTTCAGCCCCTCTGTTTCAGCCCTTCTGTTTCAGCCCCTCTGTTTCAGCCCCTCTGTTTCTCGCCCTCTGTTTCTCGCCCTCTGTTTCTCGCCTTCTGTTTCAGCCCCTCTGTTTCAGCACCTCTGTTTCAGCCCCTCTGTTTCAGCCCCTCGGTTTCTCGCCCTCTGTTTCAGCCCCTCTGTTTCTCGCCCTCTGTTTCAGCCCCTCTGTTTCAGCCCCTCGGTTTCTCGCCCTCTGTTTCAGCCCCTCTGTTTCTCGCACTCTGTTTCAGCCCCTCTGTTTCTCACCCTCTGTTTCAGCCTCTCTGTTTCAGCCCCTCTGTTTCAGCCCCTCTGTTTCAGCCACCCTGTTTCTCGCCCCCTGTCTCTCGCCCCCTGTTTCACCCCTCTGTTTCAGCCCCTCTGTTTCTCGCCCCCTGTTTCAGCCCCTCTGTTTCAGCCCCTCTGTTTATCGCCCCCTGTTTCAGCCCCTCTGTTTCAGCCCCTCTGTTTCTCACCCTCTGTTTCAGCCCCTCTGTTTTTCGCCCTCTGTTTCTCGCCCTCTGTTTCAGCCCCTCTGTTTCAGCCCCTCTGTTTCTCGCCCTCTGTTTCAGCCCCGCTGTTTCAGCCCCTCTGTTTCAGCCCCTCTGTTTCTAGCCCTCTGTTTCAGCCCCTCTGTTTCTCGCCCTCTGTTTCTCGCCCTCTGTTTCAGCCCCTCTGTTTCAGCCCCTCTGTTTCTAGCCCTCTGTTTCAGCCCCTCTGTTTCAGTCACTCTGTTTCAGCCCCTCGGTTTCTCGCCCTCTGTTTCAGCCCCTCTGTTTCTCGCCCTCTGTTTCAGCCCTTCTGTTTCAGCCCCTCTGTTTCAGCCCCTCTGTTTCTCGCCCTCTGTTTCTCGCCCTCTGTTTCTCGCCGTCTGTTTCATACCCTCTGTTTCAGCACCTCTGTTTCAGCCCCTCTGTTTCAGCCCCTCGGTTTCTCGCCCTCTGTTTCAGCCCCTCTGTTTCTCGCCCTCTGTTTCAGCCTCTCTGTTTCTCGCCCTCTGTTTCAGCCCCTCTGTTTCTCGCCCTCTGTTTCAGTCCCTCTGTTTCAGCCCCTCTGTTTCAGCCCCTCTGTTTCAGCCCCTCTTTTTCTCGCCCTCTGTTTCAGCCCCACTGTTTCAGCCCCTCTGTTTCTAGCCCTCTGTTTCATCCCCTCTGTTTCAGCCCCTCTTTTTCTCGCCCTCTGTTTCAGCCCCTCTGTTTCAGCCCCTCTGTTTCTCGCCCTCTGTTTCAGCCCCTCTGTTTCAGCCCCTCTGTTTCAGCCCCTCTGTTTCTCTTCCTCTGTTTCAGCCCCTCGGTTTCTCGCCCTCTGTTTCGGCCCCTCTGTTTCAGCCCCTCTGTTTCTCGCCCTCTATTTCAGCCCCTCTGTTTCAACCCCTCTGTTTCTCGCCCTCTGTTTCAGCCCCTCTGTTTCTCGCCCTCTGTTTCAGCCCCTCTGTTTGTCACCCTCTGTTTCAGCCCCTCTGTTTCAGCCCCTCTGTTTCAGCCCCTCTGTTTCTCTTCCTCTGTTTCAGCCCCTCGGTTTGTCGCCCTCTGTTTCAGCCCCTCTGCTTCAGCCCCTCTGTTTCTCGCCCTCTGTTTCAGCCCCTCTGTTTCTCACCCTCTGTTTCAGCCCCTCTGTTTCAGCCCCTGTGTTTCTCGCCCTCTGTTTCAGCCCCTCGGTTTGTCGCCCTCTGTTTCAGCCCCTCTGCTTCAGCCCCTCTCTTTCTCCCCCTCTGTTTCAGCCCCTCTGTTTCAGCCCCTCTGTTTCAGCCCCTCTTTTTCTCGCCCTCTCTTTCAGCCCCTCTGTTTCAGCCCCTCTGTTTCAGCCCCTCTGTTTCAGCCCCTCTTTTTCTCGCCCTCTGTTTCAGCCCCACTGTTTCAGCCCCTCTGTTTCTCGCCCTCTGTTTCATCCCCTCTGTTTCAGCCCCTCTTTTTCTCGCCCTCTGTTTCAGCCCCTCTGTTTCAGCCCCTCTGTTCCTCGCCCTCTGTTTCAGCCCCTCTGTTTCTCGCCCTCTGTTTCAGCGCCTCTGTTTCAGCCCCTCTGTTTCAGCCCCTTTATTTCAGCCCCTCTGATTCAGCCCCTCTGTTTCTCGCCCCCTGTTTCAGCCCCTCTGTTTCAGTCCCTCTGTTTCTCGCCCTCTGTTTCAACCCCTCGGTTTCTCGCCCTCTGCTTCATCCCCTCTGTTTCAGCCCCTCTGTTCCAGCCCCTCTGTTTCAGCCCCTCTGTTTCAGCACCTCTGTTTCTAGCCCTCTGTTTCAGCCCCTCTGTTTCAGCCAATCTGTTTCGGCCCCTCTGTTTCTCGCCCTCTGTTTCAGCCCCCTGTTTCAGCCCCACTGTTTCAGCCCCTCGGTTTCTCGCCCTCTGTTTCAGCCGCTCTGTTTCAGCCCCTCTGTTTCAGCCCCTCTGTTTCAGCTCCTCTGTTTCTCGCCCTCTGTTTCAGCCCCTCTGTTTCTCGCCCTCTGTTTCAGCCCCTCTGTTTCAGCCCCTCTGTTTCAGCCCCTCTGTTCAGCCCCTCGGTTTCTCGCCCTCTGTTTCATCCCCTCTGTTTCAGCCCCTCTGTTTCTCGCCCTCTGTTTCAGCCCCTCTGTTTCAACCCCTCTGTTTCTCGCCCTCTGTTTCAGCCCCTCTGTTTCTCGCCCTCTGTTTCAGCCCCTCTGTTTGTCACCCTCTGTTTCAGCCCCTCTGTTTCAGCCCCTCTGTTTCAGCCCCTCTGTTTCTCTTCCTCTGTTTCAGCCCCTCGGTTTGTCGCCCTCTGTTTCAGCCCCTCTGCTTAAGCCCCTCTGTTTCTCGCCCTCTGTTTCAGCCCCTCTGTTCCAGCCCCTCTGTTTCAGCCCCTCTTTTTCTCGCCCTCTCTTTCAGCCCCTCTGTTTCAGCCCCTCTGTTTCAGCCCCTCTGTTTCAGCCCCTCTTTTTCTCGCCCTCTGTTTCAGCCCCACTGTTTCAGCCCCTCTGTTTCTCGCCCTCTGTTTCATCCCCTCTGTTTCAGCCCCTCTTTTTCTCGCCCTCTGTTTCAGCCCCTCTGTTTCAGCCCCTCTGTTTCTCGCCCTCTGTTTCAGCCCCTCTGTTTCTCGCCCTCTGTTTCAGCCCCTCTGTTTCAGCCCCTCTGTTTCAGCCCCTCTGTTCAGCCCCTCGGTTTCTCGCCCTCTGTTTCAGCCCCTCTGTTTCAGCCCCTCTGTTTCTCGCCCTCTGTTTCAGCCCCTCTGTTTCAACCCCTCTGTTTCTCGCCCTCTGTTTCAGCCCCTCTGTTTGTCACCCTCTGTTTCAGCCCCTCTGTTTCAGCCCCTCTGTTTCAGCCCCTCTTTTTCTCGCCCTCTCTTGCAGCCCCTCTGTTTCAGCCCCTCTGTTTCAGCCCCTCGGTTTGTCGCCCTCTGTTTCAGCCCCTCTGCTTCAGCCCCTCTGTTTCTCGCCCTCTGTTTCAGCCCCTCTGTTTCAGCCCCTCTGTTTCAGCCCCTCTTTTTCTCGCCCTCTCTTGCAGCCCCTCTGTTTCAGCCCCTCTGTTTCAGCCCCTCTGTTTCAGCCCCTCTTTTTCTCGCCCTCTGTTTCAGCCCCACTGTTTCAGCCCCTCTGTTTCTCGCCCTCTGTTTCATCCCCTCTGTTTCAGCCCCTCTTTTTCTCGCCCTCTGTTTCAGCCCCTCTTTTTCAGCCCCTCTGTTCCTCGCCCTCTGTTTCAGCCCCTCTGTTTGTCACCCTCTGTTTCAGCCCCTCTGTTTCAGCCCCTCTGTTTCAGCCCCTCTGTTTCTCTTCCTCTGTTTCAGCCCCTCGGTTTGTCGCCCTCTGTTTCAGCCCCTCTGCTTCAGCCCCTCTGTTTCTCGCCCTCTGTTTCAGCCCCTCTGTTTCAGCCCCTCTGTTTCAGCCCCTCTTTTTCTCGCCCTCTCTTGCAGCCCCTCTGTTTCAGCCCCTCTGTTTCAGCCCCTCTGTTTCAGCCCCTCTTTTTCTCGCCCTCTGTTTCAGCCCCACTGTTTCAGCCCCTCTGTTTCTCGCCCTCTGTTTCATCCCCTCTGTTTCAGCCCCTCTTTTTCTCGCCCTCTGTTTCAGCCCCTCTTTTTCAGCCCCTCTGTTCCTCGCCCTCTGTTTCAGCCCCTCTGTTTCTCGCCCTCTGTTTCAGCCCCTCGGTTTCAGCCCCTCTGTTTCAGCCCCTTTGTTTCAGCCCCGCTTTTTCTCGCCCTCTGTTTCAGCCCCTCTGTTTCAGCCCCTCTGTCTCTCGCCCTCTGTTTCAGCCCCTCTGTTTCTCGCCCCCTGTTTCAGCCCCTCTGATTCAGCCCCTCTGTTTCTCGTCCCCTGTTTCAGCCCCTCTGTTTCAGCCCCTCTGTTTCTCGCCCTCTGTTTCAACCCCTCGGTTTCTCGCCCTCTGTTTCAGCCCCTCTGTTTCTCGCCCCCTGTTTCAGCCCCACTGTTTCAGCCCCTCGGTTTCTCGTCCCCTGTTTCAGCCCCTCTGTTTCAGCCCCACTGTTTCTCGCCCTCTGTTTCAGCCCCTCTGTTTCTCGCCCTCTGTTTCAGCCCCTCTGTTTCTCGCCCTCTGTTTCAGCCCCTCTGTTTCAGCCCCTCTGTTTCAGCACCTCTGTTCAGCCCCTCGGTTTCTCGCCCTCTGATTCATCCCCTCTGTTTCAGCCCCTCTGTTTCTCACCCTCTGTTTCAGCCCCTCTGTTTCAACCCCTCTGTTTCTCGCCCTCTGTTTCAGCCCCTCTGTTTCTCGCCCTCTGTTTCAGCCCCTCTGTTTGTCACCCTCTGTTTCAGCCCCTCTGTTTCAGCCCCTCTGTTTCTCTTCCTGTGTTTCAGCCCCTCGGTTTGTCGCCCTCTGTTTCAGCCCCTCTGCTTCAGCCCCTCTGTTTCTCGCCCTCTGTTTCAGCCCCTCTGTTCCAGCCCCTCTGTTTCAGCCCCTCTTTTTCTCGCCCTCTCTTTCAGCCCCTCTGTTTCAGCCCCTCTGTTTCAGCCCCTCTGTTTCAGCCCCTCTTTTTCTCGCCCTCTGTTTCAGCCCCACTGTTTCAGCCCCTCTGTTTCTCGCCCTCTGTTTCATCCCCTCTGTTTCAGCCCCTCTTTTTCTCGCCCTCTGTTTCAGCCCCTCTGTTTCAGCCCCTCTGTTTCTCGCCCTCTGTTTCAGCCCCTCTGTTTCTCGCCCTCTGTTTCAGCCCCTCTGTTTCAGCCCCTCTGTTTCAGCCCCTCTGTTCAGCCCCTCGGTTTCTCGCCCTCTGTTTCAGCCCCTCTGTTTCAGCCCCTCTGTTTCTCGCCCTCTGTTTCAGCCCCTCTGTTTCAGCCCCTCTGTTTGTCACCCTCTGTTTCAGCCCCTCTGTTTCAGCCCCTCTGTTTCAGCCCCTCTGTTTCTCTTCCTCTGTTTCAGCCCCTCGGTTTGTCGCCCTCTGTTTCAGCCCCTCTGCTTCAGCCCCTCTGTTTCTCGCCCTCTGTTTCAGCCCCTCTGTTTCAGCCCCTCTGTTTCAGCCCCTCTTTTTCTCGCCCTCTCTTGCAGCCCCTCTGTTTCAGCCCCTCTGTTTCAGCCCCTCTGTTTCAGCCCCTCTTTTTCTCGCCCTCTGTTTCAGCCCCACTGTTTCAGCCCCTCTGTTTCTCGCCCTCTGTTTCATCCCCTCTGTTTCAGCCCCTCTTTTTCTCGCCCTCTGTTTCAGCCCCTCTTTTTCAGCCCCTCTGTTCCTCGCCCTCTTTTTCAGCCCCTCTGTTTCTCGCCCTCTGTTTCAGCCCCTCGGTTTCAGCCCCTATGTTTCAGCCCCTTTGTTTCAGCCCCGCTTTTTCTCGCCCTCTGTTTCAGCCCCTCTGTTTCAGCCCCTCTGTCTCTCGCCCTCTGTTTCAGCCCCTCTGTTTCTCGCCCCCTGTTTCAGCCCCTCTGATTCAGCCCCTCTGTTTCTCGTCCCCTGTTTCAGCCCCTCTGTTTCAGCCCCTCTGTTTCTCGCCCTCTGTTTCAACCCCTCGGTTTCTCGCCCTCTGTTTTAGCCCCTCAGTTTCAGCCCCTCTGTTTCAGCCCCTCTGTTTCAGACCCTCTGTTTCTCACCCTCTGTTTCAGCCCCTTGGTTTCTCGCCCTCTGTTTCAGCCCCTCTATTTCAGCCCCTCTGTTTCAGCCCCTCGGTTTCTCGCCCTCTGTTTCAGCCCCACTGTTTCAGCCCTTCTGTTTCTCGCCCTCTGTTTCAGCCCTTCTGTTTCAGCCCCTCTGTTTCAGCCCCTCTGTTTCTCGCCCCCTGTTTCAGCCCCTCTGTTTCAGCCCCTCTGTTTCAGCCCCTCTGTTTCTCGCCCTCTGTTTCAGCCCCTCTGTTTCAGCCCCTCTGTTTCAGCCCCTCTGTTTCAGCCCCTCGGTTTCTACCCTCTATTTCAGCCCCTCTGTTTCTCGCCCTCTGTTTCAGCCCCTCTGTTTCAGCCCTTCTGTTTCAGCCCCTCTGTTTCAGCCCCTCTGTTTCTCGCCCTCTGTTTCTCGCCCTCTGTTTCTCGCCTTCTGTTTCTGCCCCTCTGTTTCAGCACCTCTGTTTCAGCCCCTCTGTTTCAGCCCCTCGGTTTCTCGCCCTCTGTTTCAGCCCCTCTGTTTCTCGCCCTCTGTTTCAGCCCCTCTGTTTCAGCCCCTCGGTTTCTCGCCCTCTGTTTCAGCCCCTCAGTTTCAGCCCCTCTGTTTCTCGCCCTCTGTTTCAGCCCCTCTGTTTCAGCCCCTCTGTTTCAGCCCCTCTGTTTCTCACCCTCTGTTTCAGCCCCTCTTTTTCTCGCCCTCTGTTTCAGCCCCTTTGTTTCAGCACCTCTGTTTCAGCCCCTCTGATTCTCACCCTCTGTTTCAGCCCCTCGGTTTCTCGCCCCCTATTTCAGCCCCTCTGTTTCTCGCCCTCTGTTTCTCGCCCTCTGTTTCAGCCCCTCTGTTTTTGGCCACCTGTTTCAGCCCCTCTGTTTCAGCCCCTCTGTTTCAGCCCCTCTGTTTCAGCCCTTGTGTTTCTCGCCCTGTGTTTCAGCCCCTCTGTTTCAGCCCCTCTGTTTCAGCCCCTCTGTTTCAGCCCCTCTGTTTCTCGCCCTCTGTTTCAGCCCCTCTGTTTCTCGCCCCCTATTTCAGCCCCTTTGTTTCTCGCCCTCTGTTTCTCGCCCTCTGTTTCAGCCCCTCTGTTTCAGCCCACTGTTTCAGTCACTCTGTTTCAGCCCCTCGGTTTCTCGCCCTCTGTTTCAGCCCCTCTGTTTCTCGCCCGCTGTTTCAGCCCTTCTGTTTCAGCCCCTCTGTTTCAGCCCCTCTGTTTCTCGCCCTCTGTTTCTCGCCCTCTGTTTCTCGCCATCTGTTTCATACCCTCTGTTTCAGCACCTCTGTTTCAGTCCCTCTGTTTCAGCCCCTCGGTTTCTCGCCCTCTGTTTCAGCCCCTCTGTTTCTCGCCCTCTGTTTCAGCCTCTCTGTTTCTCGCCCTCTGTTTCAGCCCCTCTGTTTCTCGCCCTCTGTTTCAGCCCCTCTGTTTGAGCCCCTCTGTTTCAGCACCTCTGTTTCTCGCCCTCTGTTTCAGCCCCCCTGTTTCTCGCCCCCTGTTTCTCGCCCCCTGTTTCTCGCCCCCTGTTTCAGCCCCTCTGTTTCAGCCCCTCTGATTCTAGCCCTCTGTTTCAGCCCCTCTGTTTCAGCCAATCTGTTTCGGCCCCTCTGTTTCTCGCCCTCTGTTTCTCGCCCCCTGTTTCAGCCCCACTGTTTCAGCCCCTCGGTTTCTCGCCCTCTGTTTCAGCCCCTCTGTTTCAGCCCCTCTGTTTCTCGCCCTCTGTTTCTCGCCCTCTGTTTCAGCCCCTCTGTTTCAGCCCCTCTGTTTCAGTCACTCTGTTTCAGCCCCCGGTTTCTCGCCCTCTGTTTCAGCCCCTCTGTTTCTCGCCCTCTGTTTCAGCCCTTCTGTTTCAGCCCCTCTGTTTCAGCCCCTCTGTTTCTCGCCCTCTGTTTCTCGCCTTCTGTTTCTCGCCGTCTGTTTCATACCCTCTGTTTCAGCACCTCTGTTTCAGCCCCTCTGTTTCAGCCCCTCGGGTTTCTCGCCCTCTGTTTCAGCCCCTCTGTTTCTCGCCCTCTGTTTCAGCCTCTCTGTTTCTCGCCCTCTGTTTCAGCCCCTCTGTTTCTCGCCCTCTGTTTCAGTCCCTCTGTTTCAGCCCCTCTGTTTCAGCCCCTCTGTTTCAGCCCCTCTTTTTCTCGCCCTCTGTTTCAGCCCCACTGTTTCAGCCCCTCTGTTTCTAGCCCTCTGTTTCATCCCCTCTGTTTCAGCCCCTCTTTTTCTCGCCCTCTGTTTCAGCCCCTCTGTTTCAGCCCCTCTGTTTCTCGCCCTCTGTTTCAGCCCCTCTGTTTCTCGCCCTCTGTTTCAGCCCCTCTGTTTCAGCCCCTCTGTTTCAACCCCTCTGTTCAGCCCCTCGGTTTCTCGCCCTCTGTTTCAGCCCCTCTGTTTCAGCCCCTCTGTTTCTCGGCCTCTATTTCAGCCCCTCTGTTTCAACCCCTCTGTTTCTCGCCCTCTGTTTCAGCCCCTCTGTTTCTCGCCCTCTGTTTCAGCCCCTCTGTTTGTCACCCTCTGTTTCAGCCCCTCTGTTTCAGCCCCTCTGTTTCTCTTCCTCTGTTTCAGCCCCTCGGTTTGTCACCCTCTGTTTCAGCCCCTCTGCTTCAGCCCCTCTGTTTCTCGCCCTCTGTTTCAGCCCCTCTGTTTCAGCCCCTCTGTTTCAGCCCCTCTTTTTCTTGCCCTCTCTTTCAGCCCCTCTGTTTCAGCCCCTCTGTTTCAGCCCCTCTGTTTCAGCCCCTCTTTTTCTCGCCCTCTGTTTCAGCCCCACTGTTTCAGCCCCTCTGTTTCTCGCCCTCTGTTTCATCCCCTCTGTTTCAGGCCCTCTTTTTCTCGCCCTCTGTTTCAGCCACTCTTTTTCAGCCCCTCTGTTCCTCGCCCTCTGTTTCAGCCCCTCGGTTTCTCGCCCTCTGTTTCAGCGCCTCTGTTTCAGCCCCTCTGTTTCAGCCCCTTTGTTTCAGCCCCTCTGTTTCAGCCCCTCTGTCTCTCGCACTCTGTTTCAGCCCCTCTGTTTCTCGCCCCCTGTTTCAGCCCCTCTGATTCAGCCCCTCTGTTTCTCGTCCCCTGTTTCAGCCCCTCTGTTTCAGCCCCTCTGTTTCTCGCCCTCTGTTTCATCCCCTTGGTTTCTCGCCCTCTGTTTTAGCCCCTCAGTTTCAGCCCCTCTGTTTCAGCCCCTCTGTTTCAGCCCCTCTGTTACTCACCCTCTGTTTCAGCCCCTTGGTTTCTCGCCCTCTGTTTCAGCCCCTCTATTTAAGCCCCTCCTTTTCAGCCCCTCGGTTTCTCGCCCTCTGTTTCAGCCCCACTGTTTCAGCCCTTCTGTTTCTCGCCCTCTGTTTCAGCCACTCTGTTTCAGCCCCTCTGTTTCAGCCCCTCTGTTTCTCACCCTCTGTTTCAGCCCCTCTGTTTCTCACCCTCTGTTTCAGCCCCTCTGTTTCAGCCCCTCTGTTTCAGCCCCTCTGTGTCTCGCCCCCTGTTTCAGCCCCTCTGTTTCAGCCCCTCTGTTTCAGCCCCTCTGTTTCTCGCCCTCTGTTTCAGCCCCTCTGTTTCAGCCCCTCTGTTTCAGCCACTCGGTTTCTCGCCCTCTGTTTCAGCCCCTCTATTTCTCGCCCTCTGTTTCAGCCCCTCTGTTTCAGCCCTTCTGTTTCAGCCCCTCTGTTTCAGCCCCTCTGTTTCTCGCCCTCTGTTTCTCGTCCTCTGTTTCTCGCCTTCTGTTTCAGCCCCTCTGTTTCAGCACCTCTGTTTCAGCCCCTCTGTTTCAGCCCCTCGGTTTCTCGCCCTCTGTTTCAGCCCCTCTGTTTCTCACCCTCTGTTTCAGCCCCTCTGTTTCAGCCCCTTGGTTTCTCGCCCTCTGTTTCAGCCCCTCTGTTTCAGCCCCTCTGTTTCTCGCCCTCTGTTTCAGCCCCTCTGTTTCAGCCCCTCTATTTCAGCCCCTCTGTTTCAGCCCCTCTGTTTCTCACCCTCTGTTTCAGCCCCTCTGTTTCTCGCCCTCTGTTTCAGCCCCTTTGTTTCAGCCCCTCTGTTTCTCACCCTCTGTTTCAGCCCCTCGGTTTCTCGCCCTCTGTTTCAGCCCCTCTGTTTCAGCCCCTCTGTTTCAGCCCCTCTGTTTCTCGCCACCTGTTTCAGCCCCTCTGTTTCAGCCCCTCTGTTTCAGCCCCTCTGTTTCAGCCCTTCTGTTTCTCGCCCTCTGTTTCAGCCCCTCTGTTTCAGCCCCTCTGTTTCAGCCCCTCTGTTTCAGCCCCTCTGTTTCTCGCCCTCTGTTTCAGCCCCTCTGTTTCTCGCCCCCTATTTCAGCCCCTCTGTTTCTCGCCCTCTGTTTCAGCCCCTCTGTTTCAGCCCACTGTTTCAGTCACTCTGTTTCAGCCCCTCTGTTTCAGCCCCTCTGTTTCTCGCCACCTGTTTCAGCCCCTCTGTTTCAGCCCCTCTGTTTCAGCCCCTCTGTTTCAGCCCTTCTGTTTCTCGCCCTCTGTTTCAGCCCCTCTGTTTCAGCCCCTCTGTTTCAGCCCCTCTGTTTCAGCCCCTCTGTTTCTCGCCCTCTGTTTCAGCCCCTCTGTTTCTCGCCCCCTATTTCAGCCCCTCTGTTTCTCGCCCTCTGTTTCAGCCCCTCTGTTTCAGCCCACTGTTTCAGTCACTCTGTTTCAGCCCCTCGGTTTCTCGCCCTCTGTTTCAGCCCCTCTGTTTCTCGCCCTCTGTTTCAGCCCTTCTGTTTCAGCCCCTCTGTTTCAGCCCCTCTGTTTCTCGCCCTCTGTTTCTCGCCCTCTGTTTCTCGCCGTCTGTTTCATACCCTCTGTTTCAGCCCCTCTGTTTCAGTCCCTCTGTTTCAGCCCCTCGGTTTCTCGCCCTCTGTTTCAGCCCCTCTGTTTCTCGCCCTCTGTTTCAGCCTCTCTGTTTCTCGCCCTCTGTTTCAGCCCCTCTGTTTCTCGCCCTCTGTTTCAGCCCCTCTCTTTGAGCCCCTCTGTTTCAGCCCCTCTGTTTCTCGCCCTCTGTTTCAGCCCCCCTGTTTCTCGCCCCCTGTTTCTCGCACCCTGTTTCTCGCAACCTGTTTCAGCCCCTCTGTTTCAGCCCCTCTGATTCTAGCCCTCTGTTTCAGCCCCTCTGTTTCAGCCAATCTGTTTCGGCCCCTCTGTTTCTCGCCCTCTATTTCTCGCCTCCTGTTTCAGCCCCTCTGTTTCAGCCCCTCTGTTTCTCTTCCTCTGTTTCAGCCCCTCGGTTTGTCGCCCTCTGTTTCAGCCCCTCTGTTTCAGCCCCTCTGTTTCTCGCCCTCTGTTTCAGCCCCTCTGTTTCTCGCCCCCTATTTCAGCCCCTCTGTTTCTCGCCCTCTGTTTCAGCCCCTCTGTTTCAGACCACTGTTTCAGTCACTCTGTTTCAGCCCCTCGGTTTCTCGCCCTCTGTTTCAGCCCCTCTGTTTCTCGCCCTCTGTTTCAGCCCTTCTGTTTCAGCCCCTCTGTTTCAGCCCCTCTGTTTCTCGCCCTCTGTTTCTCGCCCTCTGTTTCTCGCCGTCTGTTTCATACCCTCTGTTTCAGCCCCTCTGTTTCAGTCCCTCTGTTTCAGCCCCTCGGTTTCTCGCCCTCTGTTTCAGCCCCTCTGTTTCTCGCCCTCTGTTTCAGCCTCTCTGTTTCTCGCCCTCTGTTTCAGCCCCTCTGTTTCTCGCCCTCTGTTTCAGCCCCTCTCTTTGAGCCCCTCTGTTTCAGCCCCTCTGTTTCTCGCCCTCTGTTTCAGCCCCCCTGTTTCTCGCCCCCTGTTTCTCGCCCCCTGTTTCTCGCCCCCTGTTTCAGCCCCTCTGTTTCAGCCCCTCTGATTCTAGCCCTCTGTTTCAGCCCCTCTGTTTCAGCCAATCTGTTTCGGCCCCTCTGTTTCTCGCCCTCTATTTCTCGCCTGCTGTTTCAGCCCCTCTGTTTCAGCCCCTCTGTTTCTCTTCCTCTGTTTCAGCCCCTCGGTTTGTCGCCGTCTGTTTCATACCCTCTGTTTCAGCCCCTCTGTTTCAGTCCCTCTGTTTCAGCCCCTCGGTTTCTCGCCCTCTGTTTCAGCCCCTCTGTTTCAGCCCCTCTGTTTCAGCCCCTCTGTTTCTCTTCCTCTGTTTCAGCCCCTCGGTTTGTCGCCCTCTGTTTCAGCCCCTCTGTTTCAGCCCCTCTGTTTCTCGCCCTCTGTTTCAGCCCCCCTGTTTCTCGCCCCCTGTTTCTCGCCCCCTGTTTCTCGCCCCCTGTTTCAGCCCCTCTGTTTCAGCCCCTCTGATTCTAGCCCTCTGTTTCAGCCCCTCTGTTTCAGCCAATCTGTTTCGGCCCCTCTGTTTCTCGCCCTCTATTTCTCGCCTGCTGTTTCAGCCCCTCTGTTTCAGCCCCTCTGTTTCTCTTCCTCTGTTTCAGCCCCTCGGTTTGTCGCCCTCTGTTTCAGCCCCTCTGCTTCAGCCCCTCTGTTTCTCGCCCTCTGTTTCAGCCCCTCTGTTTCAGCCCCTCTTTTTCTCGCCCTCTCTTTCAGCCCCTCTGTTTCAGGCCCTCTGTTTCAGCCCCTCTGTTTCAGCCCCTCTTTTTCTCGCCCTCTGTTTCAGCCCCACTGTTTCAGCCCCTCTGTTTCTCGCCCTCTGTTTCATCCCCTCTGTTTTAGCCCCTCTTTTTCTCGCCCTCTGTTTCAGCCCCTCTTTTTCAGCCCCTCTGTTCATCGCCCTCTGTTTCAGCCCCTCGGTTTCTCGCCTTCTGTTTCAGCGCCTCTGTTTCAAACCCTCTGTTTCAGCCCCTTTGTTTCAGCCCCTCTGTTTCAGCCCCTCTGTCTCTCGCACTCTGTTTCAGCCACTCTGTTTCTCGCCCCCTGTTTCAGCCCCTCTGATTCAGCCCCTCTGTTTCTCGTCCCCTGTTTCAGCCCCTCTGTTTCAGCCCCTCTGTTTCTCGCCCTCTGTTTCAACCCCTCGGTTTCTCGCCCTCTGTTTTAGCCCCTCAGTTTCAGCCCCTCTGTTTCAGCCCCTCTGTTTCAGCCCCTCTGTTTCTCACCCTCTGTTTCAGCGCCTTGGTTTCTCGCCCTCTGTTTCAGCCCCTCTATTTCAGCCCCTCTGTTTCAGCCCCTCGGTTTCTCGCCCTCTGTTTCAGCCCCGCTGTTTCAGCCCTTCTGTTTCTCTCCCTCTGTTTCAGCCCCTCTGTTTCAGCCCGTCTGTTTCAGCCCTTCTGTTTCTCGCCCCCTGTTTCAGCCCCTCTGTTTCAGCCCCTCTGTTTCAGCCCCTCTGTTTCTCGCCCTCTGTTTCAGCCCCTCTGTTTCAGCCCTTCTGTTTCAGCCCCTCTGTTTCAGCCCCTCTGTTTCTCGCCCTCTGTTTCTCGCCCTCTGTTTCTCGCCTTCTGTTTCAGCCCCTCTGTTTCAGCACCTCTGTTTCAGCCCCTCTGTTTCAGCCCCTCGGTTTCTCGCCCTCTGTTTCAGCCCCTCTGTTTCTCGCCCTCTGTTTCAGCCCCTCTGTTTCAGCCCCTCGGTTTCTCGCCCTCTGTTTCAGCCCCTCTGTTTCTGCCCCTCTGTTTCAGCCCCTCTGTTTCAGCCCCTCTGTTTCAGCCCCTCTGTTTCAGCCCCTCTGTTTCTCACCCTCTGTTTCAGCCCCTCTGTTTCTCGCCCTCTGTTTCAGCCCCTTTGTTTCAGCCCCTCTGTTTCAGCCCCGCTGTTTCTCACCCTCTGTTTCAGCCCCTCGGTTTCTCGCCCTCTGTTTCAGCCCCTCTGTTTCATCCCCTCTGTTTCAGCCCCTCTGTTTCTCGCCACCTGTTTCAGCCCCTCTGTTTCAGCCCCTCTGTTTCAGCCCCTCTGTTTCAGCCCTTCTGTTTCTCGCCCTCTGTTTCAGCCCCTCTGTTTCAGCCCCTCTGTTTCAGCCATTCTGTTTCAGCCCCTCTGTTTCTCGCCCTCTGTTTCAGCCCCTCTGTTTCTCGCCCCCTATTTCAGCCCCTCTGTTTCTCGCCCTCTGTTTCTCGCCCTCTGTTTCAGCCCCTCTGTTTCAGCCCACTGTTTCAGTCACTCTGTTTCTGCCCCTCGGTTTCTCGCCCTCTGTTTCAGCCCCTCTGTTTCTCGCCCTCTGTTTCAGCCCTTCTGTTTCAGCCCCTCTGTTTCAGCCCCTCTGTTTCTCGCCCTCTGTTTCTCGGCCTCTGTTTTTCGCCGTCTGTTTCATACCCTCTGTTTCAGCCCCTCTGTTTCAGTCCCTCTGTTTCAGCCCCTCTGTTTCTCGCCCTCTGTTTCAGCCCCTCTGTTTCTCGCCCTCTGTTTCAGCCTCTCTGTTTCTCGCCCTCTGTTTCAGCCCCTCTGTTTGAGCCCCTCTGTTTCAGCCCCTCTGTTTCTCGCCCTCTGTTTCAGCCCCCCTGTTTCTCGCCCCCTGTTTATCGCCCCCTGTTTCTCGCCCCCTGTTTCAGCCCCTCTGTTTCAGCCCCTCTGATTCTAGCCCTCTGTTTCAGCCCCTCTGTTTCAGCCAATCTGTTTCGGCCCCTCTGTTTCTCGAACTCTGTTTCTCGCCCCCTGTTTCAGCCCCACTGTTTCAGCCCCTCTGTTTCAGCCCCTCTGTTTCTCGCCCTCTGTTTCTCGAACTCTGTTTCAGCCCCTCTGTTTCAGCCCCTCTGTTTCAGCCCCTCTGTTTCAGTCACTCTGTTTCAGCCCCTCGGTTTCGCGCCCTCTGTTTCAGCCCCTCTGTTTCTCGCCCTCTGCTTCAGCCCCTCTGTTTCAGCCCCTCTGTTTCAGCCCCTCTGTTTCTCGCCCTCTGTTTCTCGCCCTCTGTTTCTCGCCCCCTGTTTCTCGCCCCCTGTTTCAGCCCCTCTGTTTCAGCCCCTCTGATTCTAGCCCTCTGTTTCAGCCCCTCTGTTTCAGCCAATCTGTTTCGGCCCCTCTGTTTCTCGCCCTCTGTTTCTCGCCCCCTGTTTCAGCCCCACTGTTTCAGCCCCTCTGTTTCTCGCCCTCTGTTTCAGCCCCTTTGTTTCAGCCCCTCTGTTTCAGCCCCTCTGTTTCTCGCCCTCTGTTTCAGCCCCTCTGTTTCTCGCCCTCTGTTTCAGCCCCTCTGTTTCAGCCCCTCTGTTTCAGCCCCTCTGTTCAGCCCCTCTGTTTCTCACCCTCTGTTTCAGCCCCTCGGTTTGTCGCCCTCTGTTTCAGCCCCTCTGTTTCAGCCCCTCTGATTCTAGCCCTCTGTTTCAGCCCCTCTGTTTCAGCCAATCTGTTTCGGCCCCTCTGTTTCTCGCCCTCTGTTTCTCGCCCCATGTTTCAGCCCCACTGTTTCAGCCCCTCTGTTTCAGCCCCTCTGTTTCTCGCCCTCTGTTTCTCGCCCTCTGTTTCAGCCCCTCTGTTTCAGCCCCTCTGTTTCAGCCCCTCTGTTTCAGTCACTCTGTTTCAGCCCCTCGGTTTCGCGCCCTCTGTTTCAGCCCCTCTGTTTCTCGCCCTCTGTTTCAGCCCTTCTGTTTCAGCCCCTCTGTTTCAGCCCCTCTGTTTCTCGCCCTCTGTTTCTCGCCCTCTGTTTCTCGCCGTCTGTTTCATACCCTCTGTTTCAGCACCTCTGTTTCAGCCCCTCTGTTTCAGCCCCTCGGTTTCTCGCCCTCTGTTTCAGCCCCTCTGTTTCTCGCCCTCTGTTTCAGCCTCTCTGTTTCTCGCCCGCTGTTTCAGCCCCTCTGTTTCTCGCCCTCTGTTTCAGCCCCTCTGTTTCAGCCCCTCTGTTTCAGCCCCTCTGTTTCTCGCCCTCTGCTTCAGCCCCCCTGTTTCTCGCCCCCTGTTTCTCGCCCCCTGTTTCTCGCCCCCTGTTTCAGCCCCTCTGTTTCAGCCCCTCTGATTCTAGCCCTCTGTTTCAGCCCCTCTGTTTCAGCCAATCTGTTTCGGCCCCTCTGTTTCTCGCCCTCTGTTTCTCGCCCCCTGTTTCAGCCCCACTGTTTCAGCCCCTCGGTTTCTCGCCCTCTGTTTCAGCCCCTTTGTTTCAGCCCCTCTGTTTCAGCCCCTCTGTTTCTCGCCCTCTGTTTCAGCCCCTCTGTTTCTCGCCCTCTGTTTCAGCCCCTCTGTTTCAGCCCCTCTGTTTCAGCCCCTCTGTTCAGCCCCTCTGTTTCTCACCCTCTGTTTCAGCCCCTCGGTTTGTCGCCCTCTGTTTCAGCCCCTCTGCTTCAGCCCCTCTGTTTCTCGCCCTCTGTTTCAGCCCCTCTGTTTCATCCCCTCTGTTTCAGCCCCTCGGTTTCTCGCCCTCTGTTTCAGCCCCTCTGTTTCAGCCCCTCTGTTTCTCACCCTCTGTTTCTCGCCCTCGGTTTCAGCCCGTCTGTTTCTCACCCTCTGTTTCAGCCCCTCTGTTTCAGCCCCTCTGTTTCTCACCCTCTGTTTCAGCCCCTCGGTTTGTCGCCCTCTGTTTCAGCCCCTCTGCTTCAGCCCCTCTGTTTCTCGCCCTCTGTTTCAGCCCCTCTGTTTCAGCCCCTCTGTTTCAGCCCCTCTTTTTCCCGCCCTCCCTTTCAGCCCCTCTGTTTCAGCCCCTCTGTTTCAGCCATTCTGTTTCAGCCCCTCTTTTTCTCGCCCTCTGTTTCAGCCCCTATGTTTCAGCCCCTCTGTTTCTCGCCCTCTGTTTCATCCCCTCTGTTTCAGCCCCTCTTTTTCTCGCCCTCTGTTTCAGCCCCTCTGTTTCAGTCACTCTGTTTCAGCCCCTCGGTTTCTCGCCCTCTGTTTCAGCCCCTCTGTTTCTCGCCCTCTGTTTCAGCCCTTCTGTTTCAGCCCCTCTGTTTCAGCCCCTCTGTTTCTCGCCCTCTGTTTCTCGCCCTCTGTTTCTCGCCGTCTGTTTCATACCCTCTGTTTCAGCACCTCTGTTTCAGCCCCTCTGTTTCAGCCCCTCGGTTACTCGCCCTCTGTTTCAGCCCCTCTGTTTCTCGCCCTCTGTTTCAGCCTCTCTGTTTCTCGCCCTCTGTTTCAGCCTCTCTGTTTCTCGCCCTCTGTTTCAGCCCCTCTGTTTCAGCCCCTCTGTTTCAGCCCCTCTGTTCAGCCCCTCGGTTTCTCGCCCTCTGTTTCAGCCCCTCTGATTGTAGCCCTCTGTTTCAGCCCCTCTGTTTCAGCCAATCTGTTTCGGCCCCTCTGTTTCTCGCCCTCTGTTTCTCGCCCCCTGTTTCAGCCCCACTGTTTCAGCCCCTCGGTTTCTCGCCCTCTGTTTCAGCCCCTCTGTTTCAGCCCCTCTGTTTCAGCCCCTCTGTTTCTCGCCCTCTGTTTCAGCCCCTCTGTTTCTCGCCCTCTGTTTCAGCCCCTCTGTTTCAGCCCCTCTGTTTCAGCCCCTCTGTTCAGCCCCTCGGTTTCTCGCCCTCTGTTTCAGCCCCTCTGTTTCAGCCCCTCTGTTTCTCGCCCTCTGTTTCAGCCCCTCTGTTTCAGCCCCTCTGTTTCTCACCCTCTGTTTCTCGCCCTCTGTTTCAGCCCCTCTGTTTCTCACCCTCTGTTTCAGCCCCTCTGTTTCAGCCCCTCTGTTTCTCTTCCTCTGTTTCAGCCCCTCGGTTTGTCGCCCTCTGTTTCAGCCCCTCTGCTTCAGCCCCTCTGTTTCTCGCCCTCTGTTTCAGCCCCTCTGTTTCAGCCCCTCTGTTTCAGCCCCTCTTTTTCTCGCCCTCTCTTTCAGCCCCTCTGTTTCAGCCCCTCTTTTTCTCGCCCTCTGTTTCAGCCCCACTGTTTCAGCCCCTCTGTTTCTCGCCCTCTGTTTCATCCCCTCTGTTTCAGCCCCTCTTTTTCTCGCCCTCTGTTTCAGCCCCTCTGTTTCAGCCCCTCTGTTCCTCGCCCTCTGTTTCAGCCCCTCGCTTTCTCGCCCTCTGTTTCAGCGCCTCTGTTTCAGCCCCTCTGTTTCTGCCCCTTTATTTCAGCCCCTCTGTCTCTCGCCCTCTGTTTCAGCCCCTCTGTTTCTCGCCCCCTGTTTCAGCCCCTCTGATTCAGCCCCTCTGTTTCTCGCCCCCTGTTTCAGACCCTCTGTTTCAGCCCCTCTGTTTCTCGCCCTCTGTTTCAACCCCTCGGTTTCTCGCCCTCTGTTTTAGCCCCTCTCTTTCAGCCCCTCTGTTTCTCACCCTCTGTTTCAGCCCCTTGGTTTCTCGCCCTCTGTTTCAGCCCCTCTGTTTCAGCCCCTCTGTTTCAGCCCCTCGGTTTCTCGCCCTCTGTTTCAGCCCCACTGTTTCAGCCCTTCTGTTTCTCGCCCTCTGTTTCAGCCCCTCTGTTTCAGCCCCTCTGTTTCAGCCCCTCTGTTTCAGCCAATCTGTTTCGGCCCCTCTGTTTCTCGCCCTCTGTTTCTCGCCCCATGTTTCAGCCCCACTGTTTCAGCCCCTCTGTTTCAGCCCCTCTGTTTCTCGTCCTCTGTTTCTCGCCCTCTGTTTCAGCCCCTCTGTTTCAGCCCCTCTGTTTCAGCCCCTCTGTTTCAGTCACTCTGTTTCAGCCCCTCGGTTTCGCGCCCTCTGTTTCAGCCCCTCTGTTTCTCGCCCTCTGTTTCAGCCCTTCTGTTTCAGCCCCTCTGTTTCAGCCCCTCTGTTTCTCGCCCTCTGTTTCTCGCCCTCTGTTTCTCGCCGTCTGTTTCATACCCTCTGTTTCAGCACCTCTGTTTCAGCCCCTCTGTTTCAGCCCCTCGGTTTCTCGCCCTCTGTTTCAGCCCCTCTGTTTCTCGCCCTCTGTTTCAGCCTCTCTGTTTCTCGCCCGCTGTTTCAGCCCCTCTGTTTCTCGCCCTCTGTTTCAGCCCCTCTGTTTCAGCCCCTCTGTTTCAGCCCCTCTGTTTCTCGCCCTCTGCTTCAGCCCCCCTGTTTCTCGCCCCCTGTTTCTCGCCCCCTGTTTCTCGCCCCCTGTTTCAGCCCCTCTGTTTCAGCCCCTCTGATTCTAGCCCTCTGTTTCAGCCCCTCTGTTTCAGCCAATCTGTTTCGGCCCCTCTGTTTCTCACCCTCTGTTTCTCGCCCCCTGTTTCAGCCCCACTGTTTCAGCCCCTCGGTTTCTCGCCCTCTGTTTCAGCCCCTTTGTTTCAGCCCCTCTGTTTCAGCCCCTCTGTTTCTCGCCCTCTGTTTCAGCCCCTCTGTTTCTCGCCCTCTGTTTCAGCCCCTCTGTTTCAGCCCCTCTGTTTCAGCCCCTCTGTTCAGCCCCTCTGTTTCTCACCCTCTGTTTCAGCCCCTCGGTTTGTCGCCCTCTGTTTCAGCCCCTCTGCTTCAGCCCCTCTGTTTCTCGCCCTCTGTTTCAGCCCCTCTGTTTCATCCCCTCTGTTTCAGCCCCTCGGTTTCTCGCCCTCTGTTTCAGCCCCTCTGTTTCAGCCCCTCTGTTTCTCACCCTCTGTTTCTCGCCCTCGGTTTCAGCCCGTCTGTTTCTCACCCTCTGTTTCAGCCCCTCTGTTTCAGCCCCTCTGTTTCTCACCCTCTGTTTCAGCCCCTCGGTTTGTCGCCCTCTGTTTCAGCCCCTCTGCTTCAGCCCCTCTGTTTCTCGCCCTCTGTTTCAGCCCCTCTGTTTCAGCCCCTCTGTTTCAGCCCCTCTTTTTCCCGCCCTCCCTTTCAGCCCCTCTGTTTCAGCCCCTCTGTTTCAGCCATTCTGTTTCAGCCCCTCTTTTTCTCGCCCTCTGTTTCAGCCCCTCTGTTTCAGCCCCTCTGTTTCTCGCCCTCTGTTTCATCCCCTCTGTTTCAGCCCCTCTTTTTCTCGCCCTCTGTTTCAGCCCCTCTGTTTCAGTCACTCTGTTTCAGCCCCTCGGTTTCTCGCCCTCTGTTTCAGCCCCTCTGTTTCTCGCCCTCTGTTTCAGCCCTTCTGTTTCAGCCCCTCTGTTTCAGCCCCTCTGTTTCTCGCCCTCTGTTTCTCGCCCTCTGTTTCTCGCCGTCTGTTTCATACCCTCTGTTTCAGCACCTCTGTTTCAGCCCCTCTGTTTCAGCCCCTCGGTTACTCGCCCTCTGTTTCAGCCCCTCTGTTTCTCGCCCTCTGTTTCAGCCTCTCTGTTTCTCGCCCTCTGTTTCAGCCTCTCTGTTTCTCGCCCTCTGTTTCAGCCCCTCTGTTTCAGCCCCTCTGTTTCAGCCCCTCTGTTTCTCGCCCTCTGCTTCAGCCCCCCTGTTTCTCGCCCCCTGTTTCTCGCCCCCTGTGTCTCGCCCCCTGTTTCAGCCCCTCTGTTTCAGCCCCTCTGATTCTAGCCCTCTGTTTCAGCCCCTCTGTTTCAGCCAATCTGTTTCGGCCCCTCTGTTTCTCGCCCTCTGTTTCTCGCCCCCTGTTTCAGCCCCACTGTTTCAGCCCCTCGGTTTCTCGCCCTCTGTTTCAGCCCCTCTGTTTCAGCCCCTCTGTTTCAGCCCCTCTGTTTCTCGCCCTCTGTTTCAGCCCCTCTGTTTCTCGCCCTCTGTTTCAGCCCCTCTGTTTCAGCCCCTCTGTTTCAGCCCCTCTGTTCAGCCCCTCGGTTTCTCGCCCTCTGTTTCAGCCCCTCTGTTTCAGCCCCTCTGTTTCTCGCCCTCTGTTTCAGCCCCTCTGTTTCAGCCCCTCTGTTTCTCACCCTCTGTTTCTCGCCCTCTGTTTCAGCCCCTCTGTTTCTCACCCTCTGTTTCAGCCCCTCGGTTTCAGCCCCTCTGTTTCTCTTCCTCTGTTTCAGCCCCTCGGTTTGTCGCCCTCTGTTTCAGCCCCTCTGCTTCAGCCCCTCTGTTTCTCGCCCTCTCTTTCAGCCCCTCTGTTTCAGCCCCTCTGTTTCAGCCCCTCTGTTTCAGCCCCTCTTTTTCTCGCCCTCTGTTTCAGCCCCACTGTTTCAGCCCCTCTGTTTCTCGCCCTCTGTTTCATCCCCTCTGTTTCAGCCCCTCTTTTTCTCGCCCTCTGTTTCAGCCCCTCTGTTTCAGCCCCTCTGTTCCTCGCCCTCTGTTTCAGCCCCTCGCTTTCTCGCCCTCTGTTTCAGCGCCTCTGTTTCAGCCCCTCTGTTTCAGCCCCTTTATTTCAGCCCCTCTGTCTCTCGCCCTCTGTTTCAGCCCCTCTGTTTCTCGCCCCCTGTTTCAGCCCCTCTGATTCAGCCCCTCTGTTTCTCGCCCTCTGTTTCAGCCGCTCTGTTTCAGCCCCTCTGTTTCTCGCCCTCTGTTTCAGCTCCTCTGTTTCTCGCCCTCTGTTTCAGCCCCTCTGTTTCTCGCCCTCTGTTTCAGCCCCTCTGTTTCAGCCCCTCTGTTTCAGCCCCTCTGTTCAGCCCCTCGGTTTCTCGCCCTCTGTTTCATCCCCTCTGTTTCAGCCCCTCTGTTTCAGCCCCTCTGTTTCAGCCCCTCTGTTTCAGCCCCTCTGTTTCTCGCCCCCTGTTTCAGCCCCTCTGTTTCAGCCCCTGTGTTTCAGCCCCTCTGTTTCAGCCCCTCTGTTTCTCGCCCTCTGTTTCAGCCCCTCTGTTTCAGCCCCTCTGTTTCAGCCCCTCTGTTTCAGCCCTTCGGATTCTCGCCCTCTGTTTCAGCCCCTCTGTTTCTCGCCCTCTGTTTCAGCCCCTCTGTTTCAGCCCTTCTGTTTCAGCCCCTCTGTTTCAGCCCCTCTGTTTCTCGCCCTCTGTTTCAGCCCCTCTGTTTCTCGCCCTCTGTTTCTCGCCCTCTGTTTCAGCCCCTCTGTTTCAGCCCCTCTGTTTCAGCCCCTCTGTTCCAGCCCCTCTGTTTCAGCCCCTCTGTTTCAGCACCTCTGTTTCTAGCCCTCTGTTTCAGCCCCTCTGTTTCAGCCAATCTGTTTCGGCCCCTCTGTTTCTCGCCCTCTGTTTCAGCCCCCTGTTTCAGCCCCACTGTTTCAGCCCCTCGGTTTCTCGCCCTCTGTTTCAGCCGCTCTGTTTCAGCCCCTCTGTTTCAGCCCCTCTGTTTCAGCTCCTCTGTTTCTCGCCCTCTGTTTCAGCCCCTCTGTTTCTCGCCCTCTGTTTCAGCCCCTCTGTTTCAGCCCCTCTGTTCAGCCCCTCGGTTTCTCGCCCTCTGTTTCATCCCCTCTGTTTCAGCCCCTCTGTTTCTCGCACTCTGTTTCAGCCCCTCTGTTTCAACCCCTCTGTTTCTCGCCCTCTGTTTCAGCCCCTCTGTTTCTCGCCCTCTGTTTCAGCCCCCCTGTTTGTCACCCTCTGTTTCAGCCCCTCTGTTTCAGCCCCTCTGTTTCAGCCCCTCTGTTTCTCTTACTCTGTTTCAGCCGCTCGGTTTGTCGCCCTCTGTTTCAGCCCCTCTGCTTCAGCCCCTCTGTTTCTCGCCCTCTGTTTCAGCCCCTCTGTTTCAGCCCCTCTGTTTCAGCCCCTCTTTTTCTCGCCCTCTCTTTCAGCCCCTCTGTTTCAGCCCCTCTGTTTCAGCCCCTCTGTTTCAGCCCCTCTTTTTCTCGCCCTCTGTTTCAGCCCCTCTGTTTCAGCCCCTCTGTTTCTCGCCCTCTGTTTCAGCCCCTCTGTTTCTCGCCCTCTGTTTCAGCCCCTCTGTTTCAGCCCCTCTGTTTCAGCCCCTCTGTTCAGCCCCTCGGTTTCTCGCCCTCTGTTTCAGCCCCTCTGTTTCAGCCCCTCTGTTTCTCGCCCTCTGTTTCAGCCCCTCTGTTTCAACCCCTCTGTTTCTCGCCCTCTGTTTCAGCCCCTCGGTTTCTCGCCCTCTGTTTCAGCCCCTCTGTTTGTCACCCTCTGTTTCAGCCCCTCTGTTTAAGCCCCTCTGTTTCTCTTCCTCTGTTTCAGCCCCTCGGTGTGTCGCCCTCTGTTTCAGCCCCTCTGCTTCAGCCCCTCTGTTTCTCGCCCTCTGTTTCAGCCCCTCTGTTTCAGCCCCTCTGTTTCAGCCTCTCTGTTTCTCGCCCTCTGTTTCAGCCTCTCTGTTTCTCGCCCTCTGTTTCAGCCCCTCTGTTTCAGCCCCTCTGTTTCTCGCCCTCTGCTTCAGCCCCCCTGTTTCTCGCCCCCTGTTTCTCGCCCCCTGTGTCTCGCCCCCAGTTTGAGCCCCTCTGTTTCAGCCCCTCTGATTCTAGCCCTCTGTTTCAGCCCCTCTGTTTCAGCCAATCTGTTTCGGCCCCTCTGTTTCTCGCCCTCTGTTTCTCGCCCCCTGTTTCAGCCCCACTGTTTCAGCCCCTCGGTTTCTCGCCCTCTGTTTCAGCCCCTCTGTTTCTCGCCCTCTGTTTCAGCCCCTCTGTTTCTCGCCCTCTGTTTCAGCCCCTCTGTTTCTCGCCCTCTGTTTCAGCCCCTCTGTTTCAGCCCCTCTGTTTCAGCCCCTCTGTTCAGCCCCTCGGTTTCTCGCCCTCTGTTTCAGCCCCTCTGTTTCAGCCCCTCTGTTTCTCGCCCTCTGTTTCAGCCCCTCTGTTTCAGCCCCTCTGTTTCTCACCCTCTGTTTCTCGCCCTCTGTTTCAGCCCCTCTGTTTCTCACCCTCTGTTTCAGCCCCTCTGTTTCAGCCCCTCTGTTTCTCTTCCTCTGTTTCAGCCCCTCGGTTTGTCGCCCTCTGTTTCAGCCCCTCTGCTTCAGCCCCTCTGTTTCTCGCCCTCTGTTTCAGCCCCTCTGTTTCAGCCCCTCTGTTTCAGCCCCTCTTTTTCTCGCCCTCTCTTTCAGCCCCTCTGTTTCAGCCCCTCTGTTTCAGCCCCTCTGTTTCAGCCCCTCTTTTTCTCGCCCTCTGTTTCAGCCCCACTGTTTCAGCCCCTCTGTTTCTCGCCCTCTGTTTCATCCCCTCTGTTTCAGCCCCTCTTTTTCTCGCCCTCTGTTTCAGCCCCTCTGTTTCAGCCCCTCTGTTCCTCGCCCTCTGTTTCAGCCCCTCGCTTTCTCGCCCTCTGTTTCAGCGCCTCTGTTTCAGCCCCTCTGTTTCAGCCCCTTTATTTCAGCCCCTCTGTCTCTCGCCCTCTGTTTCAGCCCCTCTGTTTCTCGCCCCCTGTTTCAGCCCCTCTGATTCAGCCCCTCTGTTTCTCGCCCCCTGTTTCAGACCCTCTGTTTCAGCCCCTCTGTTTCTCGCCCTCTGTTTCAACCCCTCGGTTTCTCGCCCTCTGTTTTAGCCCCTCTCTTTCAGCCCCTCTGTTTCTCACCCTCTGTTTCAGCCCCTTGGTTTCTCGCCCTCTGTTTCAGCCCCTCGGTTTCAGCCCCTCTGTTTCAGCCCCTCGGTTTCTCGCCCTCTGTTTCAGCCCCACTGTTTCAGCCCTTCTGTTTCTCGCCCTCTGTTTCAGCCCCTCTGTTTCAGCCCCTCTGTTTCAGCCCCTCTGTTTCTCGCCCCCTGTTTCAGCCCCTCTGTTTCAGCCCCTGTGTTTCAGCCCCTCTGTTTCAGCCCCTCTGTTTCTCGCCCTCTGTTTCAGCCCCTCTGTTTCAGCCCCTCTGTTTCAGCCCCTCTGTTTCAGCCCTTCGGATTCTCGCCCTCTGTTTCAGCCCCTCTGTTTCTCGCCCTCTGTTTCAGCCCCTCTGTTTCAGCCCTTCTGTTTCAGCCCCTCTGTTTCAGCCCCTCTGTTTCTCGCCCTCTGTTTCAGCCCCTCTGTTTCTCGCCCTCTGTATCTCGCCCTCTGTTTCAGCCCCTCTGTTTCAGCCCCTCTGTTTCAGCCCCTCTGTTCCAGCCCCTCTGTTTCAGCCCCTCTGTTTCAGCACCTCTGTTTCTAGCCCTCTGTTTCAGCCCCTCTGTTTCAGCCAATCTGTTTCGGCCCCTCTGTTTCTCGCCCTCTGTTTCAGCCCCCTGTTTCAGCCCCACTGTTTCAGCCCCTCGGTTTCTCGCCCTCTGTTTCAGCCGCTCTGTTTCAGCCCCTCTGTTTCAGCCCCTCTGTTTCAGCTCCTCTGTTTCTCGCCCTCTGTTTCAGCCCCTCTGTTTCTCGCCCTCTGTTTCAGCCCCTCTGTTTCAGCCCCTCTGTTTCAGCCCCTCTGTTCAGCCCCTCGGTTTCTCGCCCTCTGTTTCATCCCCTCTGTTTCAGCCCCTCTGTTTCTCGCACTCTGTTTCAGCCCCTCTGTTTCAAACCCTCTGTTTCTCGCCCTCTGTTTCAGCCCCTCTGTTTCTCGCCCTCTGTTTCAGCCCCCCTGTTTGTCACCCTCTGTTTCAGCCCCTCTGTTTCAGCCCCTCTGTTTCAGCCCCTCTGTTTCTCTTACTCTGTTTCAGCCCCTCGGTTTGTCGCCCTCTGTTTCAGCCCCTCTGCTTCAGCCCCTCTGTTTCTCGCCCTCTGTTTCAGCCCCTCTTTTTCAGCCCCTTTGTTTCAGCCCCTCTTTTTCTCGCCCTCTGTTTCAGCCCAACTGTTTCAGCCCCTCTGTTTCTCGCCCTCTGTTTCATCCCCTCTGTTTCAGCCCCTCTTTTTCTCGCCCTCTGTTTCAGCCCCTCTGTTTCAGCCCCTCTGTTTCTCGCCCTCTGTTTCAGCCCCTCTGTTTCAGCCCCTCTGTTTCAGCCCCTCTGTTTCAGCCCCTCTTTTTCTCGCCCTCTGTTTCAGCCCAACTGTTTCAGCCCCTCTGTTTCTCGCCCTCTGTTTCATCCCCTCTGTTTCAGCCCCTCTTTTTCTCGCCCTCTGTTTCAGCCCCTCTGTTTCAGCCCCTCTGTTTCTCGCCCTCTGTTTCAGCCCCTCTGTTTCTCGCCCTCTGTTTCAGCCCCTCTGTTTCAGCCCCTCTGTTTCAGCCCCTCTGTTCAGCCCCTCGGTTTCTCGCCCTCTGTTTCAGCCCCTCTGTTTCAGCCCCTCTGTTTCTCGCCCTCTGTTTCAGCCCCTCTGTTTCAACCCCTCTGTTTCTCGCCCTCTGTTTCAGCCCCTCGGTTTCTCGCCCTCTGTTTCAGCCCCTCTGTTTGTCACCCTCTGTTTCAGCCCCTCTGTTTCAGCCCCTCTGTTTCTCTTCCTCTGTTTCAGCCCCTCGGTGTGTCGCCCTCTGTTTCAGCCCCTCTGCTTCAGCCCCTCTGTTTCTCGCCCTCTGTTTCAGCCCCTCTGTTTCAGCCCCTCTGTTTCAGCCCCTCTTTTTCTCGCCCTCTCTTTCAGCCCCTCTGTTTCAGCCCCTCTGTTTCAGCCCCTCTGTTTCAGCCCCTCTTTTTCTCGCCCTCTGTTTCAGCCTCACTGTTTCAGCCCCTCTGTTTCTCGCCCTCTGTTTCATCCCCTCTGTTTCAGCCCCTCTTTTTCTCCCCCTCTGTTTCAGCCCCTCTTTTTCAGCCCCTCTGTTCCTCGCCCTCTGTTTCAGCCCCTCGGTTTCTCGCCCTCTGTTTCAGCGCCTCTGCTTCAGCCCCTCTGTTTCAGCCCCTTTGTTTCAGCCCCTCTGTTTCAGCCCCTCTGTCTCTCGCCCTCTGTTTCAGCCCCTCTGTTTCTCGCCCCCTGTTTCAGCCCCTCTGATTCAGCCCCTCTGTTTCTCGTCCCCTGTTTCAGCCCCTCTGTTTCAGCCCCTCTGTTCCTCGCCCTCTGTTTCAGCCCCTCGCTTTCTCGCCCTCTGCTTCAGCCCCTCTGTTTCAGCCCCTTTGTTTCAGCCCCTCTGTTTCAGCCCCTCTGTCTATCGCCCTCTGTTTCAGCCCCTCTGTTTCTCGCCCCCTGTTTCAGCCCCTCTGATTCAGCCCCTCTGTTTCTCGTCCCCTGTTTCAGCCCCTCTGTTTCAGCCCCTCTGTTTCTCGCCCTCTGTTTCACCCCCTCGGTTTCTCGCCCTCTGTTTTAGCCCCTCAGTTTCAGCCCCTCTGTTTCAGCCCCTCTGTTTCAGCCCCTCTGTTTCTCACCCTCTGTTTCAGCCCCACTGTTTCAGCCCCTCTGTTTCTCGCCCCCTGTTTCAGCCCCTCTGTTTCAGCCCCTCTGTTTCAGCCCCGCTGTTTCTCGCCCTCTGTTTCAGCCCCTCTATTTCAGCCCCTCTGTTTCAGCCCCTCTGTTTCAGCCCCTCGGTTTCTCGCCCTCTGTTTCAGCCCCTCTGTTTCTCGCCCTCTGTTTCAGCCCCTCTGTTTCAGCCCCTCTGTTTCTCGCCCTCTGTTTCAGCCCCTCTGTTTCTCGCCCTCTGTTTCAGCCCCTCTGTTTCAGCCCCTCGGTTTCTCGCCCTCTGTTTCAGCCCCTCTGTTTCAGCCCCTCTGTTTCTCGCCCTCTGTTTCAGCCCCTCTGTTTCAGCCCCTCGGTTTCTCGCCCTCTGTTTCAGCCCCTCTGTTTCTCGCCCTCTGTTTCAGCCCCTCTGTTTCAGCCCCTCTGTTTCAGCCCCTCTGTTCAGCCCCTCGGTTTCTCGCCCTCTGTTTCAGCCCCTCTGTTTCAGCCCCTCTGTTTCTCGCCCTCTGTTTCAGCCCCTCTGTTTCAGCCCCTCTGTTTCTCACCCTCTGTTTCTCGCCCTCTGTTTCAGCCCCTCTGTTTCTCACCCTCTGTTTCAGCCCCTCTGTTTCAGCCCCTCTGTTTCTCTTCCTCTGTTTCAGCCCCTCGGTTTGTCGCCCTCTGTTTCAGCCCCTCTGCTTCAGCCCCTCTGTTTCTCGCCCTCTGTTTCAGCCCCTCTGTTTCAGCCCCTCTGTTTCAGCCCCTCTTTTTCTCGCCCTCTCTTTCAGCCCCTCTGTTTCAGCCCCTCTGTTTCAGCCCCTCTGTTTCAGCCCCTCTTTTTCTCGCCCTCTGTTTCAGCCCCACTGTTTCAGCCCCTCTGTTTCTCGCCCTCTGTTTCATCCCCTCTGTTTCAGCCCCTCTTTTTCTCGCCCTCTGTTTCAGCCCCTCTGTTTCAGCCCCTCTGTTCCTCGCCCTCTGTTTCAGCCCCTCGCTTTCTCGCCCTCTGTTTCAGCGCCTCTGTTTCAGCCCCTCTGTTTCTGCCCCTTTATTTCAGCCCCTCTGTCTCTCGCCCTCTGTTTCAGCCCCTCTGTTTCTCGCCTCCTGTTTCAGCCCCTCTGATTCAGCCCCTCTGTTTCTCGCCCCCTGTTTCAGACCCTCTGTTTCAGCCCCTCTGTTTCTCGCCCTCTGTTTCAACCCCTCGGTTTCTCGCCCTCTGTTTTAGCCCCTCTCTTTCAGCCCCTCTGTTTCTCACCCTCTGTTTCAGCCCCTTGGTTTCTCGCCCTCTGTTTCAGCCCCTCTGTTTCAGCCCCTCTGTTTCAGCCCCTCGGTTTCTCGCCCTCTGTTTCAGCCCCTCTATTTCAGCCCCTCTGTTTCAGCCCCTCGGTTTCTCGCCCTCTGTTTCAGCCCCGCTGTTTCAGCCCTTCTGTTTCTCTCCCTCTGTTTCAGCCCCTCTGTTTCAGCCCGTCTGTTTCAGCCCTTCTGTTTCTCGCCCCCTGTTTCAGCCCCTCTGTTTCAGCCCCTCTGTTTCAGCCCCTCTGTTTCTCGCCCTCTGTTTCAGCCCCTCTGTTTCAGCCCTTCTGTTTCAGCCCCTCTGTTTCAGCCCCTCTGTTTCTCGCCCTCTGTTTCTCGCCCTCTGTTTCTCGCCTTCTGTTTCAGCCCCTCTGTTTCAGCACCTCTGTTTCAGCCCCTCTGTTTCAGCCCCTCGGTTTCTCGCCCTCTGTTTCAGCCCCTCTGTTTCTCGCCCTCTGTTTCAGCCCCTCTGTTTCAGCCCCTCGGTTTCTCGCCCTCTGTTTCAGCCCCTCTGTTTCTGCCCCTCTGTTTCAGCCCCTCTGTTTCAGCCCCTCTGTTTCAGCCCCTCTGTTTCAGCCCCTCTGTTTCTCACCCTCTGTTTCAGCCCCTCTGTTTCTCGCCCTCTGTTTCAGCCCCTTTGTTTCAGCCCCTCTGTTTCAGCCCCGCTGTTTCTCACCCTCTGTTTCAGCCCCTCGGTTTCTCGCCCTCTGTTTCAGCCCCTCTGTTTCATCCCCTCTGTTTCAGCCCCTCTGTTTCTCGCCACCTGTTTCAGCCCCTCTGTTTCAGCCCCTCTGTTTCAGCCCCTCTGTTTCAGCCCTTCTGTTTCTCGCCCTCTGTTTCAGCCCCTCTGTTTCAGCCCCTCTGTTTCAGCCATTCTGTTTCAGCCCCTCTGTTTCTCGCCCTCTGTTTCAGCCCCTCTGTTTCTCGCCCCCTATTTCAGCCCCTCTGTTTCTCGCCCTCTGTTTCTCGCCCTCTGTTTCAGCCCCTCTGTTTCAGCCCACTGTTTCAGTCACTCTGTTTCTGCCCCTCGGTTTCTCGCCCTCTGTTTCAGCCCCTCTGTTTCTCGCCCTCTGTTTCAGCCCTTCTGTTTCAGCCCCTCTGTTTCAGCCCCTCTGTTTCTCGCCCTCTGTTTCTCGGCCTCTGTTTTTCGCCGTCTGTTTCATACCCTCTGTTTCAGCCCCTCTGTTTCAGTCCCTCTGTTTCAGCCCCTCTGTTTCTCGCCCTCTGTTTCAGCCCCTCTGTTTCTCGCCCTCTGTTTCAGCCTCTCTGTTTCTCGCCCTCTGTTTCAGCCCCTCTGTTTGAGCCCCTCTGTTTCAGCCCCTCTGTTTCTCGCCCTCTGTTTCAGCCCCCCTGTTTCTCGCCCCCTGTTTATCGCCCCCTGTTTCTCGCCCCCTGTTTCAGCCCCTCTGTTTCAGCCCCTCTGATTCTAGCCCTCTGTTTCAGCCCCTCTGTTTCAGCCAATCTGTTTCGGCCCCTCTGTTTCTCGAACTCTGTTTCTCGCCCCCTGTTTCAGCCCCACTGTTTCAGCCCCTCTGTTTCAGCCCCTCTGTTTCTCGCCCTCTGTTTCTCGAACTCTGTTTCAGCCCCTCTGTTTCAGCCCCTCTGTTTCAGCCCCTCTGTTTCAGTCACTCTGTTTCAGCCCCTCGGTTTCGCGCCCTCTGTTTCAGCCCCTCTGTTTCTCGCCCTCTGCTTCAGCCCCTCTGTTTCAGCCCCTCTGTTTCAGCCCCTCTGTTTCTCGCCCTCTGTTTCTCGCCCTCTGTTTCTCGCCCCCTGTTTCTCGCCCCCTGTTTCAGCCCCTCTGTTTCAGCCCCTCTGATTCTAGCCCTCTGTTTCAGCCCCTCTGTTTCAGCCAATCTGTTTCGGCCCCTCTGTTTCTCGCCCTCTGTTTCTCGCCCCCTGTTTCAGCCCCACTGTTTCAGCCCCTCTGTTTCTCGCCCTCTGTTTCAGCCCCTTTGTTTCAGCCCCTCTGTTTCAGCCCCTCTGTTTCTCGCCCTCTGTTTCAGCCCCTCTGTTTCTCGCCCTCTGTTTCAGCCCCTCTGTTTCAGCCCCTCTGTTTCAGCCCCTCTGTTCAGCCCCTCTGTTTCTCACCCTCTGTTTCAGCCCCTCGGTTTGTCGCCCTCTGTTTCAGCCCCTCTGTTTCAGCCCCTCTGATTCTAGCCCTCTGTTTCAGCCCCTCTGTTTCAGCCAATCTGTTTCGGCCCCTCTGTTTCTCGCCCTCTGTTTCTCGCCCCATGTTTCAGCCCCACTGTTTCAGCCCCTCTGTTTCAGCCCCTCTGTTTCTCGCCCTCTGTTTCTCGCCCTCTGTTTCAGCCCCTCTGTTTCAGCCCCTCTGTTTCAGCCCCTCTGTTTCAGTCACTCTGTTTCAGCCCCTCGGTTTCGCGCCCTCTGTTTCAGCCCCTCTGTTTCTCGCCCTCTGTTTCAGCCCTTCTGTTTCAGCCCCTCTGTTTCAGCCCCTCTGTTTCTCGCCCTCTGTTTCTCGCCCTCTGTTTCTCGCCGTCTGTTTCATACCCTCTGTTTCAGCACCTCTGTTTCAGCCCCTCTGTTTCAGCCCCTCGGTTTCTCGCCCTCTGTTTCAGCCCCTCTGTTTCTCGCCCTCTGTTTCAGCCTCTCTGTTTCTCGCCCGCTGTTTCAGCCCCTCTGTTTCTCGCCCTCTGTTTCAGCCCCTCTGTTTCAGCCCCTCTGTTTCAGCCCCTCTGTTTCTCGCCCTCTGCTTCAGCCCCCCTGTTTCTCGCCCCCTGTTTCTCGCCCCCTGTTTCTCGCCCCCTGTTTCAGCCCCTCTGTTTCAGCCCCTCTGATTCTAGCCCTCTGTTTCAGCCCCTCTGTTTCAGCCAATCTGTTTCGGCCCCTCTGTTTCTCGCCCTCTGTTTCTCGCCCCCTGTTTCAGCCCCACTGTTTCAGCCCCTCGGTTTCTCGCCCTCTGTTTCAGCCCCTTTGTTTCAGCCCCTCTGTTTCAGCCCCTCTGTTTCTCGCCCTCTGTTTCAGCCCCTCTGTTTCTCGCCCTCTGTTTCAGCCCCTCTGTTTCAGCCCCTCTGTTTCAGCCCCTCTGTTCAGCCCCTCTGTTTCTCACCCTCTGTTTCAGCCCCTCGGTTTGTCGCCCTCTGTTTCAGCCCCTCTGCTTCAGCCCCTCTGTTTCTCGCCCTCTGTTTCAGCCCCTCTGTTTCATCCCCTCTGTTTCAGCCCCTCGGTTTCTCGCCCTCTGTTTCAGCCCCTCTGTTTCAGCCCCTCTGTTTCTCACCCTCTGTTTCTCGCCCTCGGTTTCAGCCCGTCTGTTTCTCACCCTCTGTTTCAGCCCCTCTGTTTCAGCCCCTCTGTTTCTCACCCTCTGTTTCAGCCCCTCGGTTTGTCGCCCTCTGTTTCAGCCCCTCTGCTTCAGCCCCTCTGTTTCTCGCCCTCTGTTTCAGCCCCTCTGTTTCAGCCCCTCTGTTTCAGCCCCTCTTTTTCCCGCCCTCCCTTTCAGCCCCTCTGTTTCAGCCCCTCTGTTTCAGCCATTCTGTTTCAGCCCCTCTTTTTCTCGCCCTCTGTTTCAGCCCCTATGTTTCAGCCCCTCTGTTTCTCGCCCTCTGTTTCATCCCCTCTGTTTCAGCCCCTCTTTTTCTCGCCCTCTGTTTCAGCCCCTCTGTTTCAGTCACTCTGTTTCAGCCCCTCGGTTTCTCGCCCTCTGTTTCAGCCCCTCTGTTTCTCGCCCTCTGTTTCAGCCCTTCTGTTTCAGCCCCTCTGTTTCAGCCCCTCTGTTTCTCGCCCTCTGTTTCTCGCCCTCTGTTTCTCGCCGTCTGTTTCATACCCTCTGTTTCAGCACCTCTGTTTCAGCCCCTCTGTTTCAGCCCCTCGGTTACTCGCCCTCTGTTTCAGCCCCTCTGTTTCTCGCCCTCTGTTTCAGCCTCTCTGTTTCTCGCCCTCTGTTTCAGCCTCTCTGTTTCTCGCCCTCTGTTTCAGCCCCTCTGTTTCAGCCCCTCTGTTTCAGCCCCTCTGTTCAGCCCCTCGGTTTCTCGCCCTCTGTTTCAGCCCCTCTGATTGTAGCCCTCTGTTTCAGCCCCTCTGTTTCAGCCAATCTGTTTCGGCCCCTCTGTTTCTCGCCCTCTGTTTCTCGCCCCCTGTTTCAGCCCCACTGTTTCAGCCCCTCGGTTTCTCGCCCTCTGTTTCAGCCCCTCTGTTTCAGCCCCTCTGTTTCAGCCCCTCTGTTTCTCGCCCTCTGTTTCAGCCCCTCTGTTTCTCGCCCTCTGTTTCAGCCCCTCTGTTTCAGCCCCTCTGTTTCAGCCCCTCTGTTCAGCCCCTCGGTTTCTCGCCCTCTGTTTCAGCCCCTCTGTTTCAGCCCCTCTGTTTCTCGCCCTCTGTTTCAGCCCCTCTGTTTCAGCCCCTCTGTTTCTCACCCTCTGTTTCTCGCCCTCTGTTTCAGCCCCTCTGTTTCTCACCCTCTGTTTCAGCCCCTCTGTTTCAGCCCCTCTGTTTCTCTTCCTCTGTTTCAGCCCCTCGGTTTGTCGCCCTCTGTTTCAGCCCCTCTGCTTCAGCCCCTCTGTTTCTCGCCCTCTGTTTCAGCCCCTCTGTTTCAGCCCCTCTGTTTCAGCCCCTCTTTTTCTCGCCCTCTCTTTCAGCCCCTCTGTTTCAGCCCCTCTTTTTCTCGCCCTCTGTTTCAGCCCCACTGTTTCAGCCCCTCTGTTTCTCGCCCTCTGTTTCATCCCCTCTGTTTCAGCCCCTCTTTTTCTCGCCCTCTGTTTCAGCCCCTCTGTTTCAGCCCCTCTGTTCCTCGCCCTCTGTTTCAGCCCCTCGCTTTCTCGCCCTCTGTTTCAGCGCCTCTGTTTCAGCCCCTCTGTTTCTGCCCCTTTATTTCAGCCCCTCTGTCTCTCGCCCTCTGTTTCAGCCCCTCTGTTTCTCGCCCCCTGTTTCAGCCCCTCTGATTCAGCCCCTCTGTTTCTCGCCCCCTGTTTCAGACCCTCTGTTTCAGCCCCTCTGTTTCTCGCCCTCTGTTTCAACCCCTCGGTTTCTCGCCCTCTGTTTTAGCCCCTCTCTTTCAGCCCCTCTGTTTCTCACCCTCTGTTTCAGCCCCTTGGTTTCTCGCCCTCTGTTTCAGCCCCTCTGTTTCAGCCCCTCTGTTTCAGCCCCTCGGTTTCTCGCCCTCTGTTTCAGCCCCACTGTTTCAGCCCTTCTGTTTCTCGCCCTCTGTTTCAGCCCCTCTGTTTCAGCCCCTCTGTTTCAGCCCCTCTGTTTCAGCCAATCTGTTTCGGCCCCTCTGTTTCTCGCCCTCTGTTTCTCGCCCCATGTTTCAGCCCCACTGTTTCAGCCCCTCTGTTTCAGCCCCTCTGTTTCTCGTCCTCTGTTTCTCGCCCTCTGTTTCAGCCCCTCTGTTTCAGCCCCTCTGTTTCAGCCCCTCTGTTTCAGTCACTCTGTTTCAGCCCCTCGGTTTCGCGCCCTCTGTTTCAGCCCCTCTGTTTCTCGCCCTCTGTTTCAGCCCTTCTGTTTCAGCCCCTCTGTTTCAGCCCCTCTGTTTCTCGCCCTCTGTTTCTCGCCCTCTGTTTCTCGCCGTCTGTTTCATACCCTCTGTTTCAGCACCTCTGTTTCAGCCCCTCTGTTTCAGCCCCTCGGTTTCTCGCCCTCTGTTTCAGCCCCTCTGTTTCTCGCCCTCTGTTTCAGCCTCTCTGTTTCTCGCCCGCTGTTTCAGCCCCTCTGTTTCTCGCCCTCTGTTTCAGCCCCTCTGTTTCAGCCCCTCTGTTTCAGCCCCTCTGTTTCTCGCCCTCTGCTTCAGCCCCCCTGTTTCTCGCCCCCTGTTTCTCGCCCCCTGTTTCTCGCCCCCTGTTTCAGCCCCTCTGTTTCAGCCCCTCTGATTCTAGCCCTCTGTTTCAGCCCCTCTGTTTCAGCCAATCTGTTTCGGCCCCTCTGTTTCTCACCCTCTGTTTCTCGCCCCCTGTTTCAGCCCCACTGTTTCAGCCCCTCGGTTTCTCGCCCTCTGTTTCAGCCCCTTTGTTTCAGCCCCTCTGTTTCAGCCCCTCTGTTTCTCGCCCTCTGTTTCAGCCCCTCTGTTTCTCGCCCTCTGTTTCAGCCCCTCTGTTTCAGCCCCTCTGTTTCAGCCCCTCTGTTCAGCCCCTCTGTTTCTCACCCTCTGTTTCAGCCCCTCGGTTTGTCGCCCTCTGTTTCAGCCCCTCTGCTTCAGCCCCTCTGTTTCTCGCCCTCTGTTTCAGCCCCTCTGTTTCATCCCCTCTGTTTCAGCCCCTCGGTTTCTCGCCCTCTGTTTCAGCCCCTCTGTTTCAGCCCCTCTGTTTCTCACCCTCTGTTTCTCGCCCTCGGTTTCAGCCCGTCTGTTTCTCACCCTCTGTTTCAGCCCCTCTGTTTCAGCCCCTCTGTTTCTCACCCTCTGTTTCAGCCCCTCGGTTTGTCGCCCTCTGTTTCAGCCCCTCTGCTTCAGCCCCTCTGTTTCTCGCCCTCTGTTTCAGCCCCTCTGTTTCAGCCCCTCTGTTTCAGCCCCTCTTTTTCCCGCCCTCCCTTTCAGCCCCTCTGTTTCAGCCCCTCTGTTTCAGCCATTCTGTTTCAGCCCCTCTTTTTCTCGCCCTCTGTTTCAGCCCCTCTGTTTCAGCCCCTCTGTTTCTCGCCCTCTGTTTCATCCCCTCTGTTTCAGCCCCTCTTTTTCTCGCCCTCTGTTTCAGCCCCTCTGTTTCAGTCACTCTGTTTCAGCCCCTCGGTTTCTCGCCCTCTGTTTCAGCCCCTCTGTTTCTCGCCCTCTGTTTCAGCCCTTCTGTTTCAGCCCCTCTGTTTCAGCCCCTCTGTTTCTCGCCCTCTGTTTCTCGCCCTCTGTTTCTCGCCGTCTGTTTCATACCCTCTGTTTCAGCACCTCTGTTTCAGCCCCTCTGTTTCAGCCCCTCGGTTACTCGCCCTCTGTTTCAGCCCCTCTGTTTCTCGCCCTCTGTTTCAGCCTCTCTGTTTCTCGCCCTCTGTTTCAGCCTCTCTGTTTCTCGCCCTCTGTTTCAGCCCCTCTGTTTCAGCCCCTCTGTTTCAGCCCCTCTGTTTCTCGCCCTCTGCTTCAGCCCCCCTGTTTCTCGCCCCCTGTTTCTCGCCCCCTGTGTCTCGCCCCCTGTTTCAGCCCCTCTGTTTCAGCCCCTCTGATTCTAGCCCTCTGTTTCAGCCCCTCTGTTTCAGCCAATCTGTTTCGGCCCCTCTGTTTCTCGCCCTCTGTTTCTCGCCCCCTGTTTCAGCCCCACTGTTTCAGCCCCTCGGTTTCTCGCCCTCTGTTTCAGCCCCTCTGTTTCAGCCCCTCTGTTTCAGCCCCTCTGTTTCTCGCCCTCTGTTTCAGCCCCTCTGTTTCTCGCCCTCTGTTTCAGCCCCTCTGTTTCAGCCCCTCTGTTTCAGCCCCTCTGTTCAGCCCCTCGGTTTCTCGCCCTCTGTTTCAGCCCCTCTGTTTCAGCCCCTCTGTTTCTCGCCCTCTGTTTCAGCCCCTCTGTTTCAGCCCCTCTGTTTCTCACCCTCTGTTTCTCGCCCTCTGTTTCAGCCCCTCTGTTTCTCACCCTCTGTTTCAGCCCCTCGGTTTCAGCCCCTCTGTTTCTCTTCCTCTGTTTCAGCCCCTCGGTTTGTCGCCCTCTGTTTCAGCCCCTCTGCTTCAGCCCCTCTGTTTCTCGCCCTCTCTTTCAGCCCCTCTGTTTCAGCCCCTCTGTTTCAGCCCCTCTGTTTCAGCCCCTCTTTTTCTCGCCCTCTGTTTCAGCCCCACTGTTTCAGCCCCTCTGTTTCTCGCCCTCTGTTTCATCCCCTCTGTTTCAGCCCCTCTTTTTCTCGCCCTCTGTTTCAGCCCCTCTGTTTCAGCCCCTCTGTTCCTCGCCCTCTGTTTCAGCCCCTCGCTTTCTCGCCCTCTGTTTCAGCGCCTCTGTTTCAGCCCCTCTGTTTCAGCCCCTTTATTTCAGCCCCTCTGTCTCTCGCCCTCTGTTTCAGCCCCTCTGTTTCTCGCCCCCTGTTTCAGCCCCTCTGATTCAGCCCCTCTGTTTCTCGCCCTCTGTTTCAGCCGCTCTGTTTCAGCCCCTCTGTTTCTCGCCCTCTGTTTCAGCTCCTCTGTTTCTCGCCCTCTGTTTCAGCCCCTCTGTTTCTCGCCCTCTGTTTCAGCCCCTCTGTTTCAGCCCCTCTGTTTCAGCCCCTCTGTTCAGCCCCTCGGTTTCTCGCCCTCTGTTTCATCCCCTCTGTTTCAGCCCCTCTGTTTCAGCCCCTCTGTTTCAGCCCCTCTGTTTCAGCCCCTCTGTTTCTCGCCCCCTGTTTCAGCCCCTCTGTTTCAGCCCCTGTGTTTCAGCCCCTCTGTTTCAGCCCCTCTGTTTCTCGCCCTCTGTTTCAGCCCCTCTGTTTCAGCCCCTCTGTTTCAGCCCCTCTGTTTCAGCCCTTCGGATTCTCGCCCTCTGTTTCAGCCCCTCTGTTTCTCGCCCTCTGTTTCAGCCCCTCTGTTTCAGCCCTTCTGTTTCAGCCCCTCTGTTTCAGCCCCTCTGTTTCTCGCCCTCTGTTTCAGCCCCTCTGTTTCTCGCCCTCTGTTTCTCGCCCTCTGTTTCAGCCCCTCTGTTTCAGCCCCTCTGTTTCAGCCCCTCTGTTCCAGCCCCTCTGTTTCAGCCCCTCTGTTTCAGCACCTCTGTTTCTAGCCCTCTGTTTCAGCCCCTCTGTTTCAGCCAATCTGTTTCGGCCCCTCTGTTTCTCGCCCTCTGTTTCAGCCCCCTGTTTCAGCCCCACTGTTTCAGCCCCTCGGTTTCTCGCCCTCTGTTTCAGCCGCTCTGTTTCAGCCCCTCTGTTTCAGCCCCTCTGTTTCAGCTCCTCTGTTTCTCGCCCTCTGTTTCAGCCCCTCTGTTTCTCGCCCTCTGTTTCAGCCCCTCTGTTTCAGCCCCTCTGTTCAGCCCCTCGGTTTCTCGCCCTCTGTTTCATCCCCTCTGTTTCAGCCCCTCTGTTTCTCGCACTCTGTTTCAGCCCCTCTGTTTCAACCCCTCTGTTTCTCGCCCTCTGTTTCAGCCCCTCTGTTTCTCGCCCTCTGTTTCAGCCCCCCTGTTTGTCACCCTCTGTTTCAGCCCCTCTGTTTCAGCCCCTCTGTTTCAGCCCCTCTGTTTCTCTTACTCTGTTTCAGCCGCTCGGTTTGTCGCCCTCTGTTTCAGCCCCTCTGCTTCAGCCCCTCTGTTTCTCGCCCTCTGTTTCAGCCCCTCTGTTTCAGCCCCTCTGTTTCAGCCCCTCTTTTTCTCGCCCTCTCTTTCAGCCCCTCTGTTTCAGCCCCTCTGTTTCAGCCCCTCTGTTTCAGCCCCTCTTTTTCTCGCCCTCTGTTTCAGCCCCTCTGTTTCAGCCCCTCTGTTTCTCGCCCTCTGTTTCAGCCCCTCTGTTTCTCGCCCTCTGTTTCAGCCCCTCTGTTTCAGCCCCTCTGTTTCAGCCCCTCTGTTCAGCCCCTCGGTTTCTCGCCCTCTGTTTCAGCCCCTCTGTTTCAGCCCCTCTGTTTCTCGCCCTCTGTTTCAGCCCCTCTGTTTCAACCCCTCTGTTTCTCGCCCTCTGTTTCAGCCCCTCGGTTTCTCGCCCTCTGTTTCAGCCCCTCTGTTTGTCACCCTCTGTTTCAGCCCCTCTGTTTAAGCCCCTCTGTTTCTCTTCCTCTGTTTCAGCCCCTCGGTGTGTCGCCCTCTGTTTCAGCCCCTCTGCTTCAGCCCCTCTGTTTCTCGCCCTCTGTTTCAGCCCCTCTGTTTCAGCCCCTCTGTTTCAGCCTCTCTGTTTCTCGCCCTCTGTTTCAGCCTCTCTGTTTCTCGCCCTCTGTTTCAGCCCCTCTGTTTCAGCCCCTCTGTTTCTCGCCCTCTGCTTCAGCCCCCCTGTTTCTCGCCCCCTGTTTCTCGCCCCCTGTGTCTCGCCCCCAGTTTGAGCCCCTCTGTTTCAGCCCCTCTGATTCTAGCCCTCTGTTTCAGCCCCTCTGTTTCAGCCAATCTGTTTCGGCCCCTCTGTTTCTCGCCCTCTGTTTCTCGCCCCCTGTTTCAGCCCCACTGTTTCAGCCCCTCGGTTTCTCGCCCTCTGTTTCAGCCCCTCTGTTTCTCGCCCTCTGTTTCAGCCCCTCTGTTTCTCGCCCTCTGTTTCAGCCCCTCTGTTTCTCGCCCTCTGTTTCAGCCCCTCTGTTTCAGCCCCTCTGTTTCAGCCCCTCTGTTCAGCCCCTCGGTTTCTCGCCCTCTGTTTCAGCCCCTCTGTTTCAGCCCCTCTGTTTCTCGCCCTCTGTTTCAGCCCCTCTGTTTCAGCCCCTCTGTTTCTCACCCTCTGTTTCTCGCCCTCTGTTTCAGCCCCTCTGTTTCTCACCCTCTGTTTCAGCCCCTCTGTTTCAGCCCCTCTGTTTCTCTTCCTCTGTTTCAGCCCCTCGGTTTGTCGCCCTCTGTTTCAGCCCCTCTGCTTCAGCCCCTCTGTTTCTCGCCCTCTGTTTCAGCCCCTCTGTTTCAGCCCCTCTGTTTCAGCCCCTCTTTTTCTCGCCCTCTCTTTCAGCCCCTCTGTTTCAGCCCCTCTGTTTCAGCCCCTCTGTTTCAGCCCCTCTTTTTCTCGCCCTCTGTTTCAGCCCCACTGTTTCAGCCCCTCTGTTTCTCGCCCTCTGTTTCATCCCCTCTGTTTCAGCCCCTCTTTTTCTCGCCCTCTGTTTCAGCCCCTCTGTTTCAGCCCCTCTGTTCCTCGCCCTCTGTTTCAGCCCCTCGCTTTCTCGCCCTCTGTTTCAGCGCCTCTGTTTCAGCCCCTCTGTTTCAGCCCCTTTATTTCAGCCCCTCTGTCTCTCGCCCTCTGTTTCAGCCCCTCTGTTTCTCGCCCCCTGTTTCAGCCCCTCTGATTCAGCCCCTCTGTTTCTCGCCCCCTGTTTCAGACCCTCTGTTTCAGCCCCTCTGTTTCTCGCCCTCTGTTTCAACCCCTCGGTTTCTCGCCCTCTGTTTTAGCCCCTCTCTTTCAGCCCCTCTGTTTCTCACCCTCTGTTTCAGCCCCTTGGTTTCTCGCCCTCTGTTTCAGCCCCTCGGTTTCAGCCCCTCTGTTTCAGCCCCTCGGTTTCTCGCCCTCTGTTTCAGCCCCACTGTTTCAGCCCTTCTGTTTCTCGCCCTCTGTTTCAGCCCCTCTGTTTCAGCCCCTCTGTTTCAGCCCCTCTGTTTCTCGCCCCCTGTTTCAGCCCCTCTGTTTCAGCCCCTGTGTTTCAGCCCCTCTGTTTCAGCCCCTCTGTTTCTCGCCCTCTGTTTCAGCCCCTCTGTTTCAGCCCCTCTGTTTCAGCCCCTCTGTTTCAGCCCTTCGGATTCTCGCCCTCTGTTTCAGCCCCTCTGTTTCTCGCCCTCTGTTTCAGCCCCTCTGTTTCAGCCCTTCTGTTTCAGCCCCTCTGTTTCAGCCCCTCTGTTTCTCGCCCTCTGTTTCAGCCCCTCTGTTTCTCGCCCTCTGTATCTCGCCCTCTGTTTCAGCCCCTCTGTTTCAGCCCCTCTGTTTCAGCCCCTCTGTTCCAGCCCCTCTGTTTCAGCCCCTCTGTTTCAGCACCTCTGTTTCTAGCCCTCTGTTTCAGCCCCTCTGTTTCAGCCAATCTGTTTCGGCCCCTCTGTTTCTCGCCCTCTGTTTCAGCCCCCTGTTTCAGCCCCACTGTTTCAGCCCCTCGGTTTCTCGCCCTCTGTTTCAGCCGCTCTGTTTCAGCCCCTCTGTTTCAGCCCCTCTGTTTCAGCTCCTCTGTTTCTCGCCCTCTGTTTCAGCCCCTCTGTTTCTCGCCCTCTGTTTCAGCCCCTCTGTTTCAGCCCCTCTGTTTCAGCCCCTCTGTTCAGCCCCTCGGTTTCTCGCCCTCTGTTTCATCCCCTCTGTTTCAGCCCCTCTGTTTCTCGCACTCTGTTTCAGCCCCTCTGTTTCAAACCCTCTGTTTCTCGCCCTCTGTTTCAGCCCCTCTGTTTCTCGCCCTCTGTTTCAGCCCCCCTGTTTGTCACCCTCTGTTTCAGCCCCTCTGTTTCAGCCCCTCTGTTTCAGCCCCTCTGTTTCTCTTACTCTGTTTCAGCCCCTCGGTTTGTCGCCCTCTGTTTCAGCCCCTCTGCTTCAGCCCCTCTGTTTCTCGCCCTCTGTTTCAGCCCCTCTTTTTCAGCCCCTTTGTTTCAGCCCCTCTTTTTCTCGCCCTCTGTTTCAGCCCAACTGTTTCAGCCCCTCTGTTTCTCGCCCTCTGTTTCATCCCCTCTGTTTCAGCCCCTCTTTTTCTCGCCCTCTGTTTCAGCCCCTCTGTTTCAGCCCCTCTGTTTCTCGCCCTCTGTTTCAGCCCCTCTGTTTCAGCCCCTCTGTTTCAGCCCCTCTGTTTCAGCCCCTCTTTTTCTCGCCCTCTGTTTCAGCCCAACTGTTTCAGCCCCTCTGTTTCTCGCCCTCTGTTTCATCCCCTCTGTTTCAGCCCCTCTTTTTCTCGCCCTCTGTTTCAGCCCCTCTGTTTCAGCCCCTCTGTTTCTCGCCCTCTGTTTCAGCCCCTCTGTTTCTCGCCCTCTGTTTCAGCCCCTCTGTTTCAGCCCCTCTGTTTCAGCCCCTCTGTTCAGCCCCTCGGTTTCTCGCCCTCTGTTTCAGCCCCTCTGTTTCAGCCCCTCTGTTTCTCGCCCTCTGTTTCAGCCCCTCTGTTTCAACCCCTCTGTTTCTCGCCCTCTGTTTCAGCCCCTCGGTTTCTCGCCCTCTGTTTCAGCCCCTCTGTTTGTCACCCTCTGTTTCAGCCCCTCTGTTTCAGCCCCTCTGTTTCTCTTCCTCTGTTTCAGCCCCTCGGTGTGTCGCCCTCTGTTTCAGCCCCTCTGCTTCAGCCCCTCTGTTTCTCGCCCTCTGTTTCAGCCCCTCTGTTTCAGCCCCTCTGTTTCAGCCCCTCTTTTTCTCGCCCTCTCTTTCAGCCCCTCTGTTTCAGCCCCTCTGTTTCAGCCCCTCTGTTTCAGCCCCTCTTTTTCTCGCCCTCTGTTTCAGCCTCACTGTTTCAGCCCCTCTGTTTCTCGCCCTCTGTTTCATCCCCTCTGTTTCAGCCCCTCTTTTTCTCCCCCTCTGTTTCAGCCCCTCTTTTTCAGCCCCTCTGTTCCTCGCCCTCTGTTTCAGCCCCTCGGTTTCTCGCCCTCTGTTTCAGCGCCTCTGCTTCAGCCCCTCTGTTTCAGCCCCTTTGTTTCAGCCCCTCTGTTTCAGCCCCTCTGTCTCTCGCCCTCTGTTTCAGCCCCTCTGTTTCTCGCCCCCTGTTTCAGCCCCTCTGATTCAGCCCCTCTGTTTCTCGTCCCCTGTTTCAGCCCCTCTGTTTCAGCCCCTCTGTTCCTCGCCCTCTGTTTCAGCCCCTCGCTTTCTCGCCCTCTGCTTCAGCCCCTCTGTTTCAGCCCCTTTGTTTCAGCCCCTCTGTTTCAGCCCCTCTGTCTATCGCCCTCTGTTTCAGCCCCTCTGTTTCTCGCCCCCTGTTTCAGCCCCTCTGATTCAGCCCCTCTGTTTCTCGTCCCCTGTTTCAGCCCCTCTGTTTCAGCCCCTCTGTTTCTCGCCCTCTGTTTCACCCCCTCGGTTTCTCGCCCTCTGTTTTAGCCCCTCAGTTTCAGCCCCTCTGTTTCAGCCCCTCTGTTTCAGCCCCTCTGTTTCTCACCCTCTGTTTCAGCCCCACTGTTTCAGCCCCTCTGTTTCTCGCCCCCTGTTTCAGCCCCTCTGTTTCAGCCCCTCTGTTTCAGCCCCGCTGTTTCTCGCCCTCTGTTTCAGCCCCTCTATTTCAGCCCCTCTGTTTCAGCCCCTCTGTTTCAGCCCCTCGGTTTCTCGCCCTCTGTTTCAGCCCCTCTGTTTCTCGCCCTCTGTTTCAGCCCCTCTGTTTCAGCCCCTCTGTTTCTCGCCCTCTGTTTCAGCCCCTCTGTTTCTCGCCCTCTGTTTCAGCCCCTCTGTTTCAGCCCCTCGGTTTCTCGCCCTCTGTTTCAGCCCCTCTGTTTCAGCCCCTCTGTTTCTCGCCCTCTGTTTCAGCCCCTCTGTTTCAGCCCCTCGGTTTCTCGCCCTCTGTTTCAGCCCCTCTGTTTCTCGCCCTCTGTTTCAGCCCCTCTGTTTCAGCCCCTCTGTTTCAGCCCCTCTGTTCAGCCCCTCGGTTTCTCGCCCTCTGTTTCAGCCCCTCTGTTTCAGCCCCTCTGTTTCTCGCCCTCTGTTTCAGCCCCTCTGTTTCAGCCCCTCTGTTTCTCACCCTCTGTTTCTCGCCCTCTGTTTCAGCCCCTCTGTTTCTCACCCTCTGTTTCAGCCCCTCTGTTTCAGCCCCTCTGTTTCTCTTCCTCTGTTTCAGCCCCTCGGTTTGTCGCCCTCTGTTTCAGCCCCTCTGCTTCAGCCCCTCTGTTTCTCGCCCTCTGTTTCAGCCCCTCTGTTTCAGCCCCTCTGTTTCAGCCCCTCTTTTTCTCGCCCTCTCTTTCAGCCCCTCTGTTTCAGCCCCTCTGTTTCAGCCCCTCTGTTTCAGCCCCTCTTTTTCTCGCCCTCTGTTTCAGCCCCACTGTTTCAGCCCCTCTGTTTCTCGCCCTCTGTTTCATCCCCTCTGTTTCAGCCCCTCTTTTTCTCGCCCTCTGTTTCAGCCCCTCTGTTTCAGCCCCTCTGTTCCTCGCCCTCTGTTTCAGCCCCTCGCTTTCTCGCCCTCTGTTTCAGCGCCTCTGTTTCAGCCCCTCTGTTTCTGCCCCTTTATTTCAGCCCCTCTGTCTCTCGCCCTCTGTTTCAGCCCCTCTGTTTCTCGCCTCCTGTTTCAGCCCCTCTGATTCAGCCCCTCTGTTTCTCGCCCCCTGTTTCAGACCCTCTGTTTCAGCCCCTCTGTTTCTCGCCCTCTGTTTCAACCCCTCGGTTTCTCGCCCTCTGTTTTAGCCCCTCTCTTTCAGCCCCTCTGTTTCTCACCCTCTGTTTCAGCCCCTTGGTTTCTCGCCCTCTGTTTCAGCCCCTCTGTTTCAGCCCCTCTGTTTCAGCCCCTCGGTTTCTCGCCCTCTGTTTCAGCCCCACTGTTTCAGCCCTTCTGTTTCTCGCCCTCTGTTTCAGCCCCTCTGTTTCAGCCCCTCTGTTTCAGCCCCTCTGTTTCAGCCAATCTGTTTCGGCCCCTCTGTTTCTCGCCCTCTGTTTCTCGCCCCATGTTTCAGCCCCACTGTTTCAGCCCCTCTGTTTCAGCCCCTCTGTTTCTCGTCCTCTGTTTCTCGCCCTCTGTTTCAGCCCCTCTGTTTCAGCCCCTCTGTTTCAGCCCCTCTGTTTCAGTCACTCTGTTTCAGCCCCTCGGTTTCGCGCCCTCTGTTTCAGCCCCTCTGTTTCTCGCCCTCTGTTTCAGCCCTTCTGTTTCAGCCCCTCTGTTTCAGCCCCTCTGTTTCTCGCCCTCTGTTTCTCGCCCTCTGTTTCTCGCCGTCTGTTTCATACCCTCTGTTTCAGCACCTCTGTTTCAGCCCCTCTGTTTCAGCCCCTCGGTTTCTCGCCCTCTGTTTCAGCCCCTCTGTTTCTCGCCCTCTGTTTCAGCCTCTCTGTTTCTCGCCCGCTGTTTCAGCCCCTCTGTTTCTCGCCCTCTGTTTCAGCCCCTCTGTTTCAGCCCCTCTGTTTCAGCCCCTCTGTTTCTCGCCCTCTGCTTCAGCCCCCCTGTTTCTCGCCCCCTGTTTCTCGCCCCCTGTTTCTCGCCCCCTGTTTCAGCCCCTCTGTTTCAGCCCCTCTGATTCTAGCCCTCTGTTTCAGCCCCTCTGTTTCAGCCAATCTGTTTCGGCCCCTCTGTTTCTCGCACTCTGTTTCTCGCCCCCTGTTTCAGCCCCACTGTTTCAGCCCCTCGGTTTCTCGCCCTCTGTTTCAGCCCCTTTGTTTCAGCCCCTCTGTTTCAGCCCCTCTGTTTCTCGCCCTCTGTTTCAGCCCCTCTGTTTCTCGCCCTCTGTTTCAGCCCCTCTGTTTCAGCCCCTCTGTTTCAGCCCCTCTGTTCAGCCCCTCTGTTTCTCACCCTCTGTTTCAGCCCCTCGGTTTGTCGCCCTCTGTTTCAGCCCCTCTGCTTCAGCCCCTCTGTTTCTCGCCCTCTGTTTCAGCCCCTCTGTTTCATCCCCTCTGTTTCAGCCCCTCGGTTTCTCGCCCTCTGTTTCAGCCCCTCTGTTTCAGCCCCTCTGTTTCTCACCCTCTGTTTCTCGCCCTCGGTTTCAGCCCGTCTGTTTCTCACCCTCTGTTTCAGCCCCTCTGTTTCAGCCCCTCTGTTTCTCACCCTCTGTTTCAGCACCTCGGTTTGTCGCCCTCTGTTTCAGCCCCTCTGCTTCAGCCCCTCTGTTTCTCGCCCTCTGTTTCAGCCCCTCTGTTTCAGCCCCTCTGTTTCAGCCCCTCTTTTTCCCGCCCTCCCTTTCAGCCCCTCTGTTTCAGCCCCTCTGTTTCAGCCATTCTGTTTCAGCCCCTCTTTTTCTCGCCCTCTGTTTCAGCCCCTCTGTTTCAGCCCCTCTGTTTCTCGCCCTCTGTTTCATCCCCTCTGTTTCAGCCCCTCTTTTTCTCGCCCTCTGTTTCAGCCCCTCTGTTTCAGTCACTCTGTTTCAGCCCCTCGGTTTCTCGCCCTCTGTTTCAGCCCCTCTGTTTCTCGCCCTCTGTTTCAGCCCTTCTGTTTCAGCCCCTCTGTTTCAGCCCCTCTGTTTCTCGCCCTCTGTTTCTCGCCCTCTGTTTCTCGCCGTCTGTTTCATACCCTCTGTTTCAGCACCTCTGTTTCAGCCCCTCTGTTTCAGCCCCTCGGTTACTCGCCCTCTGTTTCAGCCCCTCTGTTTCTCGCCCTCTGTTTCAGCCTCTCTGTTTCTCGCCCTCTGTTTCAGCCTCTCTGTTTCTCGCCCTCTGTTTCAGCCCCTCTGTTTCAGCCCCTCTGTTTCAGCCCCTCTGTTTCTCGCCCTCTGCTTCAGCCCCCCTGTTTCTCGCCCCCTGTTTCTCGCCCCCTGTGTCTCGCCCCCTGTTTCAGCCCCTCTGTTTCAGCCCCTCTGATTCTAGCCCTCTGTTTCAGCCCCTCTGTTTCAGCCAATCTGTTTCGGCCCCTCTGTTTCTCGCCCTCTGTTTCTCGCCCCCTCTTTCAGCCCCACTGTTTCAGCCCCTCGGTTTCTCGCCCTCTGTTTCAGCCCCTCTGTTTCAGCCCCTCTGTTTCAGCCCCTCTGTTTCTCGCCCTCTGTTTCAGCCCCTCTGTTTCTCGCCCTCTGTTTCAGCCCCTCTGTTTCAGCCCCTCTGTTTCAGCCCCTCTGTTCAGCCCCTCGGTTTCTCGCCCTCTGTTTCAGCCCCTCTGTTTCAGCCCCTCTGTTTCTCGCCCTCTGTTTCAGCCCCTCTGTTTCAGCCCCTCTGTTTCTCACCCTCTGTTTCTCGCCCTCTGTTTCAGCCCCTCTGTTTCTCACCCTCTGTTTCAGCCCCTCTGTTTCAGCCCCTCTGTTTCTCTTCCTCTGTTTCAGCCCCTCGGTTTGTCGCCCTCTGTTTCAGCCCCTCTGCTTCAGCCCCTCTGTTTCTCGCCCTCTGTTTCAGCCCCTCTGTTTCAGCCCCTCTGTTTCAGCCCCTCTTTTTCTCGCCCTCTCTTTCAGCCCCTCTGTTTCAGCCCCTCTGTTTCAGCCCCTCTGTTTCAGCCCCTCTTTTTCTCGCCCTCTGTTTCAGCCCCACTGTTTCAGCCCCTCTGTTTCTCGCCCTCTGTTTCATCCCCTCTGTTTCAGCCCCTCTTTTTCTCGCCCTCTGTTTCAGCCCCTCTGTTTCAGCCCCTCTGTTCCTCGCCCTCTGTTTCAGCCCCTCGCTTTCTCGCCCTCTGTTTCAGCGCCTCTGTTTCAGCCCCTCTGTTTCAGCCCCTTTATTTCAGCCCCTCTGTCTCTCGCCCTCTGTTTCAGCCCCTCTGTTTCTCGCCCCCTGTTTCAGCCCCTCTGATTCAGCCCCTCTGTTTCTCGCCCCCTGTTTCAGACCCTCTGTTTCAGCCCCTCTGTTTCTCGCCCTCTGTTTCAACCCCTCGGTTTCTCGCCCTCTGTTTTAGCCCCTCTCTTTCAGCCCCTCTGTTTCTCACCCTCTGTTTCAGCCCCTTGGTTTCTCGCCCTCTGTTTCAGCCCCTCTGTTTCAGCCCCTCTGTTTCAGCCCCTCGGTTTCTCGCCCTCTGTTTCAGCCCCACTGTTTCAGCCCTTCTGTTTCTCGCCCTCTGTTTCAGCCCCTCTGTTTCAGCCCCTCTGTTTCAGCCCCTCTGTTTCTCGCCCCCTGTTTCAGCCCCTCTGTTTCAGCCCCTGTGTTTCAGCCCCTCTGTTTCAGCCCCTCTGTTTCTCGCCCTCTGTTTCAGCCCCTCTGTTTCAGCCCCTCTGTTTCAGCCCCTCTGTTTCAGCCCTTCGGATTCTCGCCCTCTGTTTCAGCCCCTCTGTTTCTCGCCCTCTGTTTCAGCCCCTCTGTTTCAGCCCTTCTGTTTCAGCCCCTCTGTTTCAGCCCCTCTGTTTCTCGCCCTCTGTTTCAGCCCCTCTGTTTCTCGCCCTCTGTTTCTCGCCCTCTGTTTCAGCCCCTCTGTTTCAGCCCCTCTGTTTCAGCCCCTCTGTTCCAGCCCCTCTGTTTCAGCCCCTCTGTTTCAGCACCTCTGTTTCTAGCCCTCTGTTTCAGCCCCTCTGTTTCAGCCAATCTGTTTCGGCCCCTCTGTTTCTCGCCCTCTGTTTCAGCCCCCTGTTTCAGCCCCACTGTTTCAGCCCCTCGGTTTCTCGCCCTCTGTTTCAGCCGCTCTGTTTCAGCCCCTCTGTTTCAGCCCCTCTGTTTCAGCTCCTCTGTTTCTCGCCCTCTGTTTCAGCCCCTCTGTTTCTCGCCCTCTGTTTCAGCCCCTCTGTTTCAGCCCCTCTGTTCAGCCCCTCGGTTTCTCGCCCTCTGTTTCATCCCCTCTGTTTCAGCCCCTCTGTTTCTCGCACTCTGTTTCAGCCCCTCTGTTTCAACCCCTCTGTTTCTCGCCCTCTGTTTCAGCCCCTCTGTTTCTCGCCCTCTGTTTCAGCCCCCCTGTTTGTCACCCTCTGTTTCAGCCCCTCTGTTTCAGCCCCTCTGTTTCAGCCCCTCTGTTTCTCTTACTCTGTTTCAGCCCCTCGGTTTGTCGCCCTCTGTTTCAGCCCCTCTGCTTCAGCCCCTCTGTTTCTCGCCCTCTGTTTCAGCCCCTCTGTTTCAGCCCCTCTGTTTCAGCCCCTCTTTTTCTCGCCCTCTCTTTCAGCCCCTCTGTTTCAGCCCCTCTGTTTCAGCCCCTCTGTTTCAGCCCCTCTTTTTCTCGCCCTCTGTTTCAGCCCAACTGTTTCAGCCCCTCTGTTTCTCGCCCTCTGTTTCATCCCCTCTGTTTCAGCCCCTCTTTTTCTCGCCCTCTGTTTCAGCCCCTCTGTTTCAGCCCCTCTGTTTCTCGCCCTCTGTTTCAGCCCCTCTGTTTCTCGCCCTCTGTTTCAGCCCCTCTGTTTCAGCCCCTCTGTTTCAGCCCCTCTGTTCAGCCCCTCGGTTTCTCGCCCTCTGTTTCAGCCCCTCTGTTTCAGCCCCTCTGTTTCTCGCCCTCTGTTTCAGCCCCTCTGTTTCAACCCCTCTGTTTCTCGCCCTCTGTTTCAGCCCCTCGGTTTCTCGCCCTCTGTTTCAGCCCCTCTGTTTGTCACCCTCTGTTTCAGCCCCTCTGTTTCAGCCCCTCTGTTTCTCTTCCTCTGTTTCAGCCCCTCGGTGTGTCGCCCTCTGTTTCAGCCCCTCTGCTTCAGCCCCTCTGTTTCTCGCCCTCTGTTTCAGCCCCTCTGTTTCAGCCCCTCTGTTTCAGCCTCTCTGTTTCTCGCCCTCTGTTTCAGCCTCTCTGTTTCTCGCCCTCTGTTTCAGCCCCTCTGTTTCAGCCCCTCTGTTTCAGCCCCTCTGTTTCTCGCCCTCTGCTTCAGCCCCCCTGTTTCTCGCCCCCTGTTTCTCGCCCCCTGTGTCTCGCCCCCAGTTTCAGCCCCTCTGTTTCAGCCCCTCTGATTCTAGCCCTCTGTTTCAGCCCCTCTGTTTCAGCCAATCTGTTTCGGCCCCTCTGTTTCTCGCCCTCTGTTTCTCGCCCCCTGTTTCAGCCCCACTGTTTCAGCCCCTCGGTTTCTCGCCCTCTGTTTCAGCCCCACTGTTTCAGCCCTTCTGTTTCAGCCCCTCTGTTTCTCGCCCTCTGTTTCAGCCCCTCTGTTTCTCGCCCTCTGTTTCAGCCCCTCTGTTTCAGCCCCTCTGTTTCAGCCCCTCTGTTCAGCCCCTCGGTTTCTCGCCCTCTGTTTCAGCCCCTCTGTTTCAGCCCCTCTGTTTCTCGCCCTCTGTTTCAGCCCCTCTGTTTCAGCCCCTCTGTTTCTCACCCTCTGTTTCTCGCCCTCTGTTTCAGTCCCTCTGTTTCTCACCCTCTGTTTCTGCCCCTCTGTTTCAGCCCCTCTGTTTCAGCCCCTCTGTTTCAGCCCCTCTGCTTCAGCCCCTCTGTTTCTCGCCCTCTGTTTCAGCCCCTCTGTTTCAGCCCCTCTGTTTCAGCCCCTCTTTTTCTCGCCCTCTCTTTCAGCCCCTCTGTTTCAGCCCCTCTGTTTCAGCCCCTCTGTTTCAGCCCCTCTTTTTCTCGCCCTCTGTTTCAGCCCCACTGTTTCAGCCCCTCTGTTTCTCGCCCTCTGTTTCATCCCCTCTGTTTCAGCCCCTCTTTTTCTCGCCCTCTGTTTCAGCCCCTCTGTTTCAGCCCCTCTGTTCCTCGCCCTCTGTTTCAGCCCCTCGCTTTCTCGCCCTCTGTTTCAGCGCCTCTGTTTCAGCCCCTCTGTTTCAGCCCCTTTATTTCAGCCCCTCTGTCTCTCGCCCTCTGTTTCAGCCCCTCTGTTTCTCGCCCCCTGTTTCAGCCCCTCTGATTCGGCCCCTCTGTTTCTCGCCCCCTGTTTCAGACCCTCTGTTTCAGCCCCTCTGTTTCTCGCCCTCTGTTTCACCCCCTCGGTTTCTCGCCCTCTGTTTTAGCCCCTCTCATTCAGCTCCTCTGTTTCTCACCCTCTGTTTCAGCCCCTTGGTTTCTCGCCCTCTGTTTCAGCCCCTCGGTTTCAGCCCCTCTGTTTCAGCCCCTCGGTTTCTCGCCCTCTGTTTCAGCCCCACTGTTTCAGCCCTTCTGTTTCTCGCCCTCTGTTTCAGCCCCTCTGTTTCAGCCCCTCTGTTTCAGCCCCTCTGTTTCAGCCCTTCGGATTCTCGCCCTCTGTTTCAGCCCCTCTGTTTCTCGCCCTCTGTTTCAGCCCCTCTGTTTCAGCCCTTCTGTTTCAGCCCCTCTGTTTCAGCCCCTCTGTTTCTCGCCCTCTGTTTCAGCCCCTCTGTTTCTCGCCCTCTGTTTCTCGCCCTCTGTTTCAGCCCCTCTGTTTCAGCCCCTCTGTTTCAGCCCCTCTGTTCCAGCCCCTCTGTTTCAGCCCCTCTGTTTCAGCACCTCTGTTTCTAGCCCTCTGTTTCAGCCCCTCTGTTTCAGCCAATCTGTTTCGGCCCCTCTGTTTCTCGCCCTCTGTTTCAGCCCCCTGTTTCAGCCCCACTGTTTCAGCCCCTCGGTTTCTCGCCCTCTGTTTCAGCCGCTCTGTTTCAGCCCCTCTGTTTCAGCCCCTCTGTTTCAGCTCCTCTGTTTCTCGCCCTCTGTTTCAGCCCCTCTGTTTCTCGCCCTCTGTTTCAGCCCCTCTGTTTCAGCCCCTCTGTTTCAGCCCCTCTGTTCAGCCCCTCGGTTTCTCGCCCTCTGTTTCATCCCCTCTGTTTCAGCCCCTCTGTTTCTCGCACTCTGTTTCAGCCCCTCTGTTTCAAACCCTCTGTTTCTCGCCCTCTGTTTCAGCCCCTCTGTTTCTCGCCCTCTGTTTCAGCCCCCCTGTTTGTCACCCTCTGTTTCAGCCCCTCTGTTTCAGCCCCTCTGTTTCAGCCCCTCTGTTTCTCTTACTCTGTTTCAGCCCCTCGGTTTGTCGCCCTCTGTTTCAGCCCCTCTGCTTCAGCCCCTCTGCTTCAGCCCCTCTGTTTCTCGCCCTCTGTTTCAGCCCCTCTGTTTCAGCCCCTTTGTTTCAGCCCCTCTTTTTCTCGCCCTCTCTTTCAGCCCCTCTGTTTCAGCCCCTCTGTTTCAGCCCCTCTGTTTCAGCCCCTCTTTTTCTCGCCCTCTGTTTCAGCCCAACTGTTTCAGCCCCTCTGTTTCTCGCCCTCTGTTTCATCCCCTCTGTTTCAGCCCCTCTTTTTCTCGCCCTCTGTTTCAGCCCCTCTGTTTCAGCCCCTCTGTTTCTCGCCCTCTGTTTCAGCCCCTCTGTTTCTCGCCCTCTGTTTCAGCCCCTCTGTTTCAGCCCCTCTGTTTCAGCCCCTCTGTTCAGCCCCTCGGTTTCTCGCCCTCTGTTTCAGCCCCTCTGTTTCAGCCCCTCTGTTTCTCGCCCTCTGTTTCAGCCCCTCTGTTTCAACCCCTCTGTTTCTCGCCCTCTGTTTCAGCCCCTCGGTTTCTCGCCCTCTGTTTCAGCCCCTCTGTTTGTCACCCTCTGTTTCAGCCCCTCTGTTTCAGCCCCTCTGTTTCTCTTCCTCTGTTTCAGCCCCTCGGTGTGTCGCCCTCTGTTTCAGCCCCTCTGCTTCAGCCCCTCTGTTTCTCGCCCTCTGTTTCAGCCCCTCTGTTTCAGCCCCTCTGTTTCAGCCCCTCTTTTTCTCGCCCTCTCTTTCAGCCCCTCTGTTTCAGCCCCTCTGTTTCAGCCCCTCTGTTTCAGTCCCTCTTTTTCTCGCCCTCTGTTTCAGCCTCACTGTTTCAGCCCCTCTGTTTCTCGCCCTCTGTTTCATCCCCTCTGTTTCAGCCCCTCTTTTTCTCGCCCTCTGTTTCAGCCCCTCTTTTTCAGCCCCTCTGTTCCTCGCCCTCTGTTTCAGCCCCTCGGTTTCTCGCCCTCTGTTTCAGCGCCTCTGCTTCAGCCCCTCTGTTTCAGCCCTTTTGTTCCAGCCCCTCTGTTTCAGCCCCTCTGTCTCTCGCCCTCTGTTTCAGCCCCTCTGTTTCTCGCCCCCTGTTTCAGCCCCTCTGATTCAGCCCCTCTGTTTCTCGTCCCCTGTTTCAGCCCCTCTGTTTCAGCCCCTCTGTTCCTCGCCCTCTGTTTCAGCCCCTCGGTTTCTCGCCCTCTGCTTCAGCCCCTCTGTTTCAGCCCCTTTGTTTCAGCCCCTCTGTTTCAGCCCCTCTGTCTATCGCCCTCTGTTTCAGCCCCTCTGTTTCTCGCCCCCTGTTTCAGCCCCTCTGATTCAGCCCCTCTGTTTCTCGTCCCCTGTTTCAGCCCCTCTGTTTCAGCCCCTCTGTTTCTCGCCCTCTGTTTCACCCCCTCGGTTTCTCGCCCTCTGTTTTAGCCCCTCAGTTTCAGCCCCTCTGTTTCAGCCCCTCTGTTTCAGCCCCTCTGTTTCTCACCCTCTGTTTCAGCCCCACTGTTTCAGCCCCTCTGTTTCTCGCCCCCTGTTTCAGCCCCTCTGTTTCAGCCCCTCTGTTTCAGCCCCGCTGTTTCTCGCCCTCTGTTTCAGCCCCTCTATTTCAGCCCCTCTGTTTCAGCCCCTCTGTTTCAGCCCCTCGGTTTCTCGCCCTCTGTTTCAGCCCCTCTGTTTCTCGCCCTCTGTTTCAGCCCCTCTGTTTCAGCCCCTCTGTTTCTCGCCCTCTGTTTCAGCCCCTCTGTTTCTCGCCCTCTGTTTCAGCCCCTCTGTTTCAGCCCCTCGGTTTCTCGCCCTCTGTTTCAGCCCCTCTGTTTCAGCCCCTCTGTTTCTCGCCCTCTGTTTCAGCCCCTCTGTTTCAGCCCCTCGGTTTCTCGCCCTCTGTTTCAGCCCCTCTGTTTCTCGCCCTCTGTTTCAGCCCCTCTGTTTCAGCCCCTCGGTTTCTCGCCCTCTGTTTCAGCCCCTCTGTTTCTCGCCCTCTGTTTCAGCCCCTTTGTTTCAGCCCCTCTGTTTCAGCCCCTCTGTTTCTCACCCTCTGTTTCAGCCCCTCTGTTTCAGCCCCTCTGTTTCAGCCCCTCTGTTTCTCGCCACCTGTTTCTCACCCTCTGTTTCAGCCCCTCTGTTTCTCGCCCTCTGTTTCAGCCCCTTTGTTTCAGCCCCTCTGTTTCAGCCCCTCTGTTTCTCACCCTCTGTTTCAGCCCCTCGGTTTCTCGCCCTCTGTTTCAGCCCCTCTGTTTCAGCCCCTCTGTTTCAGCCCCTCTGTTTCTCGCCACCTGTTTCAGCCCCTCTGTTTCAGCCCCTCTGTTTCAGCCCCTCTGTTTCAGCCCCTCGGTTTCTCGCCCTCTGTTTCAGCCCCTCTGTTTCTCGCCCTCTGTTTCTCGCCATCTGTTTCATACCCTCTGTTTCAGCACCTCTGTTTCAGTCCCTCTGTTTCAGCCGCTCGGTTTCTCGCCCTCTGTTTCAGCCTCTCTGTTTCTCGCCCTCTGTTTCAGCCCCTCTGTTTCAGCCCCTCTGTTCCAGCCCCTCTGTTTCAGCCCCTCTGTTTCAGCACCTCTGTTTCTAGCCCTCTGTTTCAGCCCCTCTGTTTCAGCCAATCTGTTTCGGCCTCTCTGTTTCTCGCCCTCTGTTTCAGCCCCCTGTTTCAGCCCCACTGTTTCAGCCCCTCGGTTTCTCGCCCTCTGTTTCAGCCGCTCTGTTTCAGCCCCTCTGTTTCAGCCCCTCTGTTTCAGCTCCTCTGTTTCTCGCCCTCTGTTTCAGCCCCTCTGTTTCTCGCCCTCTGTTTCAGCCCCTCTGTTTCAGCCCCTCTGTTTCAGCCCCTCTGTTCAGCCCCTCGGTTTCTCGCCCTCTGTTTCATCCCCTCTGTTTCAGCCCCTCTGTTTCTCGCACTCTGTTTCAGCCCCTCTGTTTCAACCCCTCTGTTTGTCGCCCTCTGTTTCAGCCCCTCTGTTTCTCGCCCTCTGTTTCAGCCCCCCTGTTTGTCACCCTCTGTTTCAGCCCCTCTGTTTCAGCCCCTCTGTTTCTCTTACTCTGTTTCAGCCCCTCGGTTTGTCGCCCTCTGTTTCAGCC